>NC_092137.1:22770793-23073823 GCF_043159975.1 Macaca nemestrina | reverse complement strand
GTTTACCCTAACAGGCTTGAAAAACAGCATGTCTCTTCCTGGCATATCTTCTCTTTACTGGTTTTCATCTTTCCAGTCTCTTGTCTTGGAGAAGATAATATAATTGTTAATGCTCCACATCATTTCTCAGCAGAGTAATTGTTTTGTTTCCAATGCCTTTAAAGAATACCTTAGATTGCCATGAAATACTGTGATCTGAGACAAGTTGTCTATCACATCTGCGGATGTGTGCAAGGGCAAGCTGGGTGAGTCAGATGCCTACCGTCACCCAACGAATCACCTGGAAACCTTATTTGGAACTGTCCAGTGGCAGGCTTAAATATATTTACTTGGCATCACTTGGTTCTTCTGACTTTAGCTTGCTCATTTCAGAAAGAAGGAGAGGGTGGTGCTGGGTGCTGCCAGCTGTCTTTGTCTGCTCTGGGGAGTGCATGGACCTGGAAGTGTTGATCTGTTATGGTACATTTGCACAGTGCAAAGTTCAGAGTGGTCACAGAGCTTGATGGTATCTGAAGGATTCTGCAGCCTCCAAGTCAGAAGCAGCTCTCTTAAGTCTTGCATTAAATAAGGCCCCACTTTATAAGGAGGAAAGTGAGGTGAAGCTGAAAATACACAGATTTAGTTAACTTACCCAGTGTCCCATCACTAGAGTGTATCAGTACAGTAAAAACACCTATCCTGTCCCCATGTGAGTTGTTGATCTAACTTGGTGACTTTTTGGAAGCCTTCCTTCAGTGCAGATTTATTTCAAAGAGCTCATCTCAGGCCTGCTATCCTGAAGAAGAATGTGTGGGGTGTGGAGGCTGCTTAAATCACCACCGAAAACGTTTGAGGACTAAGGGAGTAGTTTTGACTCACTATTCACCTTTCTTCTTCTTTGAAGAATACACAGACTTCACTAAATTCACCCACACATCCACAACCCCTTCAATGCATGTATCATATCAAGATTTCATTTTTATCTGCTGGCATAACTCAATGTAGGCCCATATTTAACCATCCTTATTGTGTTTTTCTAATTATACATTTTTTCTTTGCCTCCAAACTGTCTTTTTAGGGATATGGCTTAGCTGTTTCTTTATGTTTTAAGGTTACACTGGGAATTTATTTTTTTTCCTCTTCATGGCATCAATAAAGCTAAACTATATTCAGTACCAAATACAAATGTATAGCTTTGTTGTTCCTTCACTAAGATTTTCACCCTTGAACTAATATAGTTTGATTAGGACAAGTTCAGCGTTGTGACAGTCTTTTTCACATATCTCTCTGGGACCTAATTTTGATCTCTATAAAACAGGGATAGTTATGAAGTAGATGGGTCCAACCACCTCAAGGCTGTTGTGAGGACAAAAGAAGTTCATATATGAATGTGCTCCCAAAGACCTTACATGGGTCCTTTGAGTAGGGGCATTGACCCTTCTCTTTTGGTCTCTGCCTTCTGCCCTCACCCAGTCTCTCCTCTCATACTTCAGTCTCAGATGCATCATCGTGCCTCTGAAATGTTTCATTGCCACACTGCATGTATTAGTTTGTTATTATTTACTTATCTATATTCTACACCAGACTCTAATAAATCTGAGATATTCTTTTGGTTTCTCTGTATTCCCATTCCTGGAACAAGTGGATTCCCAATTAATTCTTAATTATTTATTGAATAACTGAGGTATTGTTACCACCATAACTATGTGAAATAAAACCAAATATTTTTTCCATACTTATTAGGTCTGAGATAAACTATGTCTTGTTTTACATAAAAATCACAAGAGTCTCATGAAGTTGATGTTATTAATATCTCTGTATTATAGTTGAGAAATTGGAGGCAATTTGCCTAAGGACAAAAAGCAAGTAATACTGGCGAAGGTGGGGTTTGAACTCAGGAAGTGTGACTTCAGAGCCTTCATGCTTAAATAGCATACTGAGACATTTCTTGGGAGCAACAGTGGGATTTGCAGTTATCCCAGCTGCCGGCTTATCTGTGCTTCAGCCAGCTGAAGTCAAGGGATCAGGGAATCTCAGTTGAAGTCCTCAGGTGTGATGACTTATCTGAATGTTCCACACATGTGACTACTTCAGCCATTGGAATTGGGGAACCACTGAGCAGATTCCAGGACGTGTTCTCAGTGGCGCACATCAGGCAGGTCTTAGTCTATGTCCAGATGTGCTCCTTTCTGAGTGAAGTTTGTGTTTTTTTTCTCTAGAATTTCTATTAGTTGAATAATATCAGATTGCTAGAGATCTTTTTATTTGCTTTTGTTTATTTTAGTTCTATCTGCGTGAAGACATACTACTCTTTGGTCTTTCCTCAGGATGGGCCCTCTGTAGCAGACATGTCTGCAACACCAAAGTACTTGTTTCCTCCTGCCTTCTCCTCCCTACATCCAAGACCTTTTTGTTGTAATATAAACAAAACTGTTATTTTAAAACCACTGACTCTGAGATGTGTCATCTTAATTTTCATCTTGACTTTCTTCCCTGCAGTCCTTCTATAAGCTAGAATTAAAAATTAGATATGTTTTGGAAATATGTTTACAATCAGAAATAAGGTGTTCTCTTCCTTGTACTTTGAGCATTCCTCAGCCTTCTTTCCTCTCTGTCATCCGTTTTCTGACTTTGTAAATTGTTGTGTTGTAGTGGCTGCCCTATGAGGTAGTCTAACTTGTGATAAGGATGTGATGTGTAGTTGGAATGGCAGGTTCTGCAATGAAGTCACTGAATCCAGGACAGGTAAACAACATGTTATTTGTCTAACTTCGAAAAATCCTTACAAATGCTCTATTTTTCTTGCCAGATTTGATCCTCATTATCACATTTTCTTATTTATCAGGATGGGAGCAGGCTCACTTGAGGGAGAAATGCTATCCTGGTTAAATGTACAGGTAGACAACTTTTTCAGAGCCTCAGAGGGCAAAAGAATGCTTGATCTGGATGTTTATCTTTACCTTAGAAACATGTTCCACTGTGGCCAGAAATCTAGAAATCTATTTTTTTTATTGGAAGCTATTCAACTTTTTGAAAAAGTGATGTACAGACCCTTGAGCATTCCTTGCTGCCTCAACCCTCTCCCTGAATGTGGAGAGCTTGGAGACTATCTACCTTGTATCTAGGAATTTGGGAAGGATAGGCAATATTGCTCTCACCAAAACATAATTGACCCATTCCTGCCTCTGAGGCTTTGTTAATTGAATTATCGTTCTGCAACATTTACTCCTATTTTTTTCTGACTGCATATCCTATTATTTAAGCTCAATTAAGGTGTTGCCTGCTCTCAGAAGCCTTACCTGACAAAGAAAGTCAACAGTCCTCCTCTGTATTCCGATAGTTCTTGCTGTCTCTAGCAATCATCCAGCATATGCTGTTAATTAGTTTTCCTCATGCTTAATATTTTCCACTAGATTGTAAGCTCTTCAAGGCCAATGGCTCTGCCCTTTTCAATCTTTGTATGACCAGAGGCTTTCTAGCACAGAGATTTGTTTACAGTAGGTGTGAAATAAATGTGTGATATTGGCTGATTTATGAGCATGCCCTCTAATACAAGACACATGGGGTTCATTGGCTTGGTGCTTGAGTGTCACCACCCCCACACCTCCACCCTTTTCTCCAAGTTATCCTCTTGGCCTGGCCCAGCTGAAGCTGTGGAAAGTAGATAAATCATCCAGCTCCTAGGTCAGACAGCTCAGAGACAAATGAACACAGCAGGTCGTTGCCACTATAATGATGCAGTGGCTGTTCTGTTTGCCAGTTTCTGGACAACAATAGATTGCCTCCCTTCTCTTAACTTTAATTCCATTTCTCATAAGCCTGAAATTGCAGTTGCTATTTTCCAACTTCTTTTCCCCCCACCTTGCCCTAGTTCATGTCAGTGTTACCTTAACTAACATTTTTATGGCTTGAAAATCAATTCAGCACCAGATATAAAGACATTCTCTGTCTCAAGCCTTTGTTCTCAGCACTAGCCTCAGCACCCTCCATTGGCCCAGTGCTGTAGCTTCGAACCTGCTTCAGGGTCCCTAGTCTCTGATTCCTTTTTTGTTTGAACTTTTGTCAGATCTGTGTTGATGTTTATGAGATAGACATTCTCTTGTTCTCCTTTCATTGATTTATTTTCAGATAACGGAATCTTTGGAATTATGAAATTGAAAAGATATTGGTTTGAACAATCCTTGTTAATCAAAAGCCTCACTTATTTTATACCCTTTTCAACTTAATGATCTTGAAATACAGAAAAGAGATTTAGGGCTTAAAGCAGGGGGCTTGGAAAAGATTTCACTGCTTCTCAATGGCCAGGCTCAGAGAAGTATTTAAAATCCTTTACCATCGAGATTCAGATTATTTTGTCAGTTCTTTCTCTAGGCCAGCTAGTCTGGTCTTTAAATTCAGCACCACGGATAGAGGAGATTAGAGGCGGGGATGCGTTAGGCAAAACCCTGCCTGGGGAAGTTTTAGTAGTGCACAAAATGATTACTTTTATTCTCAGGAATGGCCTTTTGAATTGAGAAGCCCTATACAGGACACCTTTGCTGCCCTAAATGAACACCTGAGCTGAAGTAAGTTTTACTAAAAAGCATTTACATCGAAATGAAAATATTAAGATTTGAATTCCAGTCTTTATATGTACTAGGTACATGACTTTGTGCCTGGTACACTTTCTGAGAACCAACTTCTGCTGTACAGATATGTTTGGGAAACTACTACCCTGAGAAGATGTAGAGTATACTTCTAAGTTGGGTTTGCATTCTGGCTCTATTCCTTACTTTGGGATCTTGGACAAGTTACTTAAATTTTCTATGGCTGTTTTCTCATCTCTTAAGAAGGTGAAAAAGGTACTTTATTCATAATGTTGATGGGAGCCTTAAGCGAGATATTATATGAAAAATTCTTAGAAGTGTATATGGCATATAGTAAGTGCTACATTATTATCACTATAATTATTTAACAAAATTACTGTAAACATTACATGAGATAATATGTGTAGAAAGTTGGACAGGGACTAGCCATGCAATAATTCTGGTTATACTTTCTTTTTTCCTCATTGATGTTTGAAATCACTCTATTCCTTTGCATTAAGCATTGACCTCAAAGACTTATAGCACCCTTGGAAGAGGATTTATTTTCTTGTACACCTGTGTATGTTTGAATTAGTTCGTCGCTTACTGTGGGACAGAAAAATGTAAAAGTTCTGGGTGCTAGAGCTAGGGAGAGTGGGCCAGGAAAGAAAGGATAAAAGCTTGCCATACTGTTTTCTGGTTTGTTGAAGGGGTGAGTGTAATTTAGAGAATTAAATGTAGGAGTTCTCTTCATAATACTATGCAAAAGGCTCACCATCCACACATCATAGCTGCAGGCTTGTTGTGATTTGCTGTATGAGACTCTGGAATCTTATTGAGAATGGAAAAGAACTCAAATAATATGCATTGAAATCCGGAAGCTCAGCCCAATGGTCTTGGAAATTGTGCCTCTGAACTGGGATCTGTTTGCTTCATTCATTTATATATTCACATATTGTACATTAATTCATTTATACTCAGTAAGCATTTATTGATAATTTATTGTATCTAGGCATAATGTTAAGGATTATAGCAGAGAAATATTTAGACTAAAGGCTGCCATCAGGCATTAGGGAATGCAAAACATACATGAAAATCATTAATTAAGTGAATCAATAAATATTAAGTATTTAATATTGTGTCTGGCAAATAATTGGGATTCAATATTTGTTAGATGAGTTTGCTGTAAGTTTTTATTATTTATACTATCAAGTTTGATGAGTTACTGTCTACATATGGGGTTTAAAGGAGGAGTGAGATATTGCTCTGTTGGGGACTGAAAGGAGATATCTTCAGAAAGGAGGTCACATTTGAGATGGGCCTTGAGGCAGGGGTATAACTTGGTCATGGACAAAAGGAAAAGAAGTGGGTCTCTAGCTGAAAGGTATGGTGTGAACCACAAGGCAGTAGGAAATCATAGGGGATTTATCATGAAAAAATACCAAGTACTTTGAAGTGGAAGAAACATTATGTACAAGTATTGAGAGATGAAACTGGGAAGGTAGGTTAGAGATTTATCTTGGTAGCTTTGAGTGCCAGGCTGCAGACTTTGGGCCTTGTGGTGTGAATGAAGCAGTATCATTCAACGTTTTATTTATTTATTTATTGATTACTCCAGATGAATAATCAGGTCTTGATCTGTTTTTATAATAAAAAAATAATTGACAGCAGTCAACAGTAACACCATAGTTGCTATTCTTTTTAATGAAATTGTCCTGTGAGAATTCCAGGTATACAAAATGAACCCACCTGGTCACCCAAATTTTGGATAATAATCTCTTGATTTGTGATTTTCTATTTACAGATTCAGCCATGTCTTCCTAGGACCCAGCAACCAAACCTGGACCAAAGGTCTCAGATCCTCAGTAGTGGGGGTGCATCTGGTGATTGTATTCATGCTAAATTTGTGCCAAGAGACACCAGTACTCGTGGGAGAATTAATATTTCACTTCTGTTTAGGTTTCTCATCTGTGAGCTGCTATCACTGAATACATAAAGAAATTGAGCTTGTATGATTTCAGTCTTCACCTTCTGATGCTGATGAAACAGGATTCTATGCAGGTGAGTGGGCTGAGGAGCAATGAGGTTAAGGGAAGTTCCGAGGAATATGAGGGGATCCTTTACCCCATTTCCTGTTTTCCCTCCTCTTTCCTCTTTCTCTTCTCATCTTTCCTCTCCCCTCCTCTTGCTTCCCCTCCCCTCCCCTCCCCTCTCTTCTCCTCTCCTCTCCTCTGCCTTCCTGTGTTAGTCAGGGTTCTCTAGAGGGACAGAACTAATAAGATAGATGTATATATTAAAAGGAGTTTATTAAGGAGTATTGACTCACAGGTTCACAAAGTGAAGTCCCACAATAGGCTGTCTGCAAGCTGAGGAGCAAGGAAGCCAGTTCAAGTCTCAAAAGTAGGGAAGCTAATGGTGCAAATTTCAGTTTGTGGCCAAAGGCCTGAGAGCCCCTGGCAAAACACCGGTATAAGTCCAAGAATCCAAAAGCTGAAGAACTTGGAGTCTGAAGTTTTAGGGCTGGAAGCATTCAGCATGGGAGAAAGATGAAGCCCAAAAAACTCAGCTCTTCTATCTTCTCCTGTGTGCTTTATTGTGGCCACACTGGCAGTTGATTAGATGATGCCCACTCAGATGTAGGGTGGGTCTGCCTCTCCCAGTCCACTGACTCAAATGTTAATCTCCTTTGGCAACACCCTCACAGACACACCCAAGAACAATACTTTGATTCCTTCAATCCAATCAAGTTGACACTCAGTATTAACCATTATGTCTCCCCTCCTCTCTCCTCCTCTTCTTTCCCCTCCCCTCTCCTCCCTCTCTCAACATGCATATGCACATGTACATAAGACACATATAGTCACATCATGTGGAGCCTCAGGCAAGATTATATGAAAGTCAGCTTCAACCTTGATATGGTTTGGCTCTGTGTCCCCACCCAAATCTCATCTTGTAGCTCCTATAATTACCACATGTTGTAGGAGAAACCCAGAGGGAGATAATTGAATCATGGGGGCAGGTCTTTCCTATGCTATTCTCGTCATAATGAATAGACTCATGAGATCTGATAGTTTTAAAAACTGGTTTCCCTTCACAAGCTCTCTCTCTTTTTGCCTGCTGCCATCCATGTAAGATATGACTTGCTCCTCCTTGCCTTCTGCCTTGATTGTGAGGCCTCCCTAATCATGTGGAACTGTAAGGCCATTAAACCCCTCTCTTTTGTAAATTGTCCAGTCTTGGGCGTCTTTATCAGCAGTGTGAAAATGGACTAATACAGCAAATTGGTACCAGGAGCAGAGTGCTACGGAAAAAGTACCCCAAAATGTGGAAGTGAGATTGGAACTGGGTAACAGGCAGAGGCTGAAACAGTTTGGAGAGCTCAGAAGAAGGCGGGAAAATGTGGAAAAGTTTTGAACTTCCTAGAGACTTTGTTGAATGGCTTTGACCAAAATGCTGGTAATGATGTGGACAATAAGGTCCAGGCTGAGGTGGTCTCAGATGGAAATGAGGAACTTGTTGAAAACTGGAGCTCTTTGTTATGTTTTAGCAAAGAGACTGACAGCATTTTGCCCCTGCTCTAGAGATTTGTGGAACTTTGAACTTGAGAGAGATGATTTAAGGTATCTGGTGGAAGAAATTTCTAGGCAGCAAAGCATTCGAAAGGTGACTTGGGTGCTATTAAAGGCATTCAGTTTTAAAAGGGAAACAGAGCATAAAAGTTTAGAAAATTTGCAGCATGACAATGCAATAAAAAAGAAAATCACATTTTCTGAGGAGAAATTGAAGCCAGCTGCAGAAATTTGCATAAGTAATGAGACCCAAATGTTAATCATCAAAACAATGGGAAAAATGTCTCCAGGGCATGTCAGAGACCTTTGTGGCAGTCCTTCCCATCACAGACCTGAGGCCTAGGGGAAAAAAAATGATTTTGTGGGCTGGTCCCCGGGTACCTCTGCTATGTCCAGTCTAGGGACTTTGTGCCCTGCATCTCAGCTGCTATAGCTGTGACTAAAAGGGGTCAAAGTACAGCTTGGGCTGTGACTTCAGAGTGTAAGCCCCAATCCTTGGCAGCTTCCACGTGGTGTTGAACCCACAGGTGCTCAGAAGTCAAGAATTGAGGTTTGGGAACTTCCACCCAGATTTCAGAGGATGTATGGAAATGCCTGGACGCTCAGGCAGAAGTTTGCCACAGGGGTGGGACCCTCATGGAGAACTTCTGCTAGGGCAGTGGAGTCAGAGCCCCCACACAGAATCCCTACTGGGGCAATGCCTAGTAGAGCTATGAGAAGAGGGCCATTACTGTCCTCCAGACCCCAGAATGGTAGATCCGCTGACAGCTTGCACTGTTTGCCTGGAAAAGCTGCAGACACTCGATGCCAGCCTGTGAAAGAAGCCAGGAAGGAAGCTATACCCTGCAAAGCTACAGGGGCAGAGCTGCCCAAAATCATGGGAACCCACTTCTTGCATCAGCGTGACCCAGATGTGAGACATGGAGTCGAAGGAGATCATTTTGGAGCTTTAAGATTTGACTGCCCCACTGGATTTCGAACTTGCATGGGACATGTAGCCCCTCTGTTTTGGCCAATTTCTCCTGTTCAGAATGGCTGTATTTATGCAATTCCTGTTACCCCCATTGTATGTAGGAAGTAACTTTACTTGCTTTTGATTTTACAGGCTCATAGATGGAAGGGACTTGCCTTGTTTCAGATGAGACTTTGGACTGTGGACTTTTGAGTTAATGCTGAAATGAGTTAAGACTTAAGGGGACAGTTGGGAAGGCATGATTGGTTTTGAAATGTGGAGATGTGAGATTTGGGAAGGGTCAGGGGTGGGATGATATGGCTGGTTCTGAGTCCTCACCCGAATCTCATCTTGTCGCTCCCATATGTGTTGTGGGAGGGACCTGGTGGGAGATAATTGAATCATGAGGGTGGGTGTTTCCTGTACTGTTCTCATGATAGTGAATAAGTCTCATGAGATCTGATGGTTTTAAAAAATGAGGTTTCCCTGCACAAGCTCTCTCTCTTTTCGCCTGCTGCCATCCATGTAAGACGTGACTTTCTCCTGCTTGCCCTCTGTCATGATTATGAGGCCTCCACAACCATGTGGAAGTGTAGGTCCATTAAACTCCTCTCTTTTGTAAATTGTACAGTCTTGAGTATGTCTTTATCAACAGTGTGAAAATGGACTAATACAGACCTGCATTTGGGTGTTTGGCTTTGTCAGTCCCTGGTCCTATGACTGACACAATAGCCCCTCATATTCTTTCAAACATAAAAAGTAGTTTCCATGCTGGTTTAGTTGAGTGGTGGTAGTGATTGTGAGGTAGACCCTAAAGTAGATCATGGCAGCTCAACTGTCTCATTGACCTGGGCATATTCGGACAGTGTATAGAAATGAGTAGAATGCGTAAGTATAAAGCACCTTCAGAGAGTGGTTGAATTTGGGGAGGAGGTTTGGCAAGGAATTAAACCAGCTCCAGGTATCTCTAAGCAGCTGAATCTATAGAAGACGCATGTGAGTTGTCCTTTGTATGAAACATGGCAGCCCAGAAGTCATCCCTCTTTGTGCAAGAACAGCCTTGTTTATTCAATCAATTCCTATTTGAGCACCTACTGTGAATTAGGATTGTGCTGGGCCTCAGGGAGATAGCAGCAAACAAGGTAGACGAAAACCTCCACAGTCATAGAGGTCACTTGTGAAACAGATAGAAGGGTTGTTTTAGTGGCTTGGTCTCCAGAGGTTGCTCCCTGCTTATCGCTCTCAATAGATTTTAGTGAAACGCTTTGGATCAGAGATGGGAATGGATCGGACCCCATTCGTGGGAGGAATTTGAAGTACCAGATTATAGTCAGCTGACCACATTCAAGCAGGAGGACAGGGATGGAATCCTCTACTGTGGGGTGGATCTCTGGTGGGATGGCTTTTTTAGTTGGCTCTTGCCCATTTGAATTTATATGGAGGGCAATGGGAGCCAAGAAGACAGAGAAGACCAAATGCCAAAAAGATTCAGGAAGGCTTCTCAGGGACAGTGACTTAATGGACTTTCAGAGAGAAAAAGTTTTCTTTCAAATATGGAATTAAAGAGTAAGTCAATATTGGATTGACTGAAAATTGGGCTGACTTTTGAGATAACAGAGAGGTGCCTAAGAAAACCACATAGAATGACAAAGATTGAACAGATTTGCCCTAGGCTTGAGGGTCTGTAGCCTGCATCTTTCTCCAATGCTTTTTTCCTCCTTTCTACTCCTATATTTGCATTGTTACTGGCACAACCTTTGGTATCTTTCTAGGATCCCTTCACTGGCCTGTCTGCTACCAAATCCTGCCAGGTCATACTACAGTCATGTGTCACTTAATGACATGAATATTTCTGAGAAATGTACCACTGGGTAATTTTGTCATTGTGAAAACATCATAGAATGTTCTTACATAGACCTAGATGGAATAGCCTGCCACACACCTGGGCTTTATGGTAGAGTTCATTGCTCCTAGGCTGAACACCTGTACTGCATGTGACTATATTTAATATTGTAGGCAATTATAACACAATGGTAGGTGTTTTCATATCTGCACATAGAAAAGGTACAGTTAAAACATGGTCTTATAAGATCATGGAACCACTGTCATACATGCCGTTAGACATTGAAATGTCATTGTACAGTGCATGACTGTATAAGCCAAAGTCTATACCTGGCCTTCACCTGACACAGACCAGCCTTGTCACACCAGATTCAACACAGATCATTCTGTTTCTAACAGAGATCCTGTGGCAGCCTGCAGCTCAGAGGCCTCTGTGGGCAAGCTCCATGGAGCTGGGCCTGCTGGCTTTTTTGTTTGCACACACCAAATTTGAGATGGGCTATCATTAACCAAATGGAGAGCAGCTGTGCTTACTGAGACAGTGTGCCTCCTCAGATTTGTGGACATGTCAGAATTTTTTTTTAGCCAGAATGTGTGGCTCTAGAGGCCTCAGAAATATGTGAAGCAGCCTTAGTTAAGGTTCTACAAGATCCCCCTTCTCTCTGGTTTCATATAGCCTGGGCTGACATAGTGATGTAGCCTCAAGTTCCTCAGTTAGGGGATCATGCCTTTAGGATGAATAGGGTTTTCCCTTTTGAAAAGCAAATTCCTCTAGCAAGATCTCATATTAAGCAGCTCCCAGCCAATGACGTATTTTGGTGTGAATTAAGGGCTGGTAACTTCCTCTACAAATTAAATGAAGAGCTGGAAAAGGAATAGGTCAGAGAAATAAAAGTCCTGAGTGAGACTACCCTCACCTGGAGGATATCAGGTATGAGATAGTCACAGATGGAAGACAGGGCTGCCAAAGACTAAGTTTGCACACCTCAAGATTGTGTCCTATGTTGTCCCTAAATGAAACAAGATTCATTTTTATTTGTTGTTGCTCTATTGTCAAAGGCATGGTGAGATAGACCTCATCACCCTCTCTTCTTTTTCCCACACATCCTCTATTTACCTCTCCCTTTCCTTATCTTGTTTCTGTTCTCAATGGCCCAGGATTCAGGCTGCAACCAGTAGCCCTCAGTGCCTGCCAGCCACTCATTTCTAGGAAGCTAAGAATGACTTATGGGACATCATTTGTGGAATGGAGGTGTTCACAGGCCCTCTCCCCAGTGATACAACCACAACTGGTGAAAATTATATACATTAAAATTTTTTTAAAAGTCTCTGAGCATTGTCTTTGGGGCATACAGCAGATGAAGAAATAGTTATTCAAGAAAGTTGACTGCATCTTGGTAAGGATGGGAATCCATGGCATTTGATCCGCAGTTTCTTCCTCCCTTCCTACTCTCTCAGCTCACAGTGAGGGAATTTCCACACTGGGCAGGTACAACCAAGAATAAAGGACTCCCTCTTCACTCAATTTCCAGTGGAGGGCTCCAGTGTCTCCAAGGGGTAGGGGCCGGCTACCAGCATTTTACATTCCCACCACATCTCTGTGTATCAGAGGGTCTATTCCAGGCAAGAATGGCTGAGAAATCTGGGGCTGTCTTCCTCCATCCATGCCATACTAATACTAATACTAATACTAATACTAATACTAATAGGGCAGAATTCCAGGCATGGCAGCCGGGAATAGAGGGCCCCATCACCTCACCCTAGCTTGGGTAAAAATCTCTATGCAAGGAGAGGTGAACCACAAAGACTGGAGGCTGCCACACCAGCCCAAGGTGACACGCATAAAACTCACAAAGCAGGTATGTGACTCTGAGAGAAGTAGTTCTCTGTCTCTGACCCTCAGTTCTAGAGCAGTGCTGCAGACTTTTTACCTAAGGGGAGAGGCAGGGCACAAGATCAAAAAGCACTGAAGCTCTCCCAAGGCTTAGGGGCTTTATTTTTACCACCACGTAAGAAAGTACAAACCTAAGAGTGCTCTTAGAAACAATGGGTATTTTGGTGACATGCAATTAAGAGGGGGCTGCTTGCTCCGTGAAAGCAACAAGCTTAACCTCAGACCATCTAGAAATTTACTGGAGGGAATTATGGAAAGAGACAGCTAAGAGATAGTTTCTTCAAAGGCTGGCCTCAAAGATTACCCCTGCCAAGGGACTTAAATTTAATTGCATCAGACTCTGGAGCAATTTACGCCTCAGGGTAGTATAAAACATAATAGAACAATTAGCCAGCAATTAGTGGGGGCTAATAGCTGGGCATGATATAAATGGAGGCAGACAACAGAGATATCAGTGAAAGAGACAGTCAAAGAGAGCACGAATAAAACCACTGAAGTCTCAGGGTGACAGTGTGCATGCCCAAGGATGCATCCTCTGAGCGGTGACATCAGAGGCTGCATTCCTGGGGGAACAGACCACTAAAATAACCTAGTCAAGTCACTGAAATAGGCAAACAACAACATCATCAACATCAAGCTGCAGAGCAAGGGATCAGCACGCAGAATTGTTACAATATATCATCCAAAATGTCCAGTTTTCAATAAAAAATTATGAGACATGACAAGAAGTAGAAGAATGTGACTGATACATGGAAAAAAGGCAGGTCATAGAAACTGTGAAGGGCCTAGATATCAGACTTAGCAGACAAATACTTCAAAGCAACTGTTATAAATATGTTCAAAGAACTGTAGGAAACTATGCTTAGAGCGACAAAGGAAGGAAGGCATAATGATGTTTCATAAAATAGAGAATAATGAGAAAGAGATAGAAATGATAGAAAATAGATATTATGAAGGTGAAAGTATGATAACTAAAATTAAAAATTTACCAGAAGGGCTTAATCGTACATTTGAGCTGATGGAAGAAAGAATCAGAGAACTCAAAGATAGATCAACAAAGATTATGTAGTCTGAAGAATTAAGAGGAAAAAAATGAAGAAAAATAAACAGAGCCTCAGAGAAATAGGGGACACATATATGTAATTGGAGTACCAGAAAGAAAAGAGAAAAAAGAGAGCGGAAGAAATACTTGAAAAAATCATGGCTAAAAACCTCTGAAATTTGATGAAAGCCATTCATCTATACACCTAAGAGCCTTAACAAATTCCAAATACAATGAACACAAAGAAATTCACACCTAGACATATAGTAAAAATACTGAAAGACAAACAACACACAAAAAAAATCTTGACAGCAACAAGAGAAAAGTACTCATCACATACAAGGGGACCTCGATGAGATTATCAATTAACTTTCTTCCATCAAAGACAATGAATGAAATGACATAGTTAAAGTGCTAGAGAAATAAACCTGTCAACCAACAATCTTATAACCAACACAACAGTCTTTTGAAAATGAAGATAAAAGAAAAACATTCCCTGATAAACAAAATCTGAGAGAATTTGCTGCTAACAGACCTGCCTTACAAGAAATACTGAGGAAGTTCTTCAGGGAAAAGCAAGTGATCCCAGACAGTAATTTGAATGTACGTGGAAACAACAACAACAAAGAGTAAAGATAATTATGCAAGTATAAAATAAACTATAAAAGCATATTTCTTTTCCTTAACTGATTTAGGAAGCAGTTGTGTTAAACTATGCATGTAATTGTATTATCAGACCTATTACATATAGAAAGGTAATGTATTTGACAATACAAGTACAAAACAGATATGTGGGAGCAAAGCTGTATTGGAATAAGGAAATGACACTAGAGAGTAACTTGAATCCACAGGAACAAAGAACCAGAAATGGCAAATAAGGGCGACAGAGCTAGACTCTGTCTCAAAAAAAAAAAAAGCAAATACAACACACTCTATAAATAAATACTTGTTATCCTTTGTTTTCTTCTTTAAAAGACAAAGTTATATAAGGTAATTATAACTATGTATTTTTGTATAACGATGTAATACAATCAGTTTTACATATCTAGATGTAATATGTACATCAGGAATACCACAAAAGGGGGAGGAGTGAATAGGGCTATATAAGAGTAATACTGCTTTGTCTCATGGAACTAAATTAGTATAAGTCTGAAGTATATTCTGATAAATTGATATGAACATGGTAAGCTCTAAAGCAACCACTAAGAAAATAACTCCAGGGTACAAAAACGTAGAAAGGATGAGTAAGATCTAGTACTTGATAGCACAACAGGGTGACTATAGTCAATAATAATTTAATAGCACATTTTTAAATAACCAAAAGAGTATAATTGGATTATTTGTAAGACAAAGGATAAATGCTTGCAGTGATGGACACTCCATTTATCCTGATGTGAATATTACACATTACATGACTATATCAAAATATGTCAGGTGCCCCATAAATATATACAGCTCCTATGTATCCACAAAAATGAAAAATACACAATTTAAGGAAAGAAAATAACTTCAAAAATATGGTAAATTATTAAAGGAACTAAAATGTTACACTGGAAAATATTTGCTTAATGCAAAAGAAAGCAGTAAAGGAGGAATAGAGAAAAAGTTAGAGACATATAGAAAACAAAAGTTATAATTGCAGCCATGAATTCAAGTATAACAATAATAGCATTAAATGTAAACAGATTAAACAGCCCAGTCAAAAGGTAGAGATTATTAAATTGGGCTAAACACAAAAACCATGATTCAACTATATGATGTCTACAGAGTAAATATTTTAAATTCAAAGATACAAATAGGCTGAATGGAAAAGGATAGAAAAGGACATATCATGTGAACATCAACATAAGAAACCAGGAGTGGCTGTACTACAGACAAAATAGACAAAAGCAAAAATCAAGTTAATAGACATAAACAGGAACATTTTATAATGATAAAAGGAGTGTTTATCTATTATGGTGATATAAAAATTACCATCTATACAACTAACAGTGCCTCCAAGTACATGAAGCAAAAACTGTTAGAATTGCAGTGATAATAGGCAATACAAAAAATAGTAGTTGGAGGCTTTAATATTCCACTTTCAATAACGGATAGAACAACTAGGCAGAAGATTAACAAGAAAAGATAAGACTTGAACAATACTATAAACCAAGTAGACCTAACAGACCTCTATAGAACACTCTACCCCAAAAGAAGCAAATACAAATTATTCTCAGATGAACATAGAACATTCTCTAGGATAGACCATATGGTAAGCCGTGAATAAGACTTGATACATTTAAAAGAATTAGAATTATACAAAGTATGCTTTCTGATCACAATAGAATGAAACAATAATAGTAAAATATCATAAACATGGAGAAATTGAACAACCCACTTCTAAATAATGGGTCAAAGAAATCAGAAGAGAAATTAGAAAATATTTTGAGATGAATGAAAGTGAAAACACACATACAAAATCTTAAAGCAGTGTTTAGGGGAAAATGTGTGTGGCTTTAAAAAATTGTATTAAAGAAGATCTCAAATCAATAACCTAACCTTTCATCTTAAAACAGTGATAAAAAGGAGCACACTAAACCTAAAGCAGACACAAGGAAGAAAATAACAGAAATTAATGAAATAGAGAATAGAAAAACAATAGAGAACATAAGCAAAAGCAAAAGCTATTTCTTTGAAAATATCAAGAAAATTGACAAATCTTTAGCTAAACTGACCAAGAAAAATAAAAGACTCAAATTATTAAAATCAAGCATGAAGGAGGGGACATTGCTACTGACCTTACAAAAATCAAAAGAATTATAAGAGAACACTATGCACATCTGCATAGCAATTTAGATACTAAATAATTTGCGTAAAATGGACAAATTCTTAGACACATATTATCAAATTGACTCAACAAGAAACAGAAAATGTGAACAGATTTCTAACAAGTAACAAGACTGAAATAGTACATAAAAAACTGCAAAGAAAAGTCCTGGCCCAAATTACTTCACTGGTGAGGAAGAAGTCATACTAATTCTTTACAAACTTTTCCAAAAAAAGGTAAGGGAACATTTCTCAAGTCATCCTATTAGGCCAGTATTATCTTGATATCAAAAGCAGACAAAGATATCACACACACAAAAAATAATAATAAAACTACCAATGAACATTCCTTATGAATACAGAGGCAAAATCCTCACTGACATACTGAAAGAACTGGTCTAACAACATATAGACTGGATTATACACCGTGACCAAATGGTATTTATCTGAAGAATGCAAGGTTGGCTCAACATATGAAAACCAATTAATGTAATACACCATGTCAATAGAATAAAGGACAAACCACATAGTTATCTTAATAATTTCAGGAAAAGTGTTTGACAAGCACAATTTCACAAAATATTCAATAATCTAGGAAGAGAAGGAACTTCCTCAATCTGATAGAAGTCATTTATTAAAAATCCATAGGCAATATCATAATTAATGGTGAAAGACTAAATGCTTTCTCCCTAAATTCGGAAACAAAATGAGGATGTCCACTCTGATCACTTCTACTTAGTTTTGTTGAATTCTAGACTGGACAATTATTCAAGAAAGGGAAAAGACATCCAGATTGGAAAGGAAAAAGTAAAACTATCTCTATTAGCAGCCAACATAATCCTATATATATAAAATCCTAAGGAATCCACTAAAAAATTTGTTGGAACCCATAAATGAGTTCAGCAAGCTTGCAGAGTATAAGATACGTATGAAAAGGCAATTGTATTTTCATACTGCAGTAATGAACCCTCCAGAAATGAAATATACAATTTATTGCCATGGCATCAAAAAATAATTGTAAATTTAACACATGAAATGCAAAATGTATACTCTGCAAGTTACAAAATATTTTGAAAGAAATTAAAGAAGCCTTAAATAAATGTCCTGTTTAGAAAAGCTTTGTCTCTTTCAAGGTTATGAAAATATTTTCCTGTTTTCTTCTAAGAGCGTTGTTTCATAATTCATACCTAGTTCTATAATCAATCTGATGTGGTTTTTTTGTTTTTTTTTTTGCATGTAGTATGAGGTAGGGTTTAGGATTCACTTTTTTCCATATGTATATACAATTGATCCAGTACAATTTGTTAAAAGATCAATATTTTTCTCCTGCACTGCAGTGGTATGTTTGTCATAAGCCAAGTGACTGTATGTGAGTCAGCTTCTGGATTTTCTATTTTGTTCCATTGGTCTGTCTACCCTTGTGCTGATACTACACTGTCTGTCTTAATTACTGTAGCTTTATAGTAGATGCTGATATCTGATATAGGGGATATCAGCCTTCTCTTAGTTGGTATTTTCCTGGTTTATCTTTTTCAACCCATTTACTTTCTACCTTTCTTCAATTTTTATCCACTCAGCCCCATGAGATTGCCAAAACCTCTGCTGTTTTCTCTGCTTTTTATCAGTGGTTCTCTGCCAGGTATGTGTGTCAAGAATTGGCTATTTCTCCTAGTGGAAACATGGCCAGCTAACCTCTGTCTGCTTCTCTTTGCTCAGAGATTTTGGCTCCTCAAGTCCTAAATTGATTTATTTCTTGGTGTTTTTTCCTAACTTTTCTAGCTGTTCAGCAGGAACACTGATCTGCTTACACAACTCTATCCTAGCATCCTAGCTGGACGCAGGTGTCCTAGGACCCCTGATACCTAACTTGCATGTTTAAAAGCAGACATTACATCAGAAAATCTGTATTTTTCCACATTATTTTTTTAAAATAAATCACATTATTATTTTTAACAATGCAGGCAAAAACATTTGATAAAATCCAATACTTGTTTATGATAACGACTCTCTTGGAAAACTAGAAAAAATAGAAATTTATTCAATTTGATAAAAGTCTTATACTAAACACCTACAGCAAACATCCAATATTTGCCTCCTTTTATACTCACTCCCTTTAACATTGGAAATAAGACAAGGACACCCACCATCAACATTACAGTTTACATAGTTAGGGAGGTCCAGACTGATACATTAGCACATACACACAAAGATACACACACACACACACACACACACACATCAAAAGGAAAAACACAAAATTACTATCATTTTCTTAGAAAAAGTATCTGAACCAACAAACTATAACAACCAATAAAATTCCAGTTATATTTCCAGAAAAAAGATAGACATAAAATATATAATACCCCTCCATATTAGAAGTAATGTACTTGAAGATATAATAGAATATAAAATGTCATTTGCACTATCAACAAAAGCATAACATACATAAAAATTAATCAGATGAATGCATAAAACACAAATGAAACATTCTATCAAAGGACATATAAAAAGACTTAAAAAACAGCACCCTGTATATATGAGCAAGTCACTCATTATGAACATAACTCTGCCCCAAATTAATCCATGAATGCATTACAGGGCACTCTCCCCAGACAGCTCATGTGGCGGGCTGCAGAACTGGCCTCATTGCTGTGAGTTCCGTACCATTTCTGGGAGCACAGTGAAAAGAGAAAAGTGGGGAAATAAAGGCAAATTTTACTGATCTCTCAGTTTACAGGGGGCCTGGAGGAGTGAATCAGTGACAGTGAGTGAAAGAGTGGTCTCAGCAGGAAGAGGTGGGGGCAACGCTGGGATTTGGAAATGCCTCTGTGAGTGACTCATGTTTAACTGCAGGTGACTTGCAGACTGATGCTGAATGATTCAGGATTGCCATATACACAGTGAGGATGCCACTAATCCCCATTCCACCCTCCTCACGGGGGGTCATGAGGGTCTGATAACATAATGGGAGTATTCCTTGAAAAATATAAAGCCACCATGTAGCATTGAGGTGACTTCGCAGCTATCTTACCAAGACACTCAGTGTGAAGAGTGACACTCAGGTTCTGAACATCAGAAACACCCAGGTTTCCCATCTCTCTTGAGACACTCCCCAAAAGTGGAGGGCCTTGGTGGTGCTGGGGCTGGGGCTAAACTGGAATCAGTGCCAAACCTAATAATTTCAGTAGCTTGGGGACCTGTCCTTAATCTCCAGTTTAGGAATACAACTACGAGGTACTGCCTCTGATTCTCTCTCTGAATGCAATAATGATGGCAGGTACTCGCAGTCTGTTCTCTGTTAAGCCCACTTTCATTAGGTGGGAGAAACATGTAGCAAAGTTGCCTTTGTAGCTGGCTGGGTGCTTAGCTGGAAGAAAATGAACATCAAAGGACGCATCCCTACCAGAAACTTAGGATCCTTATTTTAAAAAGGCCCTGTGCGCGGCTCTGGTTAGGACTGGGCTGTAACCAGCAGAGTTGAGAATGGGGAAGGCTTTTCTGGGATAGAATCTGAACATAATTCAGATGGTTTTCAGAAACAAATAGGATCTGTTTTGAAATCAGATAAAGTCATGATAAAAAGAATTTCATTGTGTCCATATCCTACATTTAGAGGTTAGGGCCCTTCAAAAAGAGGAGATGCAAAGAAGAGGGCAAGGGCTGATAGAACTTCTGATTGTCTTATTTCATTAGCTAATTAATTAAATAAGTATTTTTGAATGCCTACTATGTTGCAAGCCCTCTGCTGAGATCTGTTTTTAAAACTTTACAATTATTTACTTTTTTGAATCTCAGTCGCCTCATCTTTAAAAATATATAGGAAAAAAAGTCCACCTTCCTTCACCAGGTAGAGCCCTCTTAGGAGCAGGGGGTTTGTCGCTGAAGTTATGTCCCACATACACTAGTTGGCAGTTCTTTGTGGTCATGTTGCTTTCCCTTTCTGTAAGAAGCCTTGCTCACTAGATTGTTTACATGTCCCTGTCCCCAAAGACCAGCAGACTGAAGTGGCTTCGGTTGTTTGGAGGGGTTGAGGTTGGTTTCGTATAAAAGTGAAGGAGCTGTTTGAATGCCCAACGTGTATGTTGCAGCTTAGCTTGGGAAAAGTGGCCCGACTCCTTCAGTGAGGATGAAGGACTTGAAGGTTGCCAAAGCATATTGCAAGATTACCAACAACATGCATTCACTTTTTGGGTAGAAACCTGGAGTTACTAGAAGTCTAATTATCCCCTGTTTACTGACATCAAGGCTTATGTCCTAAAGATATGTTTAGTGGGCATCTATGACAGGCGCTCATACTAAGTTAGAGTGGGTGAATCTTGGGGACTGAGGCAGAGACCCAGTGGAGGCATGATTGGCCATGTTTCTTCTTGTTTGCCTGAATCTGTCATTGTGCCAGGTGGATGTAGAATGTAGTACAGAAAACACGTTTGGAAGAAATATCAGGAAGCTGTTTCTTGCTCAGAAAATCAGCGTGTGTGAATATCCTCCCACATCGTCGTACTGACCATGATCCACTCAGGTGCTGCTGTGGGCAGGAGGTTTTTCTTTCCTGGATGAGGATGTAATAAAGGCCAGGGGTTCCCCATATTTCTGTCAATTATTTCTGGCTTCTCCACTTGATACTTTGATCAACTAACCAGGTAATAGGCACCTTGCAAGGGAGAAGAAGGAAAAGAGATCTATCAGGGAAGAAACTATTTCTGGAGGGGTGCAGCCCTCTGTGTCTTGCTTTCTCTGTTCCAAAAATATTCCTTCTCCACCCTTGCTTTTCCTTGTTTGGAGCACACTGGGCACAGGGTGGGTGATTTCCCCCATTAAACACCTCTGAGAGTCTATCGTTGTCTTCAGTGAGACAAGAAGAAAGAGGGCAAAGAAGAGAAGACTGTTTTCACGGTAGCTGCTCCTGACTTGTGCCCAGCTCATGATGCTCAGGGTGGCCTCAGGCATGGGGCTCCAAGTGGCTGGGCTGAAGGTTATCTGTGCTGGTACTGAGTGTGAGTGGGTGGAAACTAGGCACAGTCTTCCAAGGCAATGCAGTTTGTATGCCTACACATGCATGCATTTCCCTGGCCAAAGTTTCAGCTAATTTGTATACAAATTGGTTTTAGAAAGATTATTCTTGTTGGAAAGGCAAGGGCTATCTGAAAGGTGGCACTCTCATGGATGGAAAGTGCTAGAGTCAGAATAGGAAGATACAAAAACCGTAGATGTGGGTAGAGATGGAATGGGATTAAGCAGTTAGCTAGGTTTAGAGAGAAAAAGGCAGAGTGGTGGCGAGGCCTTGTCTGATTTAATAGAATCATATTTGCCATACTTGGCTTGTGGGAATGCTCCTTTCTCTTGGATGTAGTCCTATAATTTGGGAATATTGTGGGCTGATAAACAGAAGTACCAGAGAAATGGCCCCAGGGTCCAAACAGCAGTTTATATACAGGTGTGGGTCAGTGGAGAAGAAGATTCTTTTGTTTTTCCAGTCAATTAGAACCTTTTCCAGAGGAGACTCAAGTCACAGGCATGACCGTGATCACTGCTTTTCTCTTTTTCTGCTTTTTTCCTGAGCAGGGAGGTGCAGGACAACCCGGTGAAAATGAACTAGAGAAAATGATGGGGTCACTCGTGATCTAAATTGGCCTTTGAGGAAAACAATCTGCTCATGGTGAGGCTAGACAAAGGCTGCAGACAAGCTGCGAAAACAGCTTTGGATGTGAATCTGGCTTGCCATTTGGGGGCTGCTCTGGAGGGACTGTTTTTGAAATAAAGATTTAGGATAAATTAGAAGAAAGCACTCTGATTAAGACTGGAAGTAAAAACCAAGTTAAACAATGAATATAGAACCGTGCAAAATAGAGAGTGACACTGAGCACATCTTGAACTTTTATTTAATTAAAAATGTGCTTTTAAAGAACTATTTACTCCAGCTTTTCAGATTTAAACCCTGCTGTTTAAACAGTGGTCTTTTCTTGTGGGAAACTGTAAGCAGATACACAGGTAGACAGAATCTTTTACTGAACGCTTTTGTTCTCATCACCCAGTCTCGATGGTGATTTACCTAAGACAATCTCCCCATCCACACACCAATGCCCTCTGCACACTTCCTTCCTTTCCTATTATTTTGAAGGAAATCCCATAAATCAAGTAATTTCACCTATAAATATTTTAGTGTGTTTTTCCACAAGATAAAGTATTGCTCCTTTAATAAACAAGATAAACCTCTTGCTCATCCATCCCAGGCTGTGGGGAGGAGGATCGTTTGACAAGTGAGGTCATACTTCAGGTGATGCTGGCTTCCCTTGGGGACCCAGATCCACCAGCCTCTTGGGTTCCCAGTCTAGAGATGTAAACTACAAACAGAATAAAAAATGATGCAATGTGTAATAGCTTCTGCGTTGTGAGGGCCACTCCTAAGTGACCACAGGACAGTCAGCCATCTAGGCTGTATTAACTGGGTCATTTAGCTCCAAGCAGACTTAAGTTACTAAATGCAGAGGAGGCAAAGAGAAACGAAGAGCTTAGTATAGTCAGGGGAAAGGAGATGGGCTTTCATTTAAAGCACACTTCCATTGTCTGTAATAGGGCAGGATGGGCCTAATTAGAAGTGAAACAACATAAATGCAAGCAGCACAAGCAGGCGGATCTGCTTCCTGCTTAGGAACCACTTGCAGGTTGAACAGAGCAAGGATGGAAGTTTCATGTGAGGCTGGAGATCATCCTGAGTCCCTGATCTTTGCCTCTCCTCCCATGCTGTCACTGGGGTTCAAGGTCAGCTGTAAGGAGCAAGGAGGCAGGGGTGTGACAGTCTTCAGACTTGTCTTCCCAGGACAGCGTGACTTGCACTAACAAGTGCTTGTTCATGCTTCTTTGTTCCAGCATGGGCTCACAACAAGCCTGTGCTGTGACAGTTTTCCTTCCCCACTTTACAGCGAGGAAGCCGGTGCAGCGGCAGGCGAGGAGAGCAGAGGGTCCCAGAGCTGCAGATGTGATCCAGGGATAATCCATTGGCATTGCTCCTTGTAGGTTTCATACTTTCAGAAGTGAGGTTCCCTCTCTGATACTCGAGTCCCAACTATGAACCACCCTCTGATGGCTCCATCAGGGAGCCCCGTTCCAGACTGAACCCCTCTGTGGCTTCTAAGCAGGGCCAGCTTCACCATGAGTCCATGCCTGGGAAAAGGCAGGTGTTTCAGGGTGCTAGTTATGGGATTCAAATCCCAAGTGGATAGATGAGACCCAAGTGCCTCCATAACTCTGCTTTTCTGTGTGAGCTGGGACTTCAGTCCTCTAAGCTCTTATCTAGCAATAAGAACGTTTGCCATTTCCTAGACCTCCAGGGAATTTTCTATCAGAAAGTTATCACAGAGAAAAAAATCACAGGATCAAAGTCCAAAGGCACATGTGTGAGTCCCAGATCTAATACTGGTTAATTTTTGGACCTTCAACTTGTCATCTTTAGGAAGGGACAATAGTAGTGGTACTTGCAGGATTGTGTGTAAGTCAAATTAGATAGTGTAATCTTTAAGAACATTACATATTTTATTGTTTATATTGTTGTCACTATTATTTAAAAAGTCATTAGATTTAGACATCAAACATGACATGGTCTCCCTGTCTCTCTAGGATGACGTTACTGTATCCACTAGCTAAAAAAGGAATATTCTAATCCTGCCATTCATTGGCTGGTATAATTTCAAAGAAGCCTACCACTCCTTCCTCCCTCCATCTCATAAAAAATTTGTAAAAAGAAACTTTCTGATAATTGGTTATAACAACACCAATGCTAAATTCATTCTAATTTTAATTTCCTGGCCTCAGCTCAATTCTTCTGGAGTAGGCTGTTTGCAGTTTTCCCCCACTGACTTTCTTTTCCCTGAGAACACAGAATATTTACAAGGTACATTTTCCTTTAAAGAGATTTTTCCTAAAATCCAAATGTTATTAATGGATTATTGGTGTCTCCTGAAAGACACTGACCCAAAGAGCAGACATGATTTAAAAATCATGCAGTTATGGTTTCTTCAAAAGTAGGGTTCATCTATTTGTTTATTCAACAACAATTCGCTGAGCATTTACCATGTGCCATGCCTTTTGCTAGGCATTATGGAAAATGAAAAGGTGAAAAATTCAGGTTCTTAGCCTCAAGGAACTTATATCTAGGAAGCAGACAGGAAAACAAGCAGACAGCTGGAAAATGTGTGAGAAGATAAAGGGAGTGGTGGTTTTGCCTGGAAGGACACAGACGGCTTCCTGGTGTGGTTCACTTCTTACCAGTCTACATCCTTCTTCGTGTCCCTGCTTTGCTCACTCCTACAGACCTCACTTCATAGTCTGCTAGCCCAGAGGCCTCTCAACTTCAGGTGGATGTGGCCACCTCCTGTCTTGGATGCTATAGCTCTCGTTTACACCTTCCTGAGCACAGAGACTGTGACTTAAAGGCTTCAGGTATCTGTTCTTAGGGATTCCAAAATATTTCCAGGAAGGCCTCTGGGAGGGTAGGCAGAGGGAGGCTGGATCTAACCCATTTCACTGACCCCTCCTCTCTCCAGCCGGCAAGGCTTCATGAGCCAAGGGCTCAGATTGCTGCTGGTGATGGAGGGATGTTTGAGACTTTCTGAATCCCAGGGCTGTTATGAACTTGAAAAAGGAAGTGTTAGGACATAGGTCAAATGGGCCATTATACCTGGGTCTTCACTGAGCACCTAACATGTACTCATCTTTGTATTAGCCAAGCTGAGCACGCTGGAGGTAGGGCAGCAGTGGTGGAGTGGAGGCTCCCAAGGAACCAGAAATGAGCAGAGCAAAATGCTATGTGCTTAATCCTGTGCTGAGCCTTGCTGGAGTTTGTGAGTGGGGTGGGGATGGGCTGTGGCCTTCCAGGAGTGCAAGTTGCATAGGGGTAGTGTGTGGGAATATCTGGGTGAGCAGGACAAGTTAAAAATTCCCAGGCCACGTGTGGGCGAGAGCTTGGCAAGGTTAAAGGTGCCCAGAGGAGTAGAGACTCTTCAGTCTGCAGTGGCTAGAGAAGATTTTGGAAAGAGGGCAGGACAGAGGGTTAAGGTTGGGGCTCAAAGCTTCTGAGGGATGTTGAGGCTAAGAGGGGTTACATGATGTCACTTTTGTGTCTCTGGATTCCTCAAGGTTTGGAGTTGGTGCTTTGTAATATTGATTGATCAATGCATTAGTTTTGGGTTGAGTTCAAGACTGGAGAGAATCCCCAAGGTCTCTTTTGTTCATTCCACTGCTTTACTTTCTCATTGTGTTCATGTCCTTGCCCTAAATAGAGATAGTAGACTCTCCCCATGTTTAATTATATTTTATTTTTAAAAATTCTATTGGAAATCATTTTTAATGGCTCTCCATAGCATAAGGTTTATTTAGCTAAGTGTGGGGCATAGTATATTCTGAACAAATGCCTGAAGTGACTACCTTGTATTAATTACTCCCCATCTATACCTCAATCCCTATTTTTTACAGATCTCTGGATTAGTATATCTAATTGTTTGCTGGACATTTACCCGTGTGGCCCATTGGCACTTCAAATTTATTGTCCTAAGACTTTTCTTCATCTCTGCCACCATTGTCCTTCACCCCACCACATGCAATCAGCTTAACCCTCCTTCCTTAAAACCAGCATAGCCAAAACAGTAGGGCATCTCTGGCTCTTTCTTTCACTTTGCTTACCCTTTACCTAGAGTTGGGGTCTGTTTCAGCTTCTAGCTATGAAATAACTTAATCCTGCCCTTTCTTCCCCTGTATTGCTGCAACTTCGGCGAAGCTTAGCCAGCATGCTGCTGAGGTTATTTAGTAGAATGTAAGTTGACATGCTGGCCTGAAAGAAAAATCTGACTCGTCAGTCCCTTGCTTTAACCCCTGCTGGTGGATTTGTCCATAGAGTGAAAACCAAGCTTCTAACAATGGCTCATGAAGTCCTCACCTTCTTGCTCCCATCTGCCTTTCCAGCCTCGCTTCCTCATGCCCCGAGCAAATTCTGGATGATCTTAAATGTGCCGCGTATGTGTCATGTTGTCTTTGCCTGTGTCCCCAGATATGCTGTCTTACCCTTTCCTCATTTCTACATCTGGAAAATTCGGCCTCTGAGACCTAGCATTATTTCCTCAGCAAAGCCTTCTCTGACTTCTCCAACCAGGGTCACCCTCTCACATGGGCTTCCGTGCCACCTTGGATTACCACATTTTATCATAATTATATTTAAATGTGTATTAGGATGATCTGTCAGACTGAGAGGGAAAGGATTACTGTCTTATCCATCACGGACACTTCAGTACCACGCTGAATGCTCTGTAAGTATTTGTTAATGGTTAAAATAGAAAGGAGCTTAGATCTTTAAAAAAAAATCTCTTCTGGTTTAATTATTCTTAAATTCATTTATTTATTCATGCATTCATTCACTCCCTGTACAAACATTTACTGAGTACCTACTATGTGGGAACTCCCCTCCCTTCCTCTAGGCAACAAAGCCTTGATTAAACAGACATAAAAGAGAAACAGCTGCCAATCCATTCTCCAGGAAGCTCTGCTCCACAGGCCTTCATTTAGGAATCCTGGAGCTTCAGTTTCCTTTCGTCAGCTTTTTTTTCTTAATGGCCAAACTCATGGTGTCAGTGACAATGGATTCTGCATTAGTATTAAAAATTTATTCAATAAATAATGGATTAGAACCTCTGTTTAATAATTATTAATGCACTGCAATTTCAGTTGCCCAAATCTCAAGATGTTTTAAACATAACTAATTGAAAACACAATTAACAGCAACTTGCTGAAATAAATTTGAAAGGCAGAACACTCTTGAAAACCTCAGACTATCAGAGAAAAAGTTCAAAAGTGGCCCTCTCCCCATACCACCCCAACAGGAGGAGCTGATGCTGAACCCCAGCAGGGAAGGATGGTGGTCCCTGGCAGGGACCCCGTCTGGGACTTGGAAATTGGTTTAATAGCAGTTTCTCTGTGGATACTGAAACTTCAGGTGACCACTTTATCATGCCTGGGGACACAGGGGATTTGCCTCACCAGCATGCTGTGCTCACATATGTCAGATGGGCCTTTAGAGAGAGGTTGATTTGGTGACCTCATTAGGCATAAACTCAGCAAAAGACGTCCAGACCCTGGGGTCTGGGCACGTGTTGGGGCTGGATGTTGTCTCCAACCTGGTGAATGACAAATCTGTGGCTGGGAGACCTGGGCTCCCAGCATTGAACTCTGTGCTCACTTACAGGCCGTGATGTCCCCATGTTCTTTCTGTGACTAGTTCTGTTTATCCTGACTCAGCAAAAACAGTACTGCTGGGTCTTTGGATCAAGGGCTTACAACAAGTGCCCTTTGCATTTCTTGCTTCAACCATAGTCAGCAAAGGGAGAAAATGCATGGAGGGTTTCAGAGGATGGACCCTGGGCTGGTTGTTGGGCTCCAGGACCCTAGAGGGGCCCTGAAGAAAGGCAGTGGGCTCTTTTTGTCTTTTTACAACTGTCTCTATTCTACTTTTGATTCCAGAAAGGTCTTCCTGCTCACATTTGCTTTTGGGCTTGGGTACACTTACCTCCTTGTTTCCATCAGTCCTTCACAGGTTTTTAAAATTTTTCTGTAGGTATTCAATGAGACATTGTAAGGAAATTAATCCACTACAGAGTCAGCCAGTAGCAGGCACTCAGCACATGGCAATTCTCTTTCCACTGTTAGCCTTGTCTACTGCCTCTGCATGATGAATCCATCCTCAGGATGGTCAACCCTGCCATGGGTGTGCTTTCAATAGGATAATAATATAGTTCTTGGACACATAGATGCTATTCCTGGAGGTAGCTGAGAAGGAAGCTGTGCCACTCTGGGGTTCAGTCTAGAGAGCAGCATGGCTGGGCTTGAGATATGGGTCAGGGGGCAGTAAGCAATGTGACCAGAGATATAGAATGAGGATATTTTGCAAAGTACATGGAGAGCTAGGCTAGTAAGTTTGAGCATCATCTTAAGGGGGACAATGAAGAATTTTTAAGCTAGAAGGTAGCGTGGACTTTGGCTTAAATCGTATACTCTAGAGCAGTGGTTCTTAAACTTTATTGAGCATCAGGATTATTTGGAAGGCAGGCTGAAACATGGGTGCTGAACTCCACCTCTGGAATTTCTGATTTAGTAGTTCTGGGATGGGGCCTGAGAATTTACATTGCTATGACGTGTCCAAGTAATGTGAATGCTGCTGGTTCAAGGACTACACTTTGCTCTTCTGTAGAGGATGCCCTGGGGGTGGGTAGGCCTGGAGGCATGGAACCCTTTAGGAAATTGGTACAATAATCCAGTTGTGAGATGATGCCAGCTTGATTTAAAGCTGTGACTCTAGAAAGAAGGGGAGATAGCACAGAAGAAGGGTCAGTAACAATTGATGGTCCAGTTGGATGAGTGGGAAATACTGGAGACTCTTCCAAGATTTTTCCCCTGGTAACATGAGAAGCATGATAGTGCTTCTCATAGGGAAGGACATGGAGTAGAGGTATCCTGGTCAGGATGGAGGAAAGTTGTCTGGCTGATGGTTCCAAATGATCCCAGGTGCAGGCACAAGAAACCTAGGGTGGGTGGCTGCATTCTAGCTGGGCCTTTTTGGTGCCGTAGCGGCCTGCAGAGGGAATATTTCCAGGAAGGTACCATAGGGCTAGCACTGGGGTGAGTTAAGCAGGATGTCTAATGTATAAAATTAAAAGAGACACCCACTGTCAGGGTCATGCAAACTCTGCCTGACTCTGAATATGAGCTCCTCATTAAATTTTACCACCTAGGTGCCTCACTTGACTCACCCTAGCTGCAAGGTTTTGTGATGCTGTTGCTGTTGCTTCAAGCCTAGAAGGAGCCTAGTGAGGTCAGCATGGTGAAAGGAGGGCTGCAGAGCCCAGCATTGGTATTGAATCCCATCATTGGCATTTCAGTCCTTATTAGAACAAACGATGAGATCATCCTTTAGCCAGAGGCTACCATACTCCTGTACACAACTTGTATTGATCCAAACCTTGTAATGCACAGGGTTGCTGAATGGGGCTGAGCACAGAGGTGGCTGGAAAGTCTTGCAGGTCTAGAGCCTTCTGTGGGGAATGTGCATACATGTTCCTAAGGCATTAGCAACACCTGGTATTTCTGTACTGGCTGAGCCAATGGGAAGAGCCAGCTGTTCTTCAGGAGACCAAGGATCAAGTCTTGCAGCTTCTTTCTTGAACATACTTTTAAATATACTGTTTTGGTTGTTTGTTTTTGTTTCTGTTTTTGTTTTAAGGACTTAATCTATGGAGCTCCATCATGCAACCAAAGCAATCCAAGTTTAATCTCTGAGCATTCATCTCTCAAGTTCAGATTTTTCTTCCCGCTTCTCAGCTGGAGCATTCCCTAACTTCTGAATGTCTAAAAATACTCAGCGTGGTTCCCTCTACAAAACACCAGCACCCTGCCAGCTGTTAAATAAATAAACTCAAAAAAAAATGCTGTAGTTGTGAAATAAGATATATTTAATTAAATAAAAAAGGAAAAGCAAGTGCTATTACAAGAACATAAAACTGTAAGGCATAAGATAAAAACTAAATTACTACAAGGCAGCTCGATCCAATCTAATCCTTGAAGATAAAGATGAAACCAGAAAATTGCATGTATTGAGAAATCAACATAAGCCCTGAGCAAATATTAACTAGAGATCTATAAACTGGTTGATAATAAACAGTACTATGAACATTAGAATTAAAGAAGGAAATGGAAGCAGAGCCACATTGGGGTAAGGGGGACTTGAGTTCATCTCTCCAGTCTGCTTGGAGACAGCATTTATGGGATGATCTTGCTAGAGTGACTTGTCTACTAGCTAATTTCAGTAAATCCAAGAGGCAAAAGTGAATGGTATAAAGGTATCTGGCAAATTTCTATCTATCATCTTTTGAAAGACACAAAGATTGATGTGATCTCATCTTACCAGGCTATAAAATGGAGCCTGTAGATAAAACGTTTGCCTTTTACCATGGGTTTCAAAGTTAGCTATTGGCACGATTTTAGCAGTGTATTTAAGCATGAAGAATGGGCCAATTACATGTTAAGTAGCCTTTTTTTATGGTTCTAATAAAGGTCCATTTAGACGTTTATACTGACAACTCAGTTCTTTGGAAGGGCATTTTTCAAGTTGCCCGCTAAAAGAGGACATTTCACGGTTTTTCTTTTTTTTAAAAAAAGGGAAAAGAAAAAATAAAGCCTCCTATTAGCTGGAGAATGTTGTTTCAGCTTTCAGAAATATGGTTTGTACAGAGGCCGGCCTTCTGATGAGAAGGTAGCAGCAGCAGCTGGACAAATCAAGCCAATTCACAGGTGAAGGTGTTCTCTTTGTCACAGTTTCAGGCTCTGGGATAAAGCTGCTCCATTGAGAGCATTCAAGCCTGTCACACCCCACACAGGGAGCTTCTGAATACAGTCTGAATGGGAAACGGACTCTGCGGAGTGAGAGGGGTGGCTCCCGTGGGCGGAGAATGCAGCCCTCCATCACATCAAGGTCCAGGAACAGCCAGGGCCTCCGAGGGAACGGGAAGACCTTTTGGGGACAGAGTTAACGTTCTTAGGCCCCTGGGGATGTAGGTGACCTGAGGACTCAGAAACATGGCTCGTTCTTTTTTGCCTCTAGTGAGACTCCAACTAAAGTGTTCCTGACAGAAAGAGATACTTACGTGCTCATCGCTCTGGAAAAGAGGCTCCACAACCTCCTGGAGTCAGGAGCCAGGTTTGAGTCTTGCCATTCACTCATGGTGAGTCTTCTTGGGGCCTTACACTCTTGCTGCCAGCTCCTTGAAGATAGGAAGGAGCTTGTCGTAGTTGGCTAGAGCTTCCAAAATGAAGTACCACAGACTGGGCGGCTTAAACAATGGAAATTTATTTGCTCACGGTTCTGGGGGCCAGAAGTCCAAGATCAAGTGCGTCAGGACTGGTTTCTCCTGAGATCTCTCTCCTTGGCTGGCAGATGGCTGTCTTACCGCTGTGTCTTCACACGGCCCTCGCTTTCTGTGTGTCTGTCCTCATCTCCTCTTCTTGTAAGGATACCTGATTCTTATAAGGGTTAGGGCTCACCACGATGACATCATTTAGCCTTAATCATCAATTTAAAGGCCTTATCTCCAAACACAGTCTCGTTCTGACATACTTGAGGTTAGAACTTCAACATATAGAATTTTGGGGAGAGGCAATTCAGCCCATAACAGGACTGCATCTTAAACCTGTTTGTATAACTGGGAAGGTAAATATACTGCATCTACTTATTCTGCCTCCAGATATTTGCTTAACACATGAGGGGCAAAAAGTAAGCCTCATGTTGTCCCCCATTATGTTTTTTTTTTTTTTTTTGAGGTGGAGTTTCATGCTTGTCGCCCAGACTGGAGTGCAATGGCGCGATCTCGGCTCACCGCAACCTCCAACTCCCTGGTTCAAGCGATTCCCTTGCCTCAGCCTCCTGAGTAGCTGGGATTACAGGTATGTGCCACCACACCCAGTTAATTTTGTATTTTTAGTAGAGACAGGGTTTCTCCATGTTGGTCAGGCTGCTCTTGAACTCCCAACCCCTGGTGATCTGCCTGCCTCGGCCTCTCAAAGTGCTGGGATTATAGGCGTGAGCCACTGCACCCAGCCGTCCCCCATTCTGTTTATGGAGAATGGGAGAGAAGGTGGCCTGCATATGAATTTCTGTTGCAAGGTAAGAAAACTTACTTTCAAAGCATCTGCAAGTGTGATTCTCAACCATGCCTGAGCTCCACCTCCAGGGCTTCTCGTCTACTTGACCAATTCATGGTTCAGACATGGATATTTTTTTAAAGCTCCTCAAGTGATTCTAATGTGCAGCCAGGACTGATAAACCACAGTTCTCAGGATTTCTGGGTGCAAAAGGGTGTCCCTCGAGGGCAGGTGACTTGTTTGGCAAGTCATTTCAGATGCGTTGGTAGATCCCTGGGCGTGGTCTGGAAGCAGGAGAGAAGACCTCTAGCCGTTTTGTGTGATGATGTACAGAGGATCCTCATGGTGGTCAGGGAAGAATATTTGTAGATTTGGCCCAAGTGTCTTGTAGGAAAGGAGAGTCCCAGTGAAGAGCTTTGTAAAGTGAAGTGACCGTGGGGAACCCTGGGCTGATTCAAGGCACCACTGAGGTTATTCCAGACTGAATAAGTCAAATCATGCAAAGAGTGGAGTCTCAAGGATTGTCGTTGAGCAGAAGGGTTGAATGAAAGGCTGAGCCCAGTCTCCAGGGATAAAGTGGATGGCATGTTAAAAATGGAAGGACAGAAGAGGGACTCTTTCAGAAGAAGGGGTTAGCTGACCTCAGCTCTGGGAAGCAATGCTAGGAACTGGGGTGTGGTTGTGAGAATAGCTCCTGTGAAGAGCTTATTAGCTTTTTTGAATTTTTGTACAATCGTGTTGTATCTCGTTTACATTTTACCACCTCTCTATTATCATTCCTCAGAGTTGCACACAAACCTTTTGTAGAGTCTATCCATAATTCCAGCCTTTGTAGAACAAAGGGAGGGGCCAGAGAGGGAGGGTTGTGTGGCCACTCTTGCCCTCCCCTGCCCTGACTGTGGTGGAGGTGGTGGGGGTGGCGTATGGTGCAGGAATTCTTGTGTCTGGATGCACTTTAGAAACAAGTGGGGGCTTTTAAAAAATACTAGTGTCTGGGCCCAACCTGGACTGGTTACAACTGTCTCCAGGGGTGGGGCCCAAGCAGCAAGGGCTGACAGCCTGTGATACAGACGGGTGGTAGTCCTGTAGCTCCAAGGAGGGAAGGCCTAAGACCTAGGACAACTCTGGGAGAAGCGTGATTGAGAAAGAGTGGGTGAGACGGGCCTGCCTTACTGCTTTACAGGTACCAGATGAAGGTCAGCCACAATGCATTAGTGAAAGCGAGATCTGGACTACTTTTGTACTCCTAGCACCTGGTAAAGAGCTTAGTATGGAGGCCAACATAATTTCTGCAGTGCTTCCCTGGATACTTGTGTTATATACTTCTCAGGAGTATGTTGGAATATCTGCCAAAATGCTGGAAAAGTGTGATCAAGCAGAAGTAGTATAACTAGTAATGCATAGAATTGTTTTCTTACGTTTCATCCACATGCAGCCTATTTCAGTTCCCCCTACTGTATTCTCAATAGGGACTGACTGACCACAATCCTTCACATCAGTAAATACTTACTGAATACTATGTGCTCAGCACATGGACTTCCGGGAAGCTACACTTGAGTCGTGAGGATAAAGTACGTCCACATGAAAGTATCAATTTTCACCCAAGTCCAAGTGCTTTGGGAACAGTCTGTTGCATACCCAGTGCTGGCACTTAGAGGAGGGATTTCTCCCTCAGGGCTGGAAGGAAGTTGGACCCACAGACAGTTAGAGGCTTGAGCTAGACCTGACAGGATGAGGATGTTATGTGGCTGGGGAAAGGGAAAAGGACTTCTTGGTAGAAGTGAGCGCATAGGGGATAGATGTGGTGTATGGGGTGTGGGATAAGGTGGTGGTACATAAAGCCTGACTGCACTGGGGATGATGTAGGTAATGCCATAATGCTGTGTGCTTTGGGGGCATTAGGCAGAAATGGGGGTGACGGATCAGTGGCTGGGTGGTTATTAGTTGGTTATCTGATCTTGCTCTACTGAACTCCCTACCCTTTCATCTCTACAGTGCTATGACAATTAAGACAGGGAACCACTGAAAAGCTGCCAAAAACATACATCACTGAGTTGATAAACGCTAAGTTGACATAGATGGGATGGGAGCCATTGAGTAGAAATCAAGGGGCAAGAGGCTGATGGGGAAGAAGTAGTTGCTTTGTTTTAATGATGAAAGTGGGAAAAGATTAGATGTAGATGATGTCATTCTAGACTCAAAGGCCCCTTAAATTATTCTTGTCTCTTCCACTGTCTCCTGTTATATGACCACATTCCTAACCTACCTTAAAGAATCCTATTTTCTTTTCTTTTCTTTTTTTTTTTTTTAGGAGTCCTATTTTCAAGTCATTAATTGTTTTCTTGCATTTTTAGAGATTTTCAAGTTTCTCTTAATCCCTCGTAAATCCTGTGCATTTCAGAGGTAACCTGGAGAGGCTCAGAGTACCCTAGAGATGTTGATAAATCTCCAAATACTTCATTTGCTGGAGAAGCTTTTTCATCATCCACCCCTGCATTTAATTCATTTAATTCCTGTGTGTATGTGAGTGGTGATGTCCCATGCGCAGGAGCCAGGTACCGACGGAACACAAAGTAAATCAAACTCCAGGCCTCCCTTCATGGGAGAGAAGTGGGCTATACAGGAATTTCTATGAAGCACATTTTAAAATCAGATATGTATTTGTAGGAAGAAAAGTAACTCTGGTTTATGTAGGATGTAATCATATTTAACTGACAAGCTTTTAAAAAATCATCCCTTTATAGGAAAAATAACAATGCACAAAGTTAAATCAACAAGGCTTTGCTAGTCACAATAAAGCACAAAATTTAAGTGAAAAGAAAAACTTTAAAACTGAATGTCTAGGTCAAAATTATGATATGGCAAGGGCTTTTGTAGAAGCTCTTCAGCCTGATTGTTTGCATCCAAAGGAATGCTTTTTTCCTTGTTGTTTGAACTTGCCAGCCAACTCCACATCTCCGAGGCCCTGAGGACCTGCAGAGGATGCCAGAGGAATCCTTGGATGGGGAGAAGAGCTCAAGGTGCAGGGGCCCAGTTAGTAGAAAAGGACTGGTGGGTTATGAGCTTGTGCTTGTGCAGACTGCACCATTCCTGTCCTGACTCCTTATCTAGTGAACTGGCAGCCTTGGCATCATTTGGAGCTTTATAAGCATGTCACAGGACATCTATTTTTCTTAGTGAAGATGCCCAAACTGGAGCAGAGGGCAACAGCAAGAGAGGCAGGCACTCCCACACAGCCTCCAAATTTGGGCATGAGGACCAGGCAAAGTTGCTGTGAAAAGTAGCAGTGAATTTCTGTGACAGCAGTGGGATGTGAAGTAGTGAAAGTTCCCAGGGGAAGACAGTGCATCAGGAAATGCTCTGTTGGGCCTTCTGAGGAACACAGGGACAAGGAGCTCTTTGCCTTCCAGAGTCACCTAATAGCAAACACTCAAACCAAAGTTCCTTGCTGGGAGGTAGCAGGGAGAGATGGCCAGCCTTGGTAGCCTAGAGCAGTTTGTCCTCTTGGTGAGGTAGGTATGGGACAAGAAAGGACTCCCCAGGGTGACATGTGGGGTATGGGATGAAAAAGTGTGCTGGCTCAGGAGCCTGGCTGCTCACCCCAGAGACAAAGGGAGGTGCTGATACTGGCAGGCAGAAGTCTCAAGGAACAGGGCGGGTCTGGGCGTGGCGGCTCACACCTTAGTCTTTTGGGAGGCCGAGGTGAGAGGATTGCTTGAGCCCAGGATTTCGAGACCAGCCTGGGCAACACGATGAAACCCTGTCCCTACAAAAAATACAAAAATTAGATGGGTGTGGTGGTGTGTGCCTGTAGTCTCAGCTACTTGGGAGGCTGAGGTGGGAAGATTGCTTGAATCCCAGAGGTCGAGGCTGCAGTGAGCCGTGATCGTGTCACTGCACTCGGTCTAGGTGACAGAGCGAGATCCTGTCTCAAAACAAAAACAAAAAACAAGGAAGACTCCCCCTGACTTTCCAACTTTTACCCAGTGTGCCAAGGTTGGCCCAGGCCTTCTGCTCCCATTGATCCCTGCCTCTCCATTCTAGGGGAGTGGTGTGTGTGTGTGTGTGTAGGGTGGGCAGGACCTGGAATAAAAGGGTATATGCAAGCCTTCCCAGAAACTGGCCCACCCTTACCTTTTTCAGTGCAAGGGAGGCCAGCTGGAGAGGTGGGTTGGAGGTCTTAGTATGAGCAATGAGGACAAAAAGATTGGAGTGAGTATAAGGAGGTACCTCACTTTTCTAGGGCTGCCCTAACAAAATACCACAAACTGGGTGGTGGCACTACAAAAAAACAGAAGATGTGTCTGGTCTTAGTTCTGGAGGCCAGGGGTCCAAGATCAAGCTGTCCATTGCCGTGGTGGCTCCCTCTGAGGGCTACGAGGAGGAATCTGTTCCAGGCCTCCCTGGCACCCATGGCTTCCGGTGTTTTGCTGCTGGTCTTTGGTGTTCCTTGGCTTATAGATGCAGCCAAACTGCGTCTCCGACTTCATCTGCATGTGGCATTCTCCCTGGTGCATGTCAGCCTCTGTGTCTGAATTCTCCCATTTTGTAAAGACGCTAGTCATAATGGATTAGAGGTTCACCCCAGTGACATCTGAACTTGATCATTCCAAATTAGGTCACATTCACAGGTACTGGGGGTTAGAACTCCAACATCTTTTTGGGGGACACAATTTGCCCCATAATGAGGGACAATGATGCCACTGGATCATAGGTGAATGAGGAAGGGCATGGGTTTTAGGAACAGGCTGGGGTGTAGCCCTGCAACATGGTTTCAGGGTTTCAGGGTGAATGCTGCTTCACAGAGTTACTGTGAGGGTGATATTTACAGGCCCCTTGATTTTGGAAGAGGATGCACGTACCAGTTGTTATAGCAATAATGTGCCACCTACATGTTCTCTCACTGAAGAGAGAAGTTATATCCTTATTCTCTTGTTTTCTCAGCTGTGAAGTGGGTTGAATAAATAGTGCATTAACCTGGCATGCAGTCCTACAGTGTGGTGGCTATACAAAAAGGTAGCAATGTATCTACTGACCACAGGGCATGTCTAGGTCTAGGCGCCAGGGAGTTAAGATCGACTAGAAATAGAAGACCCAGGGAGTTTCGTTAGGCTGTGAGGATAAGAGAAGTGGACCTGTCTAGATGTGCTCAGGTAGGGAGTAGAGCAGCTGCTGTGCGGGGCAACACTGAGAAAGGACACGTCCTGAATCTTTGCCTTCAGCTGTGTTCCAAAGGATGCTATTTTACAGACACTTCCTGGCCACAGTGCATGTCACAATCCTGTCCTTGGGTCCCCTTAGCTGTGACCTCTGAGTTCCCTCCCAGAAATGGGAGTCTGTGACTTGCTTCTTGAAGGTTCCAGGACTTCAGCTGCCCCACAGTGAAGGGCCATCTGTATTAGATTGGTGCGAAAGTAATTTCTACTACTTTGGCAAAAACCACAGTACTTTCACACCAACCTACTATCTTGTGAACCAATTCTGAATTCCTCTCTTTGGTAGCTCTAATGTTCATAAATATATACTCACCTTTAGTCTTCTAACCTAAATAAAGGGAGCCATTCATTCAAGATCAGTGACTGGCCCCTCCCCACTGACCTTGATGGTGGAACCCTGGCAGGTGTTTTGGTCAGCATCACTCTCTGTGCCTCACAGAGCCTGTGGGTGGTCTGGGGTTTGTATGAACATATATGTTACCTTTGGGATTTCTCTCCTGCCCCCTAGTCCTATTCTTGATTGTTCCTATCCTCGTCATTGTTCTTAGACTGACTTCTTACGGAAAGACAATAAACCCATACCTTCCACTGCAGCCCAGAAGGGTCAATAGAAGAAGGAATGGCGGGTGATTTTTTTTTCTTCTTCTACTTACAAGGTTCTGAAGTTGAAAAACATTGCAGCATACTTCAAACTTGAGCAGTGGCTGTGAATGTATTCACTCTTAAATTCATCTGTGAGGTTATTATATGCAGCTTTGATGTTACAGCAAGACTACCTGGGTCGTTTTGTTCCAATTACTCAGTGCAGAGGAGGAGGACTTCCTTGCCGCGCAAAGGTGCCCAACTTTGATGTTTTGACGAGGCTGCCCTTCTTGGGGCTGATGCATCAGGAGTGACACAGGGCAGCGGGGGCATGTCTGGGTGGCGAGGCTGTAACCTGGGTGCTCTGCACACATAGTGCTCTGGCTACCTGAGCTCTGAGTAGCTGTGGCGAGGGAGAAGCCGTAAGTGAGGGCCTATCAAGCACATTTCCCGTCGCATCACAGAGGATTTGGAAATAACCTCATTTTCCTCAATTAGGAAGATGGAGATTGTAATGGCTGTACTTTGCTCTCCTCAGACGTCTTTCATCTCTGCATCGCAAAGTGCTCTGAAAGCACGATTAACGAAGCTTCCCAACTCCCTAGCCCGGCAGGCGTCCCACTACCTGCTTCAGTCAAAGCTAAATGGTTGAGGCCAGCTCCCTGGGTGGGCACAGGGTCCTAAGAAATCCTGCTGACCCCCATACAGGGCCAGGACAGTGGCTGGACACTTCGCAGGTTGGGGGTGGGGAGGGAATGAGAGGCAGCCAAGTGCAGGGGAGATTTCTGGGCTGGGAGGTGGGGGTCTGGGAGCAGCTGTGGCTGTCCCGCTCACCTCTTGCCAAAATGTGGACCTGCCACTACCATACCCACCACTCCCAGCCAGGTCTCAGAGCAGTGTGTGAAAAATTGGAAGTGGATTTTGATGTCTCAGTTTCCTGCCAGCTCTGCCATTCTGAGTTGCCTGGTAGCCTTGGAATCCCCAGGCCAGGTGGGGTCTCGTCCCTTGATGGTATCCTAACTCAGAAGCCAGGGTGCTCCTGGTTGCTGTGGGATGCTCATGCCTCCCCTCTCCCAGAAGCTCCCCACATCGCCTGCATCCTCCATCGCTACTGTATTCATGATGCATGGGCTTCCACACCCAAATTCTGCACACAACACCTTGTCAGATGGCCTCTCTGTTCAAATCACTCACTACCAGCTTGGCCTGCCTTCCAAACCTTGCCTTCCCTTCTTGCTCTCCTCTGCCTTTCCTCTAAGCAGAAATGCCAGCTCATTGTGGAATTTTGCCAGACTGGATTGCCCACTTTGGTTCATTTGAGTCAGACCCCTTCCTCCAAAATCCTCCTAGCCTCTTGCAAAATCTTGGATTGTTTGTTTAGGCATGGGCAGCCTCACCTACTGTGCTTTCAGAGCCTTTGTCACCTGTGGTGGTCCCTCTCCCTGTTCCAATGCACTGTCCTAGGTATGCCACGGGTTGAGAACTAAACTCACTAGTGTTTAAAACGTAGGAACAAGAAGGCTGTGAGGCTTCCTTGTGGCTGCCAATGTCTCTGGGTGGACAGCGAGACCTCTAGCCTGGGTGCTCAGCTGCCTTGCAGCACCATTTTTGTTCTCCACTCTGCTCTGAATGGTTGAGGATGCTTGAGTTCTGGATAGATGGGATATAATGGAACTGTGCAGAAAGAGGACACAAAGCATGAGGCTCCAAAAAGGGGGTAGGGGATGGCAGAGGTCCATTTTCTACTTGAAGGGGAATAAAAAATGAAACTAGACCTTTTCTTCTTCTTGTTGTTTATTAATATATGCTTCTAAACACTGCATTTTGAAAAAAATTGTGATACTACAAAAAATATTTTTCTACCAGTATTTGGAAATCCCAAGGGCTTCCCAGATGAGAAAGTGGACGAGGTAGAATCAAGCGTTGGAGGATGGCATATCAGCTGGGGAATTCTTATTCTTACCTAAGAGGTTGCGACCTGCCTTCCTCACATTTCCATGGAGGGAGCTCAGCCTCAGAGAAGTGCTCACCCTGGGCTTTTGATTGCTGTGCCAGGAGTGTGCCCCTTGTTTCCCCACTCATAGGTTGCCATGATCAGCCACAAAAGCAGTTCTGGGGAAAGGCTGCATCTTGTAGAGGTTTTCAAGTGTTTCAAGTGTTTCAAGGTTTCAAGTAAAACTTAATTCTATCCTTTTTCTGGAACAAACAAAAAGAAAACTGCTGAAGTGGAAAATTCAGAATGGAAAATATAGGAGAGCCATTAGGTTGGAGTTTTAAAAATGGAAGAGAATGCCTGCGTACTCCACATGTTTGCATGGGTGGGGGCCACCTATCTGTTGGGTGATGGTCAATGGACTCCAGTCTTCTGGGCCCTTCTGATGTAGGTGAGATGCTTCATGAGGACCACCATGTGAGTTTCTCTTTTGTTTGGCTTCATTATCAGTCCCAGTTCATCTCTGCATCTCCCCTCTCCCCAGTTCTAAACTCCTCTTGGGCACATCTGCTGATGCCACTCAGCCTCAGGCTCAGTCCCTGGTTAACCCTTCCAAGTCTACAAGCAGCTTCTGTGCCACTCCTGGGACTCAGTAGGACCCAAAGCCCAGGGAACCAGTCGAACCAGTCATCCTGCCACACTCTCCAGTGTCTCTGCTACTGGGTCTCCTCTACTGCCACCGATTTTGGGACAAGCATCCCCAGGGACAGCCCTAAAGGTGTGGGACTTGACTGCATCCTGACTCCCGAGTTCTGCCCTCACAACTGGCCTCCTTCTCTGCTTTAATCAGGATTAGCAGTCACCCTGCCTGTCCCTTTGATTGGTGACCAGAGTCCTTGCTGGCATCTCTCACCATTGCTGGACATACATGACCTCCTCTCTGTGAGTGCCCCAGCAGGCTGAGCTGCAGAGAGGGACAGCCATGGCACAAATTGCGGGCAGTGAGGAGTCGACAGATCTCTAGGGAGGAGTTATAAGGGGAGAATTTTGAGGGCAGCACTGTCACAGCATCTGGCAGCACACAAAAAAGCCTGGATGGGAGTAAGAAATGGGAAGGGAGACTAAATAGTCTGCCCAGGCATCACTCAGGGATCACACTGGGATGCCACTGCGATGCGATCCTTTTTGGATGTTAAATTAGTAGACGGTAATTTAATAGAGATGGTGAATTTCCTTTGTTATTTCTTGGGTTCCACAGGGCCAATTACAGGACTCAATCTCCCACTAATTATAGTATTCTCAGGGGGTCCTGGAGCCAATACTGGATTGTCCCAAGGGACAACTGTATTTGTTTTACCACTTTAATTTGTACTGCAGGGCACACAGCTTGTGATGATCTCTCATTTCCCAAATGCCCTGGGATGCTCCTCTATGCCCTGTTAGTATCACACTGTTAGTGGAAGTGGCCAGGTAGCCACCAAAGGTGTGTGTTCTGTATCGTTGCATAGAGCTGCTGCCAGGAAGTTGCTTTCTGGCAAGGGCTACCTTGCATGTAGGTGGGGCCCTGGGCCAAGCTGTTGCTAATAGGAATTGATGAGAGGAATTGATGAGTGTCATGTCTAGGTCTAGGGAGTTACCAAAGTCTTCCTATTTGTTAGCTGATTGGAGAAACCATTGAGGACTTAGAGTGGGCAGAGCCACAATACAGAAGGAGCTTGGGTTCCTGAATGGGCATATGACAGGTGGGTCATAAGAAGCACCTGAATTGGACTGTGGCATGAATAGGAAACAAATCTTCATTGTGGCAAGTGCCTGAGAGTCCACTGAGGTAAATGCCTTAAGTGCACTTAACGCTTAACTGTTACAGTAGTAACTGGTGTTACTGTTGCCACTGCACATTGATTTAAATCATCCAGTGAATTTTTGGTCCTAACCAAGATGAGTGGCCCCATCCTAGTCTGTGTTTCATCTCTGTCCTTTTGTCCCTTCACCGAGGAGCTCAGGAGCTGCTACTGTTGAATGGGAAAGTTTTGAGGAAAGAATGATCTGAAAAGGCAAACAGAATAAGAGGTAGTTTAGGGTAGCTATTGAAGGAATTTCTTCTCTGGGCTCTGTGAGTTTTTTTTTAAAGTGATTTCTGGGTCTCTGGAATTATGAAAGTAATGGAGTCATGAATATAATTACCTCTATTCTGTAATTACCCGGCAAATATCATATGAATACATAGGGGGTTTGAGTCAGCAAATCTGGCAGCTGCAGGGTTTGATTATGATGATTTAGCTGCTGGGAAATGCCAGAGATTAATTTTAGTCATCAGTGTAGGAACAACAAGGAGAAATGACCCTAAATTAGGAAAGGACAAATGCAGGCCACGTGGGGAGCACATTTTGTGACTGCAAGTCAATTAGACACAGGAGCTTACCTCTGGGGAGGACTACTCCTCAGAGCCAGGCCTGCAGGGCGAGGGGTGAACCGGAGATATGCTTGCACACTGCTATTTCCCCCAGGTGACTGCACTTTAAGAACCTCACAGGTGAGATCTCCAAGGGTAGCAGATGTGTTTGTTTCAGCTCTCTGGCTTTCATAGTGATCGTTCCCTTTCGTTTTTGCCCAGGTACTCCTCTGAGGTGGACTTAGCCCAGTGATTCCCATTTTACAGATGCTGACATGAGTCCTATGTCATGTGATCTTTCATAGTGGCACAGTTAGTGGGATTTTCTAGGTTAGAACCTAGGTCCCCTGTACCCTTTCCCTTATTTTGCACTGGCTTTGGTGAGGAACATATATCCAATTATAATGTTTGCCCAGTGGAATAGGGTGATTCCATTTATAATTTGGTTTTGGGTTTTGGGAGAGTTTCATGAAAAAAAAATGTGGGTACTTCTTGTGCAAATCATATCCTGTTTTCCCTCAGCAGGATAAGACCCTATGCAAATTTGAGGTCTCCTAAGAGAGACCAAGGATTCTGTATTAAGTCCATTTTCACACTGCTGTAAAGAACTACCTGAGACTGGGTAATTTATGAAGAAAAGAGGTTTAATTGACTCACAGTTCTGTAGGCTTAACTGGAAGCACGACTGGGAGGTCTCAGGGAACTTACAATCATGGCAGAAGGTGAAAGGGAAGGAAGCACATCTCACCATGGGGGAGTGGGAGAGGGAGAGGGAGGGGGAAAGGGGGAGAGAGAGAGAGAAAGGAGAGAAGAGAGGAGAGAGAACGAATTGGGAAATGCCACCCACTTTAAACCATCAGATCTTGTGAGAACCTACTCACTATCATGAGACCATCAAGGGGGAAATCTGCCCTTATGGTCCAATCACCCCCAACCAGGCCCCTTCTCCAATTTGACATGAGATTTGGCTTGAAACACAAATGCAAACCATATCAGATCCCTATAATCTCACCTTTGCTGAGAATTCCACTCAAGAGGTTCCCTTGCTGTTTGCTCTAGACAATGCCCACCCACCACCACTGGAGGAGTGAGAGCTATGGTATCTGGGTTGAGGCCATCACTGTCCTGAGCATTTTCCATTAGCTAGAATGGTGGATGACTGGGGCTGTTTGGGGCTGGGACTGAAGTGTAGGGGAGGTGGTGTCTTGGGGCACAGAGGAGAGGGCTTACAGATTCCATCCGGGCCTGGACCTGTTCCTTGCATTTGGTTTGAAGGAATCAGAGAAATTTCTTGTTTTTATCAGTGGAATAAGCAAGCCTTTCTCTAAGACTTTGACTAAGGCCTGATAAGCTGTTTTCATTAGGGGGCAGGGCATCCCCTCACTTTCTCTGAGGGATCAAGGCTGCTGATGGGAGCATAGGAAGTGTGAATAAGCCAGGGTGGAAGGGCTGGGTTCACAGGACTCCAAGGTGGTAGAGGGTGTGAAACCCTGGCATGTTCATATCCACAGGCAGTACCAGGGATGCAGGGGCAAAAGCTGCTCTGGGCAGTCGCTGTGTCCACAGTTACTCTCTAGGTGGATGGAAGCATCTGCATTAGATACACTCGCAGACTCCCAGCTACATCTTGCCAGCACCCTCATACCTGTGTCATATCTCTACCAAGACCACAGGCAGAGCACAGATCCTTACCCAGGGTTTTGTCAGCAACTGGAAAGTATTCTGTTACTCACAATCTGAATTTAGACCTAAATACTTCTTTTGATTGAATCTCCAACCCATTTTCCAGATGCTGACCTGGACTCTGATAACAGTTCTAAACCACATCTCAACAGCTTCTAAATGTAACCTAAGCCTAGGGTCTTTCTAGAAGTCTAGCCCCTAACTGGAACTTAGGCACCACGCTTTATTGTAAATAAGATTCTCATCCTAACCTATAGTCTCATTCTAACACTAACCTGGACTCGACATTAATATTACTAAGTTTTGCCAATACAGATTCAAACTCTAATGTTGACCTAGCCTTAAAACTAAGCCAACCCAGAAATGATTTTTAAGGTCTGGCTCTTCTGAGCTGGGGTCTGGTACCTTGATCTATGATTCTTCCTCTACTTGTCCTTCCACTCCCCATGTCTGCTGCTCTGGGCTCCTTAATGTGATGACCCATCTCCCAGGAAGGGTTCTGAGTCTTGAACTTTGAACTTATATGATTGCTTTGTGATTTCTAAGGTGGAAGACTGGTTGATTTGATGATCAGCTAATCTTGGGTAGTGTATTAGTTGAGTGGAATAGATTAAGGTGTTACCCCTTAAGAATCTATTTGCATACAGAATTCTTAGTTTTGAAATAGTTGTCTAATCCTAGGCTCTTGGGGCAGGAGAAGAAAATCTTAAAATCAGTATGTGTGCTGGTGGAAAGCATAGCTTTCTGCTTGAGATCATCATCTATCTATGCCTCACTTTTCTAAATTTTGAAGTAGGAACCCTTCACATTTAAGATTAAACGAGCTAACGTATGAAAAGTGCTTAGAACACTCAATAAATGCTCATCATCATCACCATCCTCATCATTGTCTTTATATTTCTTAAGCCCTGAATATATCTAAAGTCATTTAAAATTTTCCAAAAATGAAGTAAGTTAAAAATATGAACCCAATTTTTCACCATCAGTTTTCAGCAAAAGCTACCATCGTAAATATAAACACTTTTGGTAAAAGTAGCCTTCCTGAAGGCCAAGTTAAATAAAATGATGTAGACAACTTTTCTGTTAAGTAGAAAGATCGGTGGAAGATGGTACTAGAAGGTACGTGTGTGCAGCAGAAATCATCTCTGAATAAGTTTCATTCAATGTGACACAGCAAAAGAATTAAAGCTGTGGAGTTAGACAGAAGGGTTTCTTGTAGCCATGCTCCACTGCTTACCAGTGATGGGCAAAGTCATGTATTCACTCATTCCTTGAATCATTTCCTGCACTGAACAGGGTGACCATCGTTCCAGCCCTCATGGAAGCTTTCGATCTAGTGACACAAAAAGATCCTAATCATGCAAACAAAAGCATATGTAATTACAATTGGAGACAAATTGAGTTGTAAAAATTAGATTTGATGAGAGAGGATAACAGGGAAAGAGGTTCCTCACTTAATTGCAGGGTTGGGGGTGGGTGTCAAAGAAGCTCTTTCTGGTGCTGGAGGATGAATAGGAGCTATTCAGGGGAAGAATGTGGGAGGAGAGTTTTCTTTGTACAAATAAGGCTCTCAACTGCAGGGGAATTCCACTTTATTTCACAGTGTAGTGTTAGTGGTGACTGTGAACTTGTCACCAATAGGGATCACAGCTGTTTTCATATCATGTTTGCTGAAATTATGGTAGTTACTAGAACCATTGCAAGATCTTGTCAGCAAATGCACTGATAAAGAAGCACATATATTGTTACTACATGGTAAATGTATTTTTAATAGACGATTTTTAGAGCAGTTTTAGGTCCACAGCAAAATTGAGTAGAAGATACAGAGATTTCCCATATATCTCATGCCCTCTACATATGCATGGCTTCCTCTCCTACCAAAATCCTGCACCAAAGAGGTACCTCACAGATGCAGGTGTATTTTGATATATTTTTTACAATCCTATGCATTTTATTTTATGCGTTAAAAAACACTCTCAGCAGGGTTCCATAGGTTTCACCAGCTGGCCAAAGAAGTCCAGAGCATGCAAAGGGTTAAGATAGCAGGATGTAGGAAGAGCAACCTGCTGAGTCCCTGAAGGAAAGGAAGGATGGCAGCCCTGGGATTGTGGGGTAGCTTCAGCCAGGAAGAAGGTGGCAAGGTGAGGCTGGAGCCGTGGGAAGGGCTGGGTGTTGAAGAGCCTTGAGGGCCACTGCAAAGATTTGATTTTCTTGTATAGACAATGGAAAGCATTGGGAGGGTTTTCAGTAGAGATTGACTTTATAATTTGACTTATCTTAAAAACGAAAAGCACCACCACCTCTTCATGATTGCATGTGAGGAAAGGAATGGAGGGTTTAGAGATGAAATAGAGACACCTACAACCTGGACTGGCATGATGGTAATAGAAATATAAAAAAGAGAATGGAAGTAAGAGAGATATCCTGGAGGTGAAATGGGAAGTTTGTGGTAATGGATTCGATATGGGCGGTGAGAAAAAGAGAAGTGTGAAGGACATTCCCTGGCTTCTTACTGATGTCACCAGCGGATGATGGTGCCATTGTCTGTGATAAAGAAGACCGAGGAGAGGCCAAGGGAAGGGAGTTCTGTTTTAGACACGTCAATGGAGATGCCTGTGAGACATCCAAATGGATGTGTCAAGTAGGCGATTGGATAAATGAGTCTGGAGCTTAAATGAGATCTGGGTCGGAGATATGAATTTGGAGATGTCAACATATAGATGACACTGAAAGTCATGGAGATGAATGAGGTTGCCTTAGGCAAGAGCAAGATGAGAGGAGGATTAGAAGGCTCCAAGGAACTTCTCCACTTACTGAAAGAGTAATAATAGGTTATTGTAGTAATAGTGATAATATAAGGAGCTAGCTCTTATAGAAGGCTCACTGTGTGCTGTGCATTGTGCTAATTGTGCTGCGTGTATCCTTTTATTTTTACCACAACCCTATGAAGTAAACTGAGTCATGAGAGATTAAATATTTGCCCAAGTCACTGTTAGTAGATGGGGGAGCTCAGGGTATGAACTCAGCAATCTGGCTACAAAACTTTTTCTCTTAACCCCTGTGGAGCCTGGAGGGGAGTAGCTAGGGGTGTCAGGAGGTAGAGAGAGAGAGAGAGCAGCCAGAGGAAACCAGGAGTGTGATGTCAAGAAAATGAAGAAAAGAATCTTCAAGATGGAAGGGGTGGTCCATATGGTCAGATATAACATAGAGGTTATAGGCAACAGCAGAAAAAGCAATTTTGGTGGAGAGATAGGAGGAAGTGGAAATCAGTTGGCGTGGCTTGGAGAGAAAATGAGCAGAGTATGTAGAGATGGCATGGCCCTTAACTTTTCCCTTGAGGATAGAATACTTGCTTTGCAGGGTAGTTAGAAGGGTTGGAGAAAGTGTATATAAAGCACCCAGCATTGCACCAAGCACACAATAGGCATGCAATAAATGCTTATATTTTAAAAACATGTCTACATAAATCTTGAGGTCATAAAAGCCAGCAGTGTTGTTGACACAGGAGCAAGAATATAAATGCACAACATTTGTTCGACCAGCATATAGGTGTGCAGGCACCGTGACAGGTTCAATGAGAGATTTCAGGATGAATAAGACAAGTTCTAGCCCTGGATGAATTGACAGGCTGGAGCTAGAGGAAAGACTATTTTGCCAGGATCCCTGTTTCTGCCTAAGGACTGAGGGACTCAGGCAGGGGCAATGGCTTTGTCACTAACCTTGGTAGGATTCAGGCAAAGCTGTCAGTCACACACACCTTCACATTTGGAAGTACTTCTCTCCACAGGGCTAAAAGCAATTTGTAAACAGAACAGAGTCTATCTCATGACTTTCCCCACCTCCAGCCTTCCATCCCACTGTGACTGATGGCTCAGGCTTGTGGGAAGGAGCCAGAGACCCCTGGCGTGACTGATGGCAGCATGGGGAAGCTCCCACAGAAGTGACTTGGAGCCCAGAGTCAGAGAACTGGGTTAAGACATGGGTTGTTCTCAGGGTTCCTCAGAGCTGCTCATTAGATCCTTCCCTAGTGGGACTGCAGGGAAAGCAGGCCTTGCTTATTCCTGGGTCCCTCCCCTGTTTCTGCTCGCTGAAGAAAGGTGAGTCCAGCCCAGCACCATAGTCGGGGGTTTCTACCTTCAGAGAGGCCACTGACATTTCCTTTGCCCCCAAGGCTGTGTGGGTGGTGGCCCAGAGAAAGGCAGAACAGCTTTATCCTCTCCAGGGATAGCCTTCCCCAGGCCCCTTCCACTTTGCTGGGACCTCTGACCTGTGCTCTTGATGGGAATCCTTAGTGACTTGGTGGGGAGGAAAAGGGCCGGGCAGGTCATGGTGGGCAGCAAGGCAGAACTGTGGGTGCCTCTAGGGACTAGGCAGGGTCACCTGGTGCACAAGCACCCGTGTTTTCTGCCTGCAAGCCCTAGACACATTTGGGGAGCTGTGGGGCTTTCTCAGTTATTTGGAACTTGCTCCAGTTTTTCTGATATTAGTACATTGCTCTCCAGCAAGTACTCTGTTTCACACCATGTATACAAAACTTTCTGTAAATGTGGTTCTTGTTAATTCCTGTAGAGTCACTGAGTGCTGAGTAGAGTTATGGAGAAGGCAAAGCCAGGTGAACTTGGGGCACGCTACGCAGAAACTTGCTGATACGCAAGAATATCTATTGTATGGGATTCATGGAGAATTATTCTCTATTTTTGCTTACTATTTCGTTTCTTCCTAGCCTGCCTAATCCTACTCATCATCCGAGGCTCTGATTAAGTTCTGTATCTTCTAGAAAGCCCTCCTTGATATTTTTTATTTGCAATATTTCATTTTTATTAATAAAAATAAATTCACCTACCATAAAATTAATCATTTTTTAAAATTTTACTTTAAGTTCTGGGATACATGTGCAGAACATGCAAAATAATCAAGGGTTGCTCCTGTTTATGCACAATGGTAGAGTCGCTGTGGGAAACATTTTGATGGTTCCTAAAAAGGTAAACAGAATAACCAAGTTACCCAGAAGTTCCACTCCTTGGTACCTGCCTACCAGAATTGAAGGAAAAGTACTGAAACATGTATTTGTACACAATGTTTATAGAAGCAATATTCACAATAGCCAAAAGGTGGAAACAGCCCAAGTGTCCATCAACAGATAAATGAATAAACATATTTTGATATACACAAACAATGGGATATTACTCAGACATAAAAAGGGATTAAGTACAATACTGATACATGCAACAGGGCAGATGAACCTTGAAAATATCAAGCTAAGTGAAAGAAACCAAGCACAAAAAGACACATATTGCATTATTCTTTTTATGTGAAATATCCAGAATTAGTAAATCCATACTGACAGACATAGATTTTTTGTTGTCATTGCCAGAGGCTGGGGGAAGAGGGAGACATAGGCAAAATTCACCTACCACAAAATTAATCATTTTTTAAAATTTTACTTTAAGTTCTGGATACATGTGCAGAACATGCAGGTTTGTTACATCAGTATACATGTGCCATGGTGGTTTGCTGCACTATCAATCCATCATCTAGGTTTAAGCCCCACATGCATTAGGTATTTGTCCTAATGCTCTCCCTCCCCTTGCCCCCCACCACCCTACAGGCCCTGGTGTGTGATATTCCCCTCCCTATGTCCATGTCTTCTTATTGTTCACCTCCCACTTATAAGTGAGAATATGCAGTGTTTGGTTTTCTGTTCTTATATTAGTTTGCTGAGGATGATGGCTTCCAGCTTCATCCATGTCCCTGTAAAAGACATGAACTCATTCTTTTTTATGGCTGCATAGTATTCCATGGTATATATGTGGCACATTTTCTTTATCCAGTCTATCATTGATGGTCATTTGGGTTGGTTCCAAGTCTTTGCTATTGTGAATAGTGCTACAATAAAAATACATGTGCATGTGTCTTTATAGTAGAATGATTTATAATCCTTTGGGTATATACCCAAATTTAATCATTTTAAAGTGAAAAATTTAGTGACACTGTTGTGTAACCACCACCTTCATCCTATTCAAAAAGATTTTTATCACTGCCCAGATTAAAACCCCTATCTACTGAAGTTGCTCCCCACTCTCCCCCTTCCTCCAGCCTCTGGCAACAACAATAAAAAATCTATGTCTCTCGGTATGGATTTACTAATTCTGGATATTTCACATAAAAAGAATAATGCAATATGTGTCTTTTTGTGCTTGGTTTCTTTCACTTAGCTTGATATTTTCAAGGTTCATCTGCCCTGTTGCATGTATCAGTATTGTACTTCATCCCTTTTTATGTCTGAATAATATTCCATTGTTTGTGTATATCAAAATATGTTTATTCATTTATCTGTTGATGGACATTTGGGCTGTTTCCACCTTTTGGCTGTTGTGAATATTGCTTCTATAAACATTGTGTACAAATACATGTTTCAGTACTTTTCCTTCAGTTCTGGTAGGCAGGTACCAAGGAGTGGAACTTCTGGGTATCTTGGTTATTCTATGTTTACCTTTTTAGGAACCATCAAAATGTTTCCCACAGTGACTATACCATTGCACATAAGCAGCAGCAAACCTTGATTATTTTCTTTCATCATAACTCTTTTACAAAGGAAATTATTGTATTTTTTCCCAAGTTATATGCCTTGTGGGATTTCTGTCATTGTTTACACATCATCTTTTAGCTCAACTCTAGGCTCTGCAACCCCTAAGACAGTATCTTCTTTATCATTTGTTCATTTATTAATTCATGGACTCCATTAGTAATTGGCAGTGTAGTTTAAGAATCCCAGCTCTGGAGTGGAACTACGTGGGCTCAAGAACTAAATCTGCTTTGCTGGGCGTGTGATTTGGGACAAGTTATTTCACCACTTTGTGCCTTAATCTCTTCATCTGTAAAATGAGGATAATGATAGTTGCATTAGTTTCTCATCTCTGTTATAACAAATTACCCCAAATTTGGTATTAGTAGCTTAAAATGACACAGATTTATTCTATTCTGAAGACACATGCACATGTATGTTCATTGCAGCACTATTCACAATAGCAAAGACATAGAATCAACCTAAGTATCCATCAGTGATAGGCCGGATAAAGAAAATGTGGTACATATACACCACAGAATACTATGCAGCCATAAAAAAGAACGAGATCATGTCCTTTGCAGGAACATGCATGGAGCTGGAGGTGTCATCCTTGGCAAACTAACACAGGAACAGAAAACCAAATACCGCATGTCTTCATGTATAAGTGGGAGCTAAAATGATGGGAACACATGGACACATAAAGGGAACAACACAATTGGTGCCTATTGGGAGGTGAAGGGTGGGAGGAAGGAGAGGATCAGGAAAAATAACTAATGAGTACTCGGCTTAATACCTGGGTGATGAAATAATCTGTACAACAAACCCCCATGACACAAACTTACATATATAACAAACCTGCACATGTACCCCTGAACTTAAAATAAAAGTTAAACAAAACCAAACAAAACACAGATTTACTTACAGTTATGGAAGCCAGAACTCCAAAATGGATCTACTGGGTTAAAAATCTAGTGCGACAAGGCCACACTCCTTCTGGGGGCTCTAGGGAAGAATTTGTTTCCTTACCTTTTCCAGTTTCTAGAGGGCACCTGCCTTCTGTGTCTTATGGTCCTTTTCCATGTTCAAGCCAGCAACCACATCACTACGACCTCTGCTTCTGTCATCCCCTCTCCTTCTCTGACTCCGAATCTCCTGTCTTCCTCTTACAGACTCTCACAAAGACATTGGGTCCACCCATCTAATCCATTACAGCCACCCATCTTAAGGTCATTCATGTAACCACATCTGCAAAGTCCCTTTTGCCACATAAGGTAACATTTTTAAAGGTTCCAGGGATTAGGCTGTGGACATTTTTTTTTTTGTTAGGGGGCATTATTCTACCTCCCACAATCATATGACTACATAAGATTATTTTGAAGATAAAATGAGATCTCTCACACAAAGCACAGGTACTCAAAAATGTTAGACACTACAGCTGCTGGACCTATGGCTACTTCTTTTTAAATGCTGTTAGATTTAGTAAGTCCCCTTTATCTTTCCTAATGCCTTGAATATATAGGCTGCCCTGTAGGAATATAGGGACCTCCAAAGTCTCAGTGCTGTTGCTTCTTAGGAATGAACTGCCTTTTTCTCAATAAGGACAGAATCTCTTATCAAACTTCCCATGTCAGAGTCATCTCTGGGGTTCTACTTAGTTAGAACTTTCTCTTTGGGGTATAATGAATCTGAACCCTGAAGCTCTGATGTATCACAGAGGTCTTGCATATTTCTTTTGTCTCTGAATTACAGAATCAGAAGTTCTGGGGCCAGGCACAGTGGCTCATGGCTGTAATCCCAGCACTTTAGGAGGCTGAGGTGGGCAGATCACTTGAGGTCAGGAGTTTGAGACAAGCCTGCCCAACATGGTGAAACCCTGTCCCTACTAAAAATACAAAAATTAGCCAGACATGGTGGTGGGTGACTGTAATCCCAGCTACTTGCGAGGCTGAGGCAGGAGAATTGCTTGAACCCAGGAGGCGGAGGTTGCAGTGAGCCGGGATTGTGCCACTGCACTCCAGCCTGGGTGACACATTAAGACTCTGTCTCAAAAAAAAAAAAAAGTCTGGGTCTTTGGGAAGACATACTGAGGCTCAAGAATGCAAGGCTGAGCAGCAAAGTCAATTTGGAAGTTGTGCTGAACTCTGAAAGTCTCTGGTTGCTGTCCCTACTGGACTTTTAATCCTGCAGAAGATCCTGGTTACAAGAGAGGGTTCTACTAGGCAGAAAAATCTGCCTGGAAGGTGTGTCCCTAGATCCCCCTCATTTTGTCTTGCTCAAGGTGATGGGTGGGAGGATGAAGAGGGAAGGGGACAAGAGCCTTCAGATGAGCTGACACCCTTGTGTAGTCATTTAGTCACTTTGGGAGACTAGGGAGAAGATAAGATTTTGCTCTCGCTGTTGTCAGGCAGTCTTTCTAGTCGTGTTCACTGTAGCATCCCCAGTTGGGAGATGTGCAGCTGTTTCCAGACCTTGTGGCAAGAGCAGAGATTCCTTCCCTGTGTGTAACATAGAGGCGTGTGAATGGAGGCCAGATTCCTGCATGAGGAGGTGGTGGGTGGGGCTGGGGGACAGAGAATCTGGCTCTAGTGAGGAAACTTGATTTAGTTAATTTTCCTTGCTTGGCCTTGGCCAACCAATCTGAAAAAGGTGGGTGGATTAAAGATTTTGCACAAGTCCTAGCAGCAGCTTATGATTCTATAACTGTATAAAGAGTTACTCCAAAGAATTTTAAAATAAATTTGTCTCCGATGATTCAGTTTGAGGTCCTATCAACAAAGTGCAGTTCTTAGATTTTGACTCAGTCCATGGAAACGTTTGGGTCTTACCCTGCCCACTTGTGTTTACTCATCAGCAATGCTTCGAGAAACCGTCATATCTCTGGAGTTCTGCCCTTTCTCCATGCCTCAGTTTTGCCAGGACCAGCTGACCTTTGGGACTTTAGGAGTCTCCAAACATCCTGGGGTGTAGAAGACAGAAGTGTGCACTGATGGTCCTGAAATATTTTCCCAGAAACCAAGAAATAAAGGTGTTTTCTTGACCTTTGTGGCTGTGGGAAAAGAGGACCAGAAGTGGAATCCCCTGATGCTGAAGTAGGACTTTTAATCCCTTCCCACCTGGGACCTCCCTTGAGACCACAGAGGATGGGGTGCTGAGGCCAGGAGGCCACCCTGGAGTTTGGGACCTACAAGGAAGTGTCGCCACTTTGAACACTTTCTGGGACCCCTGAACTTTGAAGGAAAGTTGAAGAGTTCTAGAATGAAACAGATCTTTCTTTTTTATTTTATTTTATTTTATTTTATTTATTTATTTTTTTTTGAGACGGAGTCTCGCTCTGTCACCCAGGCTGGAGTGCTGTGGCCGGATCTCAGCTCACTGCAAGCTCCGCCTCCCGGGTTCACGCCATTCTCCTGCCTCAGCCTCCCGAGTAGCTGGGACTACAGGCGCCCGCCACCTCACCCGGCTAGTTTTTTTTTTTTTGTATTTTTTAGTAGAGACAGGGTTTCACCGTGTTAGCCAGGATGGTCTCAATCTCCTGACCTCGTGATCCGCCCGTCTCGGCCTCCCAAAGTGCTGGGATTACAGGCTTGAGCCACCGCGCCCGGCCGAAACAGATCTTTCTAATAGTTGTAGTTGGAATAAGATTATACTGCCAAAAGAAAAACATGAAGCCACATGGACATGGGGAAGTGGTCTCATGAGTCCCCAGTGTGGGGAGAAGGGAGAAATCAAGACTGTGGCAGGCAGGCAGCAGAGGCCACAGGGGCAGAGGTTCAGAGGCAGAGCAGGCTTGGTATGTTTGGGTAGCTCCAAGCAGTTCATTGTCTTTGGAATGCCAGGTGAAAGGCAGGGGGCAACCAGCTGTGGCTGCAGGCTAGGCAGGGGCAGGCCAGGAATGACCTTGTGGGTAAGATAGGGTGTTTGAACTTGACCCTGTGAGGGTGTGGGGTGGGGAGGCTCGAAGGGCACCAGGCAGGGACATGCCGAGGTTCACTGAGAGTTCACCATCCCTGCTCCTTGTCCTTAGGTGCACACTGTCTCTGTCTGCTTGTTTTCATGGCAGCCTCAGGCTCTTCACTCAAGGAGTTGTCACTTCAAGTTGAGAACAAGCAGAGCAACAAATTTTCAAGAGAAATCTGTGCTTTCCCTAAAGTGTTGTTGGCAGACTGGGAGGAAGGGAAACTTGACACAAGATATGTGAGACTTTGGGGACAAACAGTGTATTTTGCACGTCACTGCAGGGCATTGGGAGGTCTTGCGGATGCTTAATTACATCCTGCAAGGTTTCGTGGAAAATGCTGTGGTCATGCCTTGTTTGTGGCAAGTACATCTCCAGCAATGTCTGATGATGCTATCCTCTTTCCTCAATGTGAATCTTCAACAGAAAGTAAACCCATTGCAATCTGTGCAAGGGCTTCAGAAAAAGCAGATAGAATAAAAGGGAGAAAAGGAGTCCTCTTTCTCCTTTATTTCGGGTACGGGTAGTGGAGCTGTCACCGAATCTGTGGAGGTGGCTGGAGCCCATGGATCAGAATGGATCCTAATGCAGTGGTTGTGTGGTTGTGAGCAAAGAGCATGGTGTTGGGGTCGGGTGCCCTCCATGTCAGTTCATTTGTCCACAGACTGGCTATGTGACCTTGGGCAAGTTTTATTGTCTTTCTGGACATCCGCCTTCCCGTCTGAAAAATGAGCCACTGAACTCGACATTCTCTTCTGGCTCCAAGCTTCTTCATATAGTCACTGGGAAGGTTCTTCCCTCAAGTTTGCCTCCCTCCTCCTGTTTTATCTTAAGCAATTTTTGATGGTGTTTATTATTTATAACCGACTTTTTTCCAAAGAGGCTTGGAGTCAGGTTACCATAAGAGATGTGGTTGCAATGGAATCATTAACAAAGCAATTAATGATCAAATGTATTTGGTAGGTGGTGGTGGTTGTGGTGGTGGTGGGAGTACACAATATAGCAAACCTTGGATGAAGAGGGCTTTTCTGAGTAAGCACTAAAGGAGAGCTCTGACCTTCCTGGCTGCCAGTGGGGGACGGGTCCCATCGGCTCCTCAGAGGGAGCCCTGTGTAATGGGAGAGCCGGGCATTACTGGCACCTTGGAAAGAGGTACAGAGAGCACTAGAAGACACCACTCATCAACAGCACTTCCATAAAAATGCAAGATTTTGTCATACAGCTTTTGTTTGTTTTCTCTTTTAGCAATTCCTATTTTCCTTGGCAGAAATGAGCAAACGTGTCTCAGAAACTGATGAAGGGTGACAAATTTAAGGTTTGCTGAAAGCATCTTTTAGAAAGTGGGAGAGGGCTCTTTCGGGGATGCCTGTGAAGCCTGAGCCTCCCTTCCAGGGCTCCTATCCCCAGACCCTGATGAGCACCTGTTCTTCCCCATTGCATGTGGAATCCAAGCCTTTCCTCCAACCCCTGCTCTCCCACCCACCCAAGCAGCCAGAATGGAACCCCCTCCTGTCCCCTAAGCAGCCACCTCACAGAACCCCTCTAGGCATCTGGCACCAGGCTTCTGAGTAGCTTTTCTCTCCCACTGGCCTAAACACCCTTTTGGGGTGTTTGGGAGTCTACCTTTCTTATTCTAAAGCACGCTAAGAAAATGCCACATGCTGAGTAGATATTCTGCACAGCAACTTGTTGAAACCAGAGAAAATAAAAACTTAGCTTGAAAATGAGCAAGTTTCATGTTCTGCAGCTACCTCATCAGAAACACACGTCTGCTGCCTGAACTGTGGCAGAGACAGAAAGCCGTCCTTCCAATAACTATGATTCCGACTCTGCATAAATTTGGGAGCTGCTCTGGGAACTGAGGGCTCTGAAACCTACTTTCTTTCCACGGCATGTGCTAGTAGCTCACATTAAGGATAATATAAAATACGTGGGCTCTCAGATGCTAGCAGAATTTAACTCATAGCATGGTAGGGACATTATGTGTGTGCCTGTGTTTAACTTAGGGCTGCAAAAAATGCTAAATTAAGAGCTCAGAGCACTGGCCCCTGCATTCATCCATAATAACATGTGACTTTCGGAAGTTGAAAGCATTCAGCACAACATAATCAGGCTGCACAAAGGATGGAGGCTCAACTGTGAGGCTCAGATGACTCCACACTCAGCATAAATCTGGGAGGGTCTGAAGCTATTGGCATCTTATAACTAGGAAAGTTGGAGAACTCAGAACTATTAACACTTTCCTGGCTATTCCTCCTGTCTACTGAAATCTGCCACCCCCCATTGTTAATTTCCTTTTTGTCCACACCAATTCTGACTTTCATTCCTGCCTTGTTTCCTCTTTGAAATTTCCCTTGACTACTCAAACCAGCAGTAATTGTAGGATCACAAACTCAGGGAAGCTCAAGGCTGGAAGGGTCTTAAAAGTACTAAAGGCTGGGCGCAGTGGCTCATGCCTGTAATCCCAGCACTTTGGGAGGCTGAGGTGTGTGGATCACCTGAGGTTAGGAGTTTGAGACCAGCCTGGCCAACATGGTGAAACACTGTCTCTATTAAAAATGCAAAAATTAGCTGGGTGTAGTGGTGGGCACCTTTAGTCCCAGCTGCTCGGGAGGCTGAGGTAGGAGAATCACTTGAACCCAGGAGGTGGAGGTTGCAGTGAGCCGAGATTGTGCCATTGCATGCCAGCCTGGGCGACAAAAGCAAAAATCCATCTAAAAAAAAAAGTCACTCTATTTTCCCTGTTCTTCAAGGAAGAAATTCTTTAGAAAGTATCTCTCACTGCAGGCTCCAACTTCTGCTTGAATACTGCTAGCGATGGGTAGCTCATGACCTCTTGTGTAGTGTACTGCGTAGGAACTCCTACTCTGGAACCACACACAGTTAGGTTTGCAGTCAGCTCTGCCCCTTACTAATTGGTTTTTCTTTGGCAGTTTTTGCCGCCTCTTTGTGTCTAAGTGTCTTTATCTCAAAAATGGAGTTAATAATACTCTCTACTTCATAGGGCTGTTGGTCTATCCTTGGTTTGGACCAAGGTTGTGTCTTTTAAAGGCTAGGCTTTATAAAATATACTTCTAGAAAAATTTTGTTATCTCATTTTTAAGGAAGTCAAGGTTAATAGATATCTGAACTGTGGAATAAAGCCAACATGTCTATGTAGACATTTATACAGACACATACTGTACTCCAGACGGTTGATATTTGTGTATAAGTTTGCTTGGGCTGCCCTAACAAAGTACTGCAGCTGGGAGCCTTAAACAAAAGAAATTTATTGTCTTGGCAGGATTGGTTCCTCCTGAGGCTGTAAAAGAAGGACTGGTTCAAGGCCTTCCTTCTTGGCTTGTAGATGGCTGTTTTCTCCCCGTCTCCTCACATCTTCCCTCTGTGTCTCTTTTTGTATCCAGAATTTCCTTTTTTAAAAGTACAGCAGTTATACTGGATTAGGGCCCACCCTAATGATCTCATTTTAACCCGATTACCTCTGTAAAGACCTCATCTCCAAATAAGGGCACATTCTGTGGTACTAGGAGTTAGTATTCCAACATATCTTTTTCTAGAGGGGATACAATTCAACCCATAGTATTGGATAATGGACAAGTTACCAGGCTTGGCATCCAGAGGCCTTGGAATGGATCCCAATGCTATTAACGACTGGTTGTGTGACCCTGGCTGAGTCTCCAGATCTGCATTTTTGCAGCTGTGCATTGGACAGATTAAGTTGGATGACAACCCAGGTCTCTTCTAGCACTACAGGCCTAAGGGTTGAGTGGTACATTTGTTTTGACAATGAACTGATGGAGATTCAAAGGGACGATTCTTAATGTGGAGCTTGGAGAGTGGGAACACAGATGTTTGTGAGTGGGGAGTCTTGTGCAGTTCAGTTGTCCCCAGATCACACCATCTGCATTGTAAGAAATGGACAGTGGCTTTCCACTGTTCTGAAAGAGTCCTTTCTTTCTCTGCCATCCTGTTTACAATCCTGTTGCTTGGTGAATGGCCCTATTTTAGCTACAGTGTGGTATTTTTATGGACTTAAAAGCTCCATAAAGCAATGATTTTGGGTAAGGTAGCTGAGGAATTCAGTGACTTTAAGAACATATTTGTAGTATTTCACAAAAATGAACCAAGTTTTACCTTTTATGGGAATAAACATTTTCAACTGGGAGAGTTGCATTTTTTTTCCTCCTCTACTCTAATTCTTAGAATAGTCTTGCAAAAAATGGCACCCAGTAGAGTCCTTTGTGCATTTTTGCCTTTTGACATACTGTTATAGTCATTGCAGGATAGTTTTATTTTTGTTAAATGACAGTTTAAATGTTGATCCATTTCAGCAGAGCACTGAAGCCATCAGCATATAATTGCATTAATATTAATTCTCATCTCAAAGAGAAAGGCATTTTGTAATCATTTGTTGTTTAACCCTGACTGCAACCTTCCCAGAAAAGAAGAGGACAAGTTGACAGATCCATGCACACTCTGAGATGAGCTGTTGTGCTGTCTCTCCATTCAATGCCAGAGTGCATAGAGGACCCCTCCTATCACAAAGCATAGTCCTGGGCACACATCAAGATTTTCATAAAAGGAAAGGGAGATTAGTGTTATTGCTGGATTCAGGAATCTAGACTTTAGCCTCATGCAGAGAAAGGTTCAGAGTTGTTGATGTTTGTCAGATGTAACTAGGAGATTCTCTCAAAACAGAGGTACACTGGGTCATCTCCGATTTTGATGCACTTTCTGATACAGCGATGTGTTTGCCAAAGTTTTCTTTTAGAGAAAGCAACTCCTCTTGGGATTTGGAGTAGGATGTCTGCCAGTGGACGAAAACTTCCCTCACAGTTCCCTGAAGTGATCTAGGAAGGAATGAAGCCTAAGGTCCAAGGGCCCACAGTTCTTTCTACCTTGGCCAGCAAACTGCTGTTTTGTCACCTCTTGTGATAGGAACAGTATGTCTGGCTGTGAAATTTCCATTCCTTCTGAAGTGCAGAAGTGATCTACAATAGAAATCTGTGTGTAGCAGAGAGCTTGGAAGAAATAGTATTTTTCATCTTTCACAATCTCACAGCCTGGCCCTGTCCTTGGGATGGTGAAAAATTTAGGCTGGACACTTTGCGTCAGTCCTTCGTGTGACAAGACTCCTTTGTGACCATCGGGGAATGGGGTGGTGCCTTCTCTCAGAGCTCTTCCCTGGATTTAGGCTGAGATAGCTATGTCATGTCATGTCATGTCATGTCATGTCATGTCATGTCAGGATTGGTTATTCTTCCAATGTCGTAGCTTTAATATCTTTTCTTGTAGAGGACAGGGCAGGACCCAGGTCTGAATCTCTACTCCTTCCCATCATCTCGTGAAGTTCCCATTCATCAAGCTCATTTATGGCTCTCACGTGTTCACTGAATGAATGTCCGTTTATCTTTGGAAGCAGCCAGCCTGTTGTTAGCCATCAGCAGCTGCCCTCCTCACCTCTATCACTGTCAGTGTCTCTGGCCTGGTTCTTTGGAGGCAGAGTCCCCAGACAGGAGACCTAAAGAGACAGGATGATGTTTGGAGCTTCGATTCTTCAGAGGCTTGATCCTTAGACAAGCAAAGCTGAATTAACATCTGAGAACCTTTCTCTTGAGGGACCAGTCCTCTGCCTCCAGCTGCCCTCTGGGAAGATGGACAATGATGCTGTTGGCAACATCCGGTCAGGGGTCAATGTGGAAGAGCAAGCAAGGCCACTGTCCATCATGCTGAGTCCACTGTGGTCATCCTGCAGGTGTTACTGAGGGTCCGATGTGTGCCAAGCATTGTGCCAGGCCTTGAGCAGCATGACTATAAACCCGTGGTGCTTCCTACTTTTGGGAACTCAGCTGCTTGAAAAAGACAAGATACCCACAGGGAAAGCTGACTTATGAAAGACCCAGGGATTAGCGTCTGCCACAATTACTTGCACAGCAAGGCATCCATATCTGTTTTGATGAATAATTAAATGAATGAAGTGCCAAATGGCTACTAGGAAGGAATGTCTAAGAGGAAAAGTGCTGAGATCTGGGAAATTCAAGGGAGAATTTTGTAGATGACTCAGGTAGCCTGGAAGGACCTGCAGTTTTTGACCAGATAGAGAAGAATGGGAGGTCCTGGCAAGAGAGTGGCCCCGAGTCTGGAAGGACCAGAGCAGAACAGAAATGGAACTCTGTGTGTGTATGTGTGTGTGTGTGTGTGTGTGTGTGTGTGTGTGTGTGTGTAGATATAGATATCCATATAGTGTGTGTATTTATATATTTAGTTTTTTGCTGCATTTACTCTTCCCAACCTTGTTTGCTACTACTGCCCCCCACTCTGATTTTCTCTTTGATATTGTGATCTTTTTTTTAAACAAGCTGGAGAAGTTCTGCATTTTAAAGCCTATCTTGCCTGCCAAGTTGTGCTCCCAAGTCCTCTAAGCTCCACATGCAGCCAGAATAACTTTAGGATGAAGCTCATTAATAATGTGCATGGTAAATCACATCCTCTGCAGGAGGCCTGCAGAGGGGGGCTCTGCCCCTGTCATCAAGCTTTCAGAGATGGCAGCTCACAAATAGGACACCCTGTCCCCACAGCCTGAAGGTACAGGAGCTGTCCACCCAGGTGTCCAGTGGGGAAATTTCTTTGGTGAAATTTCTCCATCTAAGGTGGGGGCTCAAGTGCAAAATCCTGGTCTCTTTAGACGTAGTTGCTTCCTGGCCCAGCATCTTTATTGCATCTTTGTGGATATTCTCAGTTGGGGGAAGGGGATTTCCAACGGCATACCACTTAGTATGAATACGCCCATTAGTTATAATTAAACAGGCCACTGCAATGATTACAAATAAATTTAGCACCAAAAGAATTGTACAGTTATTCAGAGCCATAATAGCGATCTTCTGATGACAAACCAACTGGCTTTCCAACAGGCTGTAGAGGAGCTCAGGGGAGGGGTTCGTCTCCCTGGGAGATGACCTCAGGGGAAGGGTTCGTCTCCCTGGGAGATGACCTCAGGGGAGGGGTTTCTCTCCGTGGTGGATGACCTCAGGGGAGGGGTTCCTCTTCCTGGTGGATGACCTCAGGGGAGGGGTTCGTCTCCCTGGGAGATGACCTCAGGGGAGGGGTTCCTCTCCCTGGTGGGTGACCTCACAGTCTCAAAGGGCAATGCTTCCCTGTACAGGTGCAGGCTTGAATTTATTTCAGGTAACATCCTCAAACCCTGGGATGCCGGCTGCATCTTCTTACTTTTCCTAACATTTGTGAACCATTTTTTCCTGCTTCATGCTAAATGCACTTGCGTCATCCATCCCCGGCTTTCTCCTAGGAGTGAAAGATGCGCATCATTTAAAGCAGGCTCTCCCTGTGATCCTGTAGCAGCAGATTCCTGCGGGATCCAGAGGAGCCAGAGTCCATGCCAGCACCCTACTCCTAAGCCAGAACCTTCTGGTGGTCTCCCTGAGACAGCCATTGTCAGGTGAAGCCAAACCCCACCTTGTGAGCTTGTAGTTAATAGCTCATGGATATCAGCCTGGCTATTTTATGCTTCAGAATGCTGTGTTATTGTGCCTTTGATTTCCTCTAGACCCCACGTAGACAGTGCTTTATTAGCCTTCTTGAAATTGGGACACAACATTTGAGGGGAAGGAAGGAGTGTCAACACCAAAGCAAAAAACAAATTGAGAGAGGAGTGATGAATGACAAGCAGGTTTTTGAGCAGAATGCAGTGAATCAAAAGGAAAGAGCATTATCTGTAACAACAAGAGTCATCACAGAATGAGTGTGACCTCTTCTATGCCAGTTAATGTGCTTGTCCTTTATGTGAGGCCAACATGGCATGATGGCCAAGAGCACAGACTTCAGTGCTTGATTGCCTGGGTTTGAATCTTGGCTTTCTGCTCATGACTTGAATGTCCTTAGTCAAATAACTTCTCCAAGCCTTAGTGTTCCCATCTATAAAATGGGACTAATAGTATTATGTATCTTGTAGGATTGTTGTGACAATTAAGTGAGACAATTTATGTAAAGTGTACAGAACAGGATCTGTATCTTGTGAAGGTTAATTCTTTCTAACATCTCTTTGATCATTTTTACCCTCACAATTTTACTATAATCATGTACCCATGTGTTAATATTTAAATACTTTTTGAAATATTTAAAAAATTATGAATAGGAGAGATATATTAAAAAGCACAAAAAGCATAAATGAAGAAATCAAGAAATTATCATGAAACAAACACCCGAGTCAAGAAACAGGGCCAGGACCTTGGAAATACCTCCAAGGTCCTCTTCCTGCCTCTCCAGAGGTAACTCTTCAAACTCTTCTTTATGTTGCCCTGTGTTTGCTCATTGTACATATGGAATCATATAGTCTGTTTACTTTTGTGTGTGTCTGTGCTATGGTTTGAATGTTTGTATCCCTTCCAAAATTCATGTTGGAACTTAATGCCCATTGTGGCAGTAATAAGAGGTGGGGCCTGTAGGGAGTGATTAGTGCTCTTTATAAGGCACTAATCAAGGGGACTAGCTACGCATTTGGCCCTTCTGCCTTCCTCCATGTGAGGACACAGTGTTCGTCCCTTCTGCCATGTGATGACATAGCAAGGAGGTGAATCTTAGGAGCAGGGAGCAGCCCTCACCAGATGCCAAATCTGTTGATACCTTGGTCTTGGACTCCCCTGCCTCCAGAACTGTAAGAAATAAATTTCTCTTCTGATAAATTACCCAGTGTCTGGTATTCTGTTTTAGCAGCATTGGTGGACTAACACAGTCTGGCTCATATAATTCAGTAATATAGTTGAGAAATCTACCTCTGTTGTTGCATATAGCTGTGGTTCATTTATTTTCATTGCTGTGTGGTATTCCATTGTGTGTATCAGCACATTGTTTGTTTATTCTACTGTTTATGGACATTTTATTTGTTTCTAGTTTTGGCTATTAGAAACAATAGTAGTATTAGCATTGTCTCCATATTTATTAAGGCACATTTATGCTGAGCATGTACTTAGGAGTATATTGGCTGGGTTATAACGTGGGTATGTTTGGGTTTAGCAGATAGTGCCAAATAGGTTTTCCAATTATTGTACCAATTTACAGTTCTATTCTATGCAAGTTTTAGGCAAGTATGCAAGCTTCCATTGCCCTCCATCCTTACCAAGACTTAGTTTTATCTTTGTTTTCATGTAGCCATCCAGGGGATGTGATACCTTACTGTGTTTTTAATTTGCATTTCCCGATTACTAATGAGATTAGTTATATTTTCACAGTGACCATTTGGATACCTTCTTTTGTGAGTGTCCAAGTCTTTTATCTGTTTTTCTTTTTTAAAAAATATTTTTGTTGATTTGCAGAAATTCTTATATATTCTGGATATAAGCCTTTTCTTGGTAACGTGTGTTGCAATGAACTTTCTCACTCTATGTAAACTAAATCTAAACTTTAGATTTATCTTAAGTAGTAATATCTGTGAAGTTATGTTTGATGTTTGGTTAATTTTTTTCTAAAATATCTATCTATTTTAAATAACAGTTTGCCCTGTGCCAACTAAAATTTTCCTGTACCACTGGTGGTGTGTTTTCTCACCCTTTGGGAAACGCTTCATTATCTTATGTAATCTTCGCAGATAACCTATTAGGTAGGTATATTATTCCTTTTTTCCACATTTAGCATTGGAGGCACTGAGAGGTTTGATAACTTACCCAAGGACTCACAGCTGAGATGAGGACACAGGGGTAACTGCCTGCCAAGCTCAGCCTATTCCATCACATGACTGGTCAACAGGCTGTTTTATCACTTGCTTTATACCCTAGATCCTTGAGAAACTCTCTGCATCCCCACAGAGCCTTGTATGTCATGAAACACTCAGTGTTTGCAGGGTGGATGGATTGTTGGATAAGTGAGTTGGTGAATAGATGAGTGGATAGATGAATGTATGGATTGGTGGATAGATGGAAGGGTGGATTGGTGAGTGGAAAGATGGATGGAGGGAGATATGGGTGGATGGATTGATGGATGGATGGATGGAGGGAGGGAGGGAGGAAGGGAAGGAGGTGGTGGGAATGAATGACACAGGAAGGTAAGTGTTTTCACAAAGGCTCTTTGCCTGGGGAGGAGCTTGCCCTCAGGTCATGCCCTGCACCATGACCTCACAGCAAGCTTGCCATGACTCTTCTCTTTTCAGTGGCCTTACTGGAGAGAAAGATAAGAAGGGATCTGGGTGAGGAAATGACAATTCCAGTTTGCCATTGCTGGGGAGAGAGGTACCCTCTCATCTTCCTCAGTGTAACAGCTGTTTTAGGACCTCTTGCTTGCAGAGGAAATGAAAAGTAGTGGTCGGCACACTCCAGTGAGTTGTTAAAGCAGCTCTGTCTAAATGTCCAGAGCAGCGCTGAGATGCAGGCTTGCCTTTGAAATGGCTTTCAGACCCCTGGATGAAGACCCCTTCTCTGCTGCTTCTCTGAGCAGAGAATGAGCAGACTGGAGGGTTAATCCCCACATTCTCCAGACTCACTATGTTTGACCTCACCTCATCCATGCTTTTCTTTGCCTGATAGAACTTGCCCTGTTTCACTCGAACACTGGATAGCTCTGTCTCAAGGGCCAACCTGAGTGTTTCTGTGGAAAGGATGGTAAGTGGAGCTCTGTCTGAAAAGCAACAGTGAGAATCTGCCTAGGGAGACCCCTTTTGGGATTGGGGTGGGGTGGGGTGATTGCGAAGGTCACTGCTCCTGGCTATAAATCTGTTCTTGAACTATTTGTTGAACCTTTGTTGATACTAAGTAAGTGACCACGGGCACCTATTCTCATGCTGAGTGCTGGTGACGTGCTATCTGGAGTATTTCTGAGCACTTGTCTAGGAAAGTGCTTGTTGTATTTAATAAATTGCATTGATTTATTGCTTTTATTGATCTGTTGAAGCACTCTATATTATCAGAGGTGATAGTCTTCTTAGGAAAACATGGAAGGTCTCTTCATTAGCATCCATTTTTCTATGAGGCTTTAGAGGGTGAAATGCCAGGATGCACAGCGTTCATTCCAGTGATATACTGAACACTATTTGGGTGAACAATGGCTTCGGTATAAATCAGGTGGAAGGAAGAATTGAGACCATTTGCCACAGGCTCACTGGAGTTTTTGTGATGAAATGAGCAAGCTTCTTTTCTTTCTTTCTGTGATGACAAACTCCTCTCTTAGTTTTCCACAGGGAGAAGCAGTAGGCTGAAGTGGCTCTTTAGGGAGACGCATACCTCCACAGGCAGAGCAGTCTAGATTGTTTTAGCACATTCCACTTAAGAACTGCAGTGTGACAGCAGGTAAATCACTTGCCACTTTTGTGCCCATGCCTCTAGACTGTCAGTTTGTGCCTGACCCTCACCTGTGACATGCTCTGTTTCTCTCTCTGCTTCCTTCCCCAGACCCAACTGGGTCTGGAACTAGCTCTGGGATTTGCTGCATGTTGCTGACCCTGAGTCTTGGAGAGAAGCCCTGATGAGACAAAGAGGGATGCTGATAACCTAGAGGAGGGACATTGATGATGGACACCTCTGCCTCCTTCCACTTTATTTGGCTGGCTGCCTCCCGATGTCCTGGCTTAGGTTTTTCCTTTTTCTCCTGGAGAAGACGAGTGGAGTCTGGCTCCTGCTTTTACCTCCTTACAGAGGATCCTGCAGGCTTAGGAGCCCCATTTCTGGGAGCTTTCAATTTTGACAGCTGTAAATCCTGCCTTCCATGTGTTTCATTGCCAGTCTCATCCATTGAATAACAAGCTCCTTGCGGGCAGAAGGGGTCTTCATCCAGGCGTCTGAAAGCCATTCCAAAGGCAAGCCTGCATCTCAGCGCTGCTCTGGACATTTAGACAGAGCTGCTTTAACAACTCACTGGAGTGTGCCGACCACTACTTTTCATTTCCTTTGCAAGCAAGAGGTCCTAAAACAGCTGTTACACTGAGGAAGATGAGAGGGTACCTCTCTCCCTGGCAATAGCAAACTGGAAGGCAGGATTTACTGTTGCATTTGTTGAGCGCTCGAAGCTCCTTGGATTCTTTCTGCATCTGGCAAGAAGGAATTTTCTCTCCTTGTGCATCTGCAGATTATGCTCTCATTCCAGGAGACCTCACACTAGCACTTGTGGGGTTCACGGATGGTTCTGAGTTTGAATCTAGTCTCATGCTGTGTGACCTTGGGCAGATTACTTAGTTTCTCTGAACTTCGGGGCATCCCTTAATTGCTTGATAGGGATAATAATGCCAGACTCAAAAGACTATTGCAAACGCTAAATGAGCCAATATTTGCCAAGCGCTTAGCAGCATGTGACACACAACGCCTGTTCAAACACTGGCAGCTATCATTATTAGTGAAGTTTTTCTAAACATGCATTCAGCAGGCAGCACTTGAAATCATGGCTAACAGAGTCTCATATTCTCTGTTGGTCCTGGAGGTAAAATCTGAATGAGACTGACATACCTCTGCCTGCAAGGAGCTTGTTATTCAATGGATGAGACTGGCAATGAAACAATTAAAATATAGCACAAGAAGTTCTATGGAAGGGTGGTGCTGGTGGGGGGCATCACAGATCACAAAGGAAACATGTAGGAGGCATATCTAATCCAGTCTAAGATCTGCCACCGTCCCTCCCCAGGCTGGACTGAGGCTCTGAAAGCCCAGGAGCAGGGAGGGATAAGGAGCAAAGGCAGTGCTGGGAGCCTTCTGTTTGTAGAGAAGCAACCATTCCTGCAATTCCCTCCACATCCTCAGCAAGGACAAGCCAGCTGCTCCCATGATGTCACTATGCCCTTTAAAAATTGTGTACAGGCTGGGCACGGTGGCTCATGCCTGTAATCCCAGCACTTTGGGAGGCCGAGTCAGAAGGATTATTTGAGCCCAGGGGGTTGAGACCGCAGTGAGCTGTGACTGTGCCACTGCACTCCAGCCTGAGCAACAAAGTGAGACCCTGTCTCAAAAAACAAAATGCAAGACACAAAAAACAAAGTTGTGTATGGTTCAACCTGATTTATCTTGGCAAGTATGTGTAGTATAGGTTGAGCATACCTAATCCTGAAATCTGAAATCTGACATATTCCAAAATTTGAAATTTTCTGAGTGCCAACATGACATCACAAGTGGAGAATTCCACATGTAAGTACTTCACACAAACTTTCATGCACAGTTATTAAAAACATTGTATAAAATTGCCTTCAGGCTCTGTGTCCAAGGCGTATATGAAACATAAATGAATTTTGAGTGTTAAGTTGATCTGATACTCCAGGTATTTCACTAGGTGTATGCACATATTTCAAAATCTGAAAAAATTTGAAATCCAAAACACTTCTGGTCCCAAGCATTTTGGATGAGGGATTCTCAACCTGGACTTGCCCAATGTCTTTCTTTCCTGCTATAGAGTGCACCCCCCTATAGGCATGATCCCAGGCTGTCTGCTATTTCCACAGCATTTAGCACAGGGCATGTAACACTCTTTCATGCTCAACAATATTAATAATTAATTGAGAATACAGCTAACATTGAGATTTGCCATACTCTGTCATTCAGAAATGCCCCTAGTCTTTGTGGATCTCCCTCCTCTTCTACTCCTTCCTGCAAGCTGGTGACTGGCTCCCAGTGGGCTGGCTCTAGGCCCTCCTGCCTGTCAGGGGTTGGAGTTTGAGCTGGGAGTTGTACTCATCCTGGTAAAGCAGCCAGTGCCCCCCTCTTGAAGCTGGTTTTGGCCCTTTGCTCTGGCGCAGGCCCCTTGCTCCTCAGGGCTCCCTGTCTGATAATCAATGCTGTCCTCATCTTTAGAGGAAATGCTGCCCAGTGATATCACACACTGAATCGATTAAAAGCAGAACTTCGAACTCATTTGCTTGGACAGGTCTCCATGGAGTGACTCACTCAGTCCTCCCTTAATGTTGTCCCCATGTCTGCCGGAAACACCATCTGCAGTTCTGAGGCGACTCCCGTTGCAGGGCCAGAGAATAACTTGCATTTTCACGATTAGCTTGAATAGGAGCTATTTAATGTATTTATCTACAATGAAGTCACCTTCTTTAACAGACCTCTCTTCAACTTTTATTTATATCTCAATTCAATCAGAACAACCTCCAAGTTTTCATGACTTTCCCTTTTTCTGTTTTGATTCTGTTCATTTGTTTTTTAATCCAACATTTACCATCATTATGCTTTCTTTGCAGAGAAAATCCTCTCCAGTCAGGTGATTGCATCCATTTCGTCTTCCCAGCCCTCCTCTAGATGGGAGGTGGAGGTGTGTGTACCAATCTCTTAATTCAGAAATGAGACAAAAGGAGGAAAAAGGAGAAGTTCAGGAGGTGTGTGATCCAAGTCTGGCTATAGGCCATGGACATTCCAGGAGGGAGACTCCATCAGAGAAGTGGAGCTGGAGTTGGGTGTTAGAGGGTGAAGGGAGGGTTTGAACAGGCGAGGGAGTGGGGAGGAGTGCCATCCGGTGGGAGAGGGAGAGGCAGCTTGAAAAAGCACAGAACTGCGAGTGAGCATGCGTACCCAAGGAGAGGGAGCCAGGCACTGCTAGGGTGCAGGTGGGGCAGAGCGGCTAGGTGTGTGGCCAGGGTGTGGAAGGAACATGCTAAATGTGATGGTTAATTTATGTGTCATCTTGGCTAGGCTATGGTGCTCAGTTGTTTGGTCAAACATCAGCCTAGATGTTGCTTCAAAGGTATTTGTTAAATGTGTAATTTAAATCATAGACTTTGAATAAAGCCAATCACCCTACATAATGTCAGTGGGTCTCATCCAATCAGTTGAAGGCTTTAAGAACAAAGACAAAGGTTTTTCAAAGAGAAAGAGAAGACTCTCCTCAAGACTGTGACATAGAAACTCTGCCTGAATTTCTAGCCTGCTGCCCTGCAGAATTTAGAATCAAGCCTGCAACATAACTCTTACCTGAATTATCAGCCTGCTGACTTACCCTGCAGATTTTGGACTTGCCAGCCCCTCACAATCCCATGAGCCAATTCCTTAAAATAAATCTCTCTTTTTCTCTCTGTATATATTTATATCCTATTGATTCTGTTTCTCTGGAGAGCCCTGACTACTACACTGAGTGAAGGGAGGGCTTTGCTAAGTGATCATGGTCCCAAGGGCAGCCTCTGAGAGCCCCCTCCTTTTGCAGGGTATTTGAAGACCAGACCTTGAGTCAAATTCTGCAGCCAAATTCAATGCCCATAAGACTTTCTGCTCAGAAGATCTCATGCAAAGGGAATCCCCAGGGCTCTTTAAATTAGATTTTCCGTTTGTGTAGACACGTGATAAATGTGTTGGCCAGAGTCTGGCTCACACCACTTTTTCTACTTTTTGGGTGGAGTCAGTTTTAATTGACAAGAAGTGCCTCTACTGGTGGACGTTTTTTTGGGGGTAGCTGTGTTGGATATTAAAACCAATGCTCTGCATTGTGTTGGGCAGCAGAAAGATTGCTTTTTCAATAAGCAAGCCTTGGGTTTTTCTGAGCCGGTGGTATGAGAAATGCCTCTCCTGAAGGCCACTGTGCAAGTGAGTCCCCACAGAAGCATGCCAGAGCTGTCAGGTGCAGGGAGAAATATCTTTAGTAAGAGCAGGTCATGGAATGAGACTTCCCCACCACAGCATAGATGGGCAGAGGGGTTTCCACAAGGACAATTCTTAAGAATCTCTGTAAAAATGCATGACTCCATCTGTCTCCTCTCTCTTCTTTGGCTTCAGATGAGATGAGCCATTTAAAAATTCCCCAACAAGGGACCCCAGGCACCAGAAGAAGTGATGAACAGATTTTCAATTTGGCCCTGATTTGCATATATTTTTTTTTTTCTGGCAGTTGAAATCATTGAGACTAGAGGCCGGGATGGGTAGTAGTGGGTTTTCCCCATCTGAAGCAGATTCTTGATTGGTCTGGACAGACTGCTGGTACTCCTGAGTGCAAGGCTCTGACCTCAGCTTCTCCAGAGAAGGAAGAGATGGCAAAGGGGAAGGCCTGGGGCTCAGGGAAGGACTTTGCAACCCCAATGGGGAGTCAGATCCTCAGGCCTCCTCCCAGGGCAGCTGCCTGGTAACTTTCCCAGTGTCCTTCAGGGAGCATCTCCTCTTCCATGTGGCTGGTTTCTTCTGATAGGAGGCTGCCTTGTAATTTCTCACTGACAGGACACTGGGGACCCCAGACAGAGCCTGGGAACTTGGCTGCCCCGGAACCAGAACCTGGCCCTTCAGAGGAGCTGCAGAATTTCGACAGAGGAGGGGATTGAGGGAGGTATACTGGCTGAAGAGGAGACCCAAGGGTGTGTCTCGAGGCTCCGCGTGTGATCATTTGGGCTATCTTTGATGGTGATGGTGAAGGGCAATAGTGATGGGAAGGAATATCTAATTATAATGATACTAATAGCTAGCATTTGTTGAGCGCTTCTTCTGTCCCAGGTGCTGGCCTAAGCGTTTGCTCATATTTGGTCATCTAATTGCCCCAGCAAGCCTGTGAGGTGGTGCTCAATTAGTCCCATTCTCAGATGGGGAGAGAGGTTAAGAAACTTGCCTAGTTATCTAGCCAGTAGGTGGTGGTACAGCCAGGTTTGAACCTAAGTGGTCTGGCTTAGAGCCTGTGTTCCTAACCTCTGCACATACTTTCTCCCTAAGCAGTCTCTTGGCCTTGACACCATGCCTAGTGTGTGGGCCAGGTCCCGTAGGCAGCCCTTTAGACAGCAGTATGGGCTTCCTGGAGGTAGATGTAGTCTGTGTCAAGAACCTTCCAATTGAAAAAGAGTTTCCCAAAGCCTGCTGCATGTCCTTGTTCAAACCTCTCACCCCACCCTGCTGAAATTCCCTCTAGCCTCTCTCCTCTTGTGCACTCAAATCTGGCCTCCTGCCCTTTAAGGCCTCAGCTCCCATTCTACCCACTCACGGAGACTTTGGGTAGGGCTACCCCCCAAGCAGTGCTCTCTGGGAAAAAGCTTCAATTTGATCTGGTGGGTTAACTGGATCCCCACAGTAGAAATACCAATATAAACCTCAAGTCTAGATGGAAAAAAAAATCAAGTTGCATAGGTAGGCTCTCTCTGTCCCATGGAAAGACATGGATGGACAGATACATTCGTAGTGCCCTTCTTGACTCTTCCCTTGAACCTTTGCAAGAGGTAGCCCACCCCTGGGGTCTGGGCCTTGTTTGAATTCTTTCTACAGGGCACAGAAAGAAGGGAACAGCAGCTCTGGTCTAGGCAAAAAGGAAAACCAATGAGTACAGAGGTGTGTATGGAAGATGCGAGGGACTAGGGCAGGAAACCACCACCACCAGGAACACCCACTGCGTTGCAGAGCAAGACATCCACCTGGCACTGTGGAATGAGAGGTGGGGGGCGCGACCCCAAGGCCCCTCAGGCCTTTGGCAGCCAGGCAGCATTGCAGCCCAAGCACTGGGTCTCATCAGCTGGGTGCCTCATCCCTTTAAGGAGTATCCTGTGCTGTGTGTGCCTTGGTACGGGAAATAAAATGACTGAAAGCCTACAATGAATGTGGTATTGACCAGAGAGAATGAAATTATAAAAATTATAAGACCAGCTACTACTAATTAGGGGCTTAGGCGAGGGCCTGTGGGCAGTTGACAGGGGAGGCTTTGGGATCTCAGCAAGTGGGCAGGAGTGGGCTGCTGATGAGTTACTCTTGACAGACTCAGCAGTGGTGCACCTGTCAGTTCCAGAATTTTTAGGTAAGTAAACTGAGGGCACAGACAGAAAAAGTTGCTCACCCAGATCTCAGGGAACCTGACACCTAGGCCAAGAATCTTTCAGCTCAGCTTCTCCTGGGGTCTCACATGGAAATAATCTACCCACACTGGGATGTTGCATGGCTGGTGCTCATGATAACATGCATTCATCCAGTCATTCATTCATTTGTTCAAAGATATTTTATTTTTATTTTTTAGAGAGAAAGTCTCACTCTGTCACCCAGTATGGAGTGTGGTGGCACAATCACAGCTCATTATAGCCTTACACTCCTGGGCTCAAGTGATCTTCCCGTCTTTGCCTCCTAAGTAGCTGGCACTACAGGTGCCTGCCACCACACCTGATTAATTTTTGTATCTTTTGTTAAGACACACTGTTGCTATGTTTCCCAGGCTGATCTTGAACTTCTGGCCTCAAGTGATCTCTGACCTTGGCCTCCCAAAGTGCTGGTATTATAGGCAGGAGCCACCATGCCTGGCCATGTTTAAAGATATTTATAGAGTGCCTGCCATGGGTCAAGTACTGGGCCAGACGTGGAATACAGCTGTGAAAAAAAACAGACTAACATTCTTCTCTTCATGCAGCTATTTTTTGAGAAGAAGAGAGAGACATAAATTAAACACAATAAATAAATAAATAAATAAATAAATAAATAAATAAATAACTATGTCAGAAGGCAGAAAAGACAATGGAGAAAAACAGACTGGACCGTGTAGGGTTCCTGCTGTGGCAGGTCTCTTGTCAGAGACCAGCAGGGATGCTCACAAGGTAGTAAGGGCAGTGGCAGAACGAGTGATCCCACTCTGGCAATGTGAGGGGTGCTGAACAATCTCTCCAGCCTGGAGAAGGGGTAGGAGGTAGAGTTGGAGGACAGAGCTGAAGGCTGTAATTCATAAGATCATGTAAGAGATGGCCAAGAGGTACTGTCCCCCAGGGGCCTAGGGAGAGTCCTGGGCAGAGGAATGAGCTGGCAAGGTCAGGGTGGGCTTCCTAGGGGGCGGCAAGGCATGGCTGGGCATGGAGAAAGTAGCATCATGGGGTATTTAGGGATAGCAAAAGGAGGATGCAAGTAGAACTCGTGGGCTGGCCTGGGAGCAGAATATAGGAGGGCAAGGAGTAAGGGATGAGAGTAGAAGTGCAGTGTCGGAGTGACCATGGGGACTATGGAGAAGAGGCTCGTGGATCTTATCTCTCAGGGGAGATGGGGAGCTCCTGTGATTTATAGCTGGGTGATGTTGTGAAGAGGCCACTTTGTAAAGGTCCTTCTGACTGCTGCAGTAGGGTTGTACTGGAGTAAGAAGGAGCCTGAAATCCTTATGCCTGGAAGGTTGTGACTAAGGGGTGGAGAGAGTGGATGGATGTCAGAGAGGGAGGAAGAATCACAGAACTTAATACTGAACTTTACTCCCCAGTCTGAAGGTGTTTCTCTGGGTTTCAGCAGAGCCATGGTCTCCTGTTTCACTGTCTTGCACATATGGCAACTTTCCAGGATGGGGACAGGAGGTCTGATTGCTTAGGGACACTCTACAGATGTCAAATGTCATGCTACCACTGCTGGATGCCACTCAGTCTCTCCTCCCACAATCTTCCTTTCCTGAGTCTGGCCTGGACTTGGCCAGCCAAAATCACACAGACTCTGGGAAACGGTTGGCATGAGATGCTGGGGTCAGCCCAGGGCTAAAGGAGATGCACATGATCTGTTCCTGAAAGACCTAGTAGGGAAGGAGCTTTGAAGGTATTAGGTGTCCTGAGTCTGGTTACACTATGGTGAAGAAGCCCCAGGGCACGTCTTGGTGCTTGAAATCAGCAGAGACAGCTTTGGGAGGTTGGTCACCAGGGACCTCTTTGAGGGTCTGCAATAAGGGTTCTTCAGCTTGTTGCAGCCTGGCAGAGGCCCTTGGGTTTTCTGGGTGGACAAGACTGAATCAACACAGTACCTAGTATCCCTGAAAAGAGTCACAGATTCCAGCCTGGGCTAGGACTGGGTCTGGGAGAGGAATCATGCTGTGATTCCAGGCCCTACTGAATGCCCCTGCTGGGATCTACAAAGCAACCTCTGGATAGACCTGGGTGGGGCTGTCATGGGGCTCTGGGGACTGCTGGAGCCCTAAGGGTCCAATGTCAGAGCAACGCAGGGGCAGCAACCATGAATAACCTGGGCTCATGAGTAGAGAGAGTAGCCAGGTGGGTAGACCAGATGAACAAATGGAGATCCCAAGATAAGAAAAAGGGCCCCATTTAGTGACAGAACAGAGGCTGGAGTCCTGGCACCACTCCTCCTGGCCCAGTGCCCCTCCCCAACTCCCTGGGGTCTTGAATGGAACTTAACTGAGAGTTCTCAGAGGCCATCGTGAGACAGATGAGTTTGAAAGCCAGCAGTCTGATGTAGAAACTTTGCATTGATTCAGTGAGGCAGCTTTGCTGTGCCAGGGTTGGCTTCCCCACCCTCTCTGTGCAGACTGAGGTGGGTGTGTACTATGTGCTTAATTATAGTGCACATAACCAGAGAGGAACTACTCAGAAGCACATGTCATTTTGTTTGGGGATAATAGACATGAAGGCTGGAAAATATCTATTAGATCAACCCGTCCTGCCTCTACCAGAGCTGGTATGATGGGTGTCAAATCACTTGGGCTTTCTTCAGCCTGTGACTCAGCGGGAGCTGGGACAGGCCTCCAGGGAGATGGCAGCTCCATGTATTTCTCAAACTCTGTTCTGGTTTTCCTTGTCTGTCTACTCACTTTTTTAATCCATGGCTCTGGTTCTGCTGGCCTTGCCCTCTCGTGTCCTCTCAGTGAGCCTTGACTCCTCCAGCTTCATCTACTGAGCCCCCGCTCTGCAGCAGGGCTGCCCACGCTCAGTTCTAGGGGCTCAGACAATGATATCCATCAATCCACAGTCAAGAGCAATGTGAGACATGCCCATGAATAATTTCAATTCATGACCAAATATGGAAACCGCCATGCAAGAAATACCAATGTAGGTTAGGGAAGGGAGAGGTGGCTCTGTCTCTGCTTGTTGGAAAGGCTTCTTGGAAGAGATGGCAGCTTCCTTATCAGAGCTGAATGAGATTTGTTAAGTGTAGGAAAGGGGTTGAGGCTTTTCTCCATTTAGTGGGGAGCTACAGCTTCCTTCTCTTCCTCCTACTGCCTGAACTGGGCCTGGTTAATATCCTTTGTCTTTACCTCATCTTTTTGGCTGTGACTGACTCCCTCTAAATCAAACCTTTGCCACCTCATCCTTCTTATCTCCCCTTTCTCTTCCTTCCCTTGTCCTATTTTAGATACAGTGGGGCAACAGGTCAGGTCTGAGACCAGGGAGGGAGTCAAGGACCAGAAACCTAGGGCCAGCGCTGCCACCAGTCTTCAGCTCCTGCATCTGTAAAATGAGCGTTGAGGGCTTATCTCGATGGACTCTTTAAAGCCCGATGTTCTAGGAATTTCCAGAGCAGTGAGCTCCCCAGCTGAGTCAGAGTCCAGAGGTGCGATCTTATGGCTGTTTCTTCCTTGTTGTAATTTCCACCACCACTATCAGTCTGGCAGCCTCCAAATCTGCATCCCCAGTACAGATTCCCTTCCTGAGCCATGGGACCACATATCCCACTGCTCCCTCCATGTCCCTAGGAGGTGCTTTAAAATCAGCATGTCCACAAAGAAAATCATTACATTGCATATCATTCTGATTCTGTTGCCAGCATGCGTGTGCGTAGCACACTCACATCCATACACTTCTGATCATGCGACTTTCTGTTTAAAACCACTCCACCAGGATAAAATCCCAAGCCTTGGTGTGGCACAGGCTTTTACTGACCTGATCCCAGACTCATCTCTCTTGTCTTCCCACCTCCCCAGACATCAGACATCACCCAGTTAGGGTCAACCCTAACTGCCTGACCCCAGACTCATCTCTCTTGTCTTCCTACCTCCCCGGACATCATACTCTAGTCAACTCTAACTGCTGAACACACCAGGATGGTTCACACCTCTGTGTGTTAGCATGGGTTCTTTCTCTTGTATGGAGGATCATTTCCCCAGTGTTTTACTGAGGAACTCCTTTTCATTCATCAAAACTCAGCTTATCACCTCTACCATGAAGTCATCCTGGACATCACTTGTCCCAGTTAATCACTCACTCGTCTTTGCCATCCTTGACCTGGTGAATACAGTCTTTATACCATTTATCAATTAGTTCTAATATATTTATCAATTAGTTATAATTCTTTATACCATTTATCAATTAGTTATAATATATTTATCAATTAGTTATAATTGGGTAGTTATAGAGGATATTAACCAGGCCCAGTTCAGGCAGTTTACAGGTGTGTGGGCACCCCATCTGCTATAGATCTTTTGGTCCTAGATTTCTATAGCACAACGTCTGTCACTTATTAAGTGCTAAAGTTTCTGATTTTCATAAACTGAACTGAAATGAATCCCAATTACTGACCTGTGGGACTCCCAGCCCTTTGACATCTTGACCCTGCCCAAAATCAGGAGTACGTTTCCAGAGGGCTCTGCAGTGGGAAATGGCAGTGGGAGTCTGCATGTATTCAGCTCAAGGCACGCCCTGTGTTAGGTGTTTTCCCTTTTGCAGGCTGGAGTGAGCCCTTGAGCTGACCCAGAAGTTCTGAGCATCTCTCACCCAGTATTGATGATCGTGAATTTTGCCTCCTCTCTTTATGCCTAAAGATGAAGGAAGAAATACAAGCTCATGTTACAAAGAGTATTTCCCTGGTTTATCAGCTCTCCCCCTCTCAGCTTGAGCTCAGAATGATTTCTTAGTTCTTAGCTTTTCTTCCTCTGATCAAAGTGCCTGAGGCAGTGAGCACCAGGAGGGCAGGAGCATTTCTGGCTGAGCCCAATGCTCCCCTCTTCTGGGCTGTTTTAGGAAGCTGTGGCCCAGGGTTCTCTGGTCAGGCGAGCATGGCCTGGCTGTGGGAGGGTCTCCAAAGGCTCGTGGGTCCCAGGTGCCCTGGAATTTTGGAGGCAGCTGCCCTGCCTCCACTGGGAGAAGATTAAAGCCCCCTTTGCCTTTCGTAGTCCCTCCCTTTCCCACTCTGTTCACTCAATCGCTGTTTTCTCTCCAATGAATTAAATTCAGAAAATCCATGAGCAGGATTTCTGTCTTCAAAGGACCAAATAACCTTTCTTTCTATTCCCCCTAAATTTTTTTCCAAACTGCAAAAAGAAAACATGCAAACAGACTTCAAGTTAAAGGTGAGAGAAAGAAAGAAAAGTTGAGGCAAAGTAATTTTAACTTGAGAAGTAGAGCAGTTTAAACCCAGAAAAAAAAATGTACACTCAGCAATATAGTCCTTTCCTACAAATTAATTAACCCAAAGTGCTTGTTTAATTAGTGTGAGGGGTAGGGAATTGAGTAGCTAACAATATCTCTCACCCAGTTTAGAATTATGTTCACAAAAGAATTTCTTCTTCTTTTCCTGAAAGGGATGAGAACATTGCCCTCATTGGTCTGGAATCAGCAGGTACCTCATGACTGGAGGTGTATTTTCAGGTGGGTTGGGCCTTTGAAGAGGTGGCTTTTCCGATGGACCCCTCTGACTCCCTGCCTGTGGGCATGACACAGGTGGCCTGGCTGCCACAGGGGCAGGGCAGAGGCTGCTTAGCCCTGCTCCAGAGAAACAGAGCTCTGAAGACCTCCAGAGACCAGGGGTCCTGGCGCCTCAGAACTTCCCACTCCTCTCTTCCCACTCCTGTGCTGCATATAAACTTTTTTTTTTTTTTTTAGATGGAGTCTCACTCTGTTGCTCAGTCTGGAGAGCAGTGGTGCGATCTCAGCTTACTGCAACCTCCACCTCCTGGGTTCAAGCGATTCTCCTGCCTCAGCTTCCCCAGTAGCTGGGACTACAGGACTACAGGTGCATGCCATTATGCTTGGCTAATTTTTGTATTTTTAGTAGAGATGGGGTCTCACCATGTTGGCCAGGCTGGTTTTGAGCTCCTGACCTCAGGTGATCACCCGCCTTGGCCTCCCAAAATGCTGGGATTACAGGCGTGAGCCACTGCACCCGGCCTGCATATAAACTTTTTGAGTTTCCAGCTTTTGACACGAGCATGGATATTTATCATTTCTAGAGGCATTAGGATAACTCAAGTCCGAGTGTTCAGAGACCTACAGTGCAGCTTAAGACCGTGTCACAGGAATCTTTGGGGCAGGGGCATGCACAGGAGTTATAGAGGGTGGAGAGAGGGATGAGTTCTCAACCAGTGTTTTCCTTTTTTTCATAGACTCCTTTGGCATCTGATGAGGTCCGTGGACTCATGCTCAGAATCACATTTTTAAATGCACATAATAAAATACATAGAGTTGCAAAGGAAGTTAATTATATTGAAATACATTTATCAAAATATAAATAAAACAAGTATGTGGTACAGTCATACATGTGCTTCTTTATTAAGTCATTACAAAGCAAGATCTATTTGGAGGCCTAATAACTGTCATATGCTTGAAAAAAATCTTTAACAATCATAATATATTAAAAAATCTGATTTCTACTTTGGCAAATCATAGATATTGCTAAAACTGTGGTTTATTGCCTGCATTCATAATTGAAGGAAATGCTAGAGTTCAGTGAGAAGGTTGTGAAAATAAAGAGAGCCTTTTTTTCCCATCTAGGTTCATTGGACCTCTGAATTCTTTTCACGGATCTTTTGGTGAGTCTTTGCTGATGAATAAATGGGTTCCTTACGAATGTAACTGAACCTTTGTGTCTTCTACTAAATTCTTCTATAATTTACTTGGGGAGTCTTTGCCACTCTTTGTTGGCTTCTTGAAGTCATGGAGGGCTGTGTTGTTAAGGGATTGAAAGAGGATGAAGAGGATAGAAATGGAGTGAGAACCCTCCAGTATACCAGGAGCAAGACAAAAAGTACTATGTTGTTGGGCTGTGCTGTGAAGAAAGAAGGCTGAGAGCTTGAGTACGGGGCCAAGGAATGATACATGAGCACTGAATCCCCTGTGCCTCCCAGAAGGGAAATTGTACCTGCTTAAGATGTAAATTGGCCAAGTCACATGGTGAGAGGGAGGAGCCTTAGGGGACAGGCAGGGTGCAGGTGTGTGGGGAGGGGCATATTGGAAGGTAAAAGAGGTGGTGGAAGGTGGGCTACTGGAACAGAAAATCCACCAGACCTGAACTTGAGCCCTTTTGGGCTGCAGGGACAGGGTAGGGCCTCTTTCAAGCTCACCAGGATGTTACACCATGATTGGTGTTGCAAGTATATGGATTGTCAGGTACACCTGGCCAGACACTGTGAGTTCTTGCTCTTTCATATGTTCTCCATGGGTGAGGTGTCGGTGTCGTCATGTGTACTTAGAATATTTTCACCCCCTGACCATCTCCTTCCCATACAGCCCCTCCCAGCTTCTCCTAAGCAGCAGATTCAAGCATCATAAACAAACATCTGTAAGCCAGCTGCTCATATGCCCCCTCTTTAGTGCCCTTGATCACTAATAATCTCAGAACAGAAAAATGGTTTTTTCTTTCTTAGTTGCTATTCAGAGGGCTGGGGGTGGGTGATTGAACTTCTCTGCTTGAGAAAGAAAAGTTGCTCCAGGTAAGATTTAATTTTACTAAAGAAAATTCTGAAAATGACATTTTCCCCTTAAGTTAATATTTTTTGTCCTTGAAAACAGAACCCACACAATACAGACAGTTCCCTAAAGTCTTTGTTCTCTAACAAAGACTTAAAGCTGAATGCAGGTAGAGTCATGGAATCCTCACTTTCCCCCTTTTAACACGAAGCTCAGGCTTTTCCAAGACATCAGGACAAATCCTAATGACCAAGCGCCCATCAGAAGCTTTGTGGTGAGAGATTAGATACAATTCCAGGTAAACTGGAGCCCATAGGCCCTGTTCTTCCTAATGAAGTGTGTGTGTGTGTGTGTGTGTGTGTGCAGGTGTGTAAGAGCTGACCTTGTACTTTTTAAACCATAGCCAAAGATGCAGAAGAGTTTATTTTTTCTTTGGGGACTGTATTGCTCTTTTCTCCAGGAAATATTTGTTGGTGTTTTCTGTTCATAGCACTGTGCTAGGCACTGTTGGTCAGGAGGGAAGGCAAATGTCAGAGTAAATCAGATTCAGGTGCTGCCACCAGGAAGCAAAGTGTGATGTGGGAGGTAAGATGAGAGTGTCTGGGTTACTGCAAGAGGAGGGGGCTGAGAAAATTCCCTATGAGAGGTGCCAGAAGAAGGCCACCAAGGTGACCTTGAGAACTGTGGCCCAATTGACAATTTAAAATTACTAGTGATGAAGAGAGTATTGCAGTGCCTCACTGGGAGAAGTGGAAAAGCAGGTCAGGCAGGGTTTTCTTAAATGCTAATTACACAGAGTCTCAAAACATAAGGGACACATGCGGGTTTATTCTTTGTCCTTTGAACCTCATTGATGTCAAAGCACTATGTCAAAGCACTTTCATGCATGTTGTTTTATTAGCACTTTGTGATAAAACTATGACATAGCATGAATTATTATTCCCATCTGAGAGAAAAAGGAGTACAAGGCCAGAGACATGAATGCCTTTGTACTCTGCCTGAGGATCATCATTGCCAAGCGATAACTTGGGCAGGAAGAGGGAAAAGGTATCACACGTAGGTGCCTGGGGATCTTGATATAAGAGTTTAGATCCCGATTTCGCAGGCTGTAAGCTCTTGTCTGCCTTTGTTCTGTATGAGTGGAGAGAGAGCCTGCTTCAGATGGATTGGAGTGTGTCCATCTCTAGCACAACAGGCTTACTGAATGTCTGAGGAAGAGGTCAAGGTGGAGCTGAAGGCAGGGGGGGAAACCTGTGAAGACCTTCTGCTAAGAAGGAGGATAAATGCAAAATGATCTTTGGTGCCTGTTGGTATCTGGCCCTTCCTCTCTAATTCTAGTCTTTTTAATTCCTACCCAGGTGTTAGGTGATCATGTCTGAAGCAGTGACTTCTGGGGATTATTTATCTTTCACTTTGGATGTCTGATCAGAATAAAGCACCATCTTAAAGCCAAGAAGTGATAATGATGGAAAATGGGCCATGGCATGATGGAGGCAGCAACCCTTCCACCTGTTTGTAAAACACTGAAAAAATTGCCTCAGATAAGGAAGTGTCCTCCAGTGAGAAAGGAATTATTTCCCACTGACCACATGATAAATGTACAGGTGAATAAAACTTGGGCAATTGAGGGAAAGTTTATCTAGATGAATGGCTGGTCATTCAGGCCCGAGAGACAGAACTAGAAGGAACTCGAATGAGGCCCATGGTCAGCAGCCAAGGGCAGGGTGGGGGCTGTGGGGCCATAGCATTCAGGGGCAAGTTTCCACAGGCGACTTCTTCCTTGGTCAACTCCGGTAACTTTCTCCACTCACAACTTCCACCGCGCTGGTACTTGGTTATCCGTTCTTGACCTGCCTCTTCTCCTTGTTAATTAATTTCCTGCTTCTGATTGGAATTGCCATGGGTGACCGCTTCTGCATCTAGAGGTAATCAGTCCAGGGATGGGTGTACTTTTATTTTCACAATTCTGTTTCCTGTCTTCTCAGCCCACAGAGGCACTTACGCTTGGATGTACTCAACAATCACACAGGGATGAGAGGGCATCTCAGTGTGAGTGTTGGAATGCCCCAGGGAGGGGGTCCTGAAAGGACACTTCCTAATTTGTATTTTATTTGACACTAATCTAGCATTTAATGTGCACTAGTCATTGTTCCAATTGTTTTACAAAATTAATTATTTAATCCTCACAACCACTATACTCCCCATTTTAAAAAAGGAGAAATGAAGAAACTAAGACCCAGAGAGGTTGCATAACATGGCCAAAGTCACACAGCTATCACGTAGCTGAGGTAAGATTCAGATCCAGTTAGTCTGGCTCTAGAACAACACTGCACAATACAAATAAGATGGAAGGTACCAATGACAAGTTCAGTACATAATTTAAAATTCTGTAGTAGCTACATTAAACACATTTTAAAAATAAACAGGGAAATTAACTGTAATAACTTTCTTCTCTACCAATCTAAAATGTTATCATTATGACATGTAATCAATATTGAAAAGTATTAATGTGATATATTCTTTCCTACTAACTCTTCAAAATTAGTGTGTATTTCACACTTAACAGCACATGTCAGTTCAGACTAGTTTCATTTCTAGTGCTTAGTAGCCACCATGCTGAGCAATGCTTCTTTAAGTCTTGCTCTTCACCAGTGGGCTATGCTGCGCCTTGGCTAATCTGCCCATGGAGCTCAGAAGGACCTCGAAGGTAGGGCTTTAGAACAACTGCTGGGTCGCAGAGGTGTTCCCATGATGCGCAGACACAGGGAGAAACATGGTGGGAGACATACCAGTGACCCTACCACCCCCGTACATCAAGGAGAAACCCAAAGATTCCCATCCCCTTGAGAAATTGGAGAAGGCTTTTCCTAGAGTTTGTGGCTATTTGGAGAGCTGAGAAAGTGTCTTCTTGAAGACTGCCCAACGCTGTGTGTGCAGCAGATGCCTGGAGCCCAAGGAAGAGCCTTGCTCACTAAGAGCGACCACAATGAAGAAGCCACACCCATAAGGCCAACATTGTGGCAAGAAGAGAAGGAAAATGGAAAGTGTTTCCAATTTTCTCTAGCAGCTCCTGCATCATAACTACCCCTGTATTCTGTCTGTTAGTCTGTTGTTATCTATTTATTTGGTTGTATTCCATTTTATTCCTTGAATGGATGAGATGTAGTTTACAAAGATAGTTGGATGATGGCAAGATGACATAAAAGATTCCAAAACATGAGGCAGAGGAGAAGTAAGAATAGGAAAGATGAATGGCATCAGGTATGAAGTGGGTTCAAAAAGTGCATGCCTTAGGGTCTTGCATAATTGCTAGAGATGGGCTGTATTGATTGGAATCTAAGCTTCCCAACAGCCTAGGTCAAGAGGGAAGCACAGTGGTTACAGGAATCACAGTGTAATTAAACAAAAACAAGCAGGAGCTAGAAGCGGGGTGGGGGACATTACTGTAACATTCAGAGGCCTGAGAGAAGCCCATCTTCTTGAAAAGAGACATCATCTGGTCTCAATGCTATCCTCAGCAGGGCTCTGGTGTAAAATCCTCCCTACCCACGCACCCAGAGTTTCCTTTCCTGCCTCTGTTTAGACTGAGGGCTTATCTCTAGCTATTCTATAGCTATTGTGCAGCATACAATGCTTCCCACATACTCAGCACTCAGATAAACTGGCTTAATCTGGGGTCAGTTTAAATGATTTAGATCAATGCATTTTTGTGCGGAACTACTCTGAGTTCACCAAAGCCTGTCTCCCTCCCTCCTCAACACTTACCATGAGTGCTTTTCCCAGCCTTCATTGCAACTGGGTGTGGCCTCGAGACTGAATGTGGGCAGAAGTGGTTGGAAAGTAAATGTGTTTGGTCTAAAACCCCTTTCCCTATCTGCTGTCTGGAAGGAAAAGAATATCAGGACCCACAGGAGGGTAGAGTCACAGGAAAGAAGAAGCCTGGGCTCCTGAAGGCCTAGAGGAAAGACATGGAACCGGAAAACCTTAATTGGACTGTGATGTACATGAGAAACTAACTTCTATTGTGTTAAGCAACTGGGAATTCAGTGTTTATCTGTTAGAACTGCTAGCATTACCTTAGCGAATACAATTCCCTGCTGGGAAATACTCCCTAAACACAATTCTTCTCAATCAAGAGGAATTGAAAGGTTTGAGTGGCACTAAGTTCAAGGTTACATTCCCTGACAACTAGCAGGAGTGCAAATATTCTCTGTTGCAGGGAAGTAGGGAGGTGTAGAGCCTTATGTTTTAACAGTCACCCAAGGTGGGAGTAAGATTAACATACTCTTGTCAAAATTGTGTCACCTTACAAGAACTCCTGCCTGAGTAGAAAGCTCTTATATCTCCTTTTGGAGATAAGCCAGGATGTACCTGTAGGTAAGGCCAAGATTCTCTTCAGAAAGTCATTTTGGATCTACCTGAACACATGGGACAATGATAACCAAGGCCACACAGCTTTGTACGGTGAAATATGCTCTAATAATTTTTGCCTGAAAGAAAATGTAAAACAGCTATAACCCTATGACTGTTTTGCCCTTAAGAACAAAACAAAACTTGCAGTTTACCTGTCCAAGTCCCCTTCTTTTTTATTTTAAGACTACTTTATTGGCGGGGCATGGTGGCTCACACCTGTAATCCCAGCACTTTGGGAGGCTGAGGAGGGCAGCTCACGAGGTCAGGAGATCGAGACCATCCTGGCCAACATGGCGAAACCCTGTCTCCACTACAAATACAAAAAGTTAGCCAGGTGTGGTGGCAGGCGCCTGTAGTCCCAGCTACTTGGGAGGTTGAGGCAGGAGAATGGCATGAACCCGGGAGGTGGAGCTTGAAGTAAGCCTAGATCGCCCCACTGCATTCCAGCCTGGGCGAAACAGCGAGACTCCGTCCATCTCAAACAACGACAACAACAACAGCAACAACAACAACAAAACTACTTTATTGCGGCATGGTTGACATGTAAGGAACTATATGTATATTTAATGTATACAACTTAATGAGTTTGGGAATAATAAGTGTCCATCCATAAAACCATCACCCTCCTCAAGGCCGCAGACATATCCATCACCTCCCAAGGCTTCCATGCCGCTTTTGTTTCTATTATTATTATTTGTGGTAAGAACACTTAACATAAGATCTACCCTCTTAGCAAATTTTAAGAATACAATACAATGTCGTGAGCTATAAGCTGTATATGGTATAGCAGATCTCCAGAAACTGTACCCTTTGACCATCCTATCCCCATTTCCCATTTCCTCTCCCCCAACCCCCTGGCAACTACCCTTCTACTACTTATATATGTTTGACTAATTTAGATTCCATATGTAAGTGAGATCATGCAGTATTTGTCTTTCTATGCATGGCTTATTTCACTTCACATGATGTACTACAGGTCCCTCCATGTTATTACACATGGCAGGATTTTCTTCTTTTTTAAGGCTGAATAATATTTTATTGCATACATATACTACATTTTATGTATCCATTTATCCATCAATGGACACTCAGGTTGTGTCCATTTCTTGACTATTGTGAATAATGCTGCAATGAACATGGGAGTGTAGTTATGTCTTTGAGATTCTAATGCTGATTTAAATTCCTTTGAATAAATATCAAGAAAAAAACTGAAGCCTCATATTTCCAGATTTCAAATTACATTACAAAGCTATAGTAATCAAAACTGTATAGTGATGGTATAAATATAGACATACAGACCAATGGGACAAAATAAAGAGCCAAGAAATAAATCTATGCATGTAAGGTTAACTGATTTTCAACAAGAGCACCAAGAATACAAACTGGGGAAAGAATAGTTTCTTCAATAAATGGTGTTGGGAAAACCAGATCTCTACATGCAAAAGAGTGAAATTGGATCCTTATACCATACACAAAAATGAACTCAAAATGGACTCAAGACTTAAATGTAACACCTGAAAACATAAAACCTCTAGAAGAAAACACAGGAGAAAAGCTCTGTGACAGTGGTCTTGGAAATACATTTTTGGATATAACACCATGAACACAGGCAACGAAAGCCAAAATAAATAAGCAGAATTGTGTCAAACTAAGAAGCTTCTGTACAGCAAAGGAAACAATTGGCAAAATGAAAAAAAACTACAGAATGGCAGAAAATATTTGCAAACTATATATCTGATAAGGGGTTAATATTCAAAATGTATAAGGAACACAGACAACTCAATAGCAAAAAACCAAACAAAATAAGTCATTAAAAAATGGACAAAGAACCTCAACAGACATTTCTCCAAAAAAGACATGCATCAGTGATCAGGGAAATAGAAACAAAAACCACAATGGATATCTCCTCATGCCTATGAGAATGGCCATTATTTAAAAAAAAAAAAAAAACAAAAACAAAAAACAGGAAGATAAACATTGGCAAGGAGGTATAGAAAAGAGAACTTGGTACACCGTCGATGGGAATGCAAGTTGGTATGGCTATCATGGAAAACAGTACAGAGGTTCCTCAACATTAAAAATAGAATCACCATATGATCCGGCAATACCATTTCTGGATATTTATTCAAGTCCAATTCTCATCCTGGGCTTTAGTTTCCAAGCATAATGAATGTTAAATGCATGTGATGGGCCAGAATTGCAATTCTACAATCTATGTGTATGATGCCAAACAAACTCTCTAAAATGCTTGTATGTCATGTCTACAGTAAACACAATTCTGTTCCCATTGCTCTTGCAAGGTTATAACCACAAGAGAACCAGGTAAAATCACAGAACAGGCATTTCCAGGTGCCACGCCCACTATACAAAGTGAGATGGCTGTAATCGTTACGGCTGACGTCCTGGTGGGGAGCCTGTGGAGAAATGCTTCTCCCAGAATAACACTGTGGGCACACAGTTGTGCTTAATGACCATTGATGGGTTGTGATGGGCCCTTCTGTCATCACAATAAGCGTTAAGGGAGGCTTCAGGTTTGTGAGCCTTGCTAGTGTGCAGGGCTACTTTTCTTCTGATGAGCGCTTGTCACTGAGTCATCTGCAGAGCTTGGTGATTTGCCCAGGAATGAGCTCATACGTTCTGCAGATTCCAGCGAACAGACAAGAGCAACAGCGTTGAAAGAACCAAGCGAAGGTACCAGCTAGAGTCTCTGATGCTGGGCCAGCCCTCCTGCGGTGTGGCCTGGGCAGTGGATCTCCCCTCACAATGGACACAGCCATCTTTAGTTTCAAACTTCACCCTGACTGCACAGGGCCTGAACTTTTGTCCTTAGAGAAGGTAAAGCCAAACTCTGGCTAAAGATTGAGAAATTCCCAATAAATAATCCCAGATCTGATTTTTTTTTTTTCCCCTCATTTGAACTTTCAAGCATGGTCATAAATCATTCTGGATTTTTCTTCCACAGTCTGTCCTCTTCTGGGAAGGTTTTATGATGGGGCAGGATTGTGAGTGGATGCTTCCTTACCATAGAGATTGGATGACTGGGATAACTGGGATGCTGGGTTCATGGGGTCTATATTCCAAAGTACCTTTTACCTAAGCTCAGGGCTGTGACCTGGGGTGGGGGGACTTTCCTGTTTCATGCCTTGCTGGTTATCCATTCTCCTCAGGTGCAGGACCCTGAAGAAGGCATCCATGTCCAATTATGAACATGTACTATTATCTCATTAGTAAGCACACAAATCACCCGGGCATCTTGTAAACCAGCAGTTCCTTCCTGAGTCAACAGCTCTGGGGTGGGGCCTGAGACCGCATGTCTAACCAACTGTCAGGGGATGCTGATATTGCCCCAAGGACTACAAACTGCATAAGAAGGGCCCAGGGGATCGTGTATAGAGTGATGTTTGGACAAGGTGTAAGTCCCCACAGCTCACCAGCACCTGCAGTGGGGGGAGGAGGGGTCTGTGACGAGAAGGGGCTGCTATTGGTCTAAGTGAGAAGAGAGCATCCAGGAGAATGGTTGTCTGGGGCCTGTGGAGCACATCCCTGGTGGGCTTCCTTCCACTGACCTTGGCTTTGTGCTTTTGTGCCTTTGCTTTTACAAATTTGGAAGGGCCTTATCGTGCCCTGTGATTGAGCTAGGTATTTAAGCCTTGAGCTAGGTATTTAAGCAATCTGAGAATATAAGCAAGCTGGCAAAAGGCACCTGATGGAAAAGCCTGCCCTGGTGCAGAGGGGCTGCTGTGCATTCTCTGCTCCCTGACGGGCATCTCAGGTCAAAGCCCAGCTCTTTCTTGTCCTCTTCTCCTCCAGGGATGCTAAGGAGGGGGACACCTCCACTCTTGGAGAGGCTTGGCTCTTTGCATCCTGACATGTGCATGTTTTCCATTTTATAGGAAGAAATGCGTCTTGGCTGAAGGCCCATGTTTTGTCCCAGTACATCCTTTTTACCAAAAGAGCCATCCCTGGAGCTGCCAAGAGTGTTTACGAGAAAGCCATCCAACAGTACGTTGGCTGTGGGAGCATGGCCTGACTGTAGACGTGGCCTTCCCCGTGCCATGAACCATCCATCAGACAGCCTGGCACATACTGTTGGTGTCTTTATTTTTACCCCCAAATGTAAAGCTGGATTCTTTCATCCTTTTTTTTTCTTTTTTCCAGCTGGGAAAACTCCTGTCAGTGGATGCAGTGTCCTTTCCAGATTCAATATTATGCAAACTGCATATTGGCAAATGGAGTAAACAAATATGTCCATGAAGTTTCTGGATGCACAGAGAGAGGGGCTTTACCAATACACAGGCATAGACCTGCTGATCTGCATGGGAATGACTGAGCGCCCTTGGCCAGCCCCGTGGCCATCTCCACTGCCATCTCTCTCCTCTGCAACGTGTCTGAGCACCTGAGATAATGGGCCATTCTGCTGCCCAGCAGCAGAGGACAAGAGGTGGCACACAGATCTAGGGGCGGCTGTAGGTTAAATTGGAGCTCTCAATGGCTAGGTCTGGGGGTTCCTTTCAGGGAATGAGAGTGAAGTTGCCCCAGCCAGTCCTGCACCTGCTCTAGGCCTGGCCCTCTCCCCTTCAGCCCCACCCACAACTATCAGGCTCCTCAATCACAGGCAAGGCTGTGGGCATGTGTGCTTTTCAGCTCTGTCTTCCCTGCCTGTCAGGTATGGACAGGAGGCATTACCCATACTGAGTCTTCCTGGTAGACAGAGTTTGGCCCAGTCCCCTTCTCATCACAGACTTCAATTTCCAGGCATAGGGAGAGTGAAAGTGTGTGTGTGATGGACCAAGGCTGGCTTTAGCCCTGCAGTTCTGCAAAGTGTAGGACACTTCTGCACTGTGCTGATCCTATTGCAATAACGCTGGGAGATTAAGTACTTTAACAATTTTCACTTCTAAGCAGATGAGAAAACAGATTTAAAAGGATAAGAGTGGTGTTTTTGAAAGGTGGGCAGCAAATGATTGGCAAAGCTAGCATTTAGACCTGAGGCTGTCTTTTAACAAAAAATCTCATACTTACTGTTTTTCAAAATGGTACCATGTTTCCCCAAACACCCCTGCATTCAGAAAACCAACCAATCAACCAACCAACCAACCAACCAACCAACCAAAAAGGGACAAGGACATCTAAAAGATCCATCTTCAAAGCCTGAAATGAGATGTTTATCTATCTGTCCTCCACATCCCACCTCTTCTACCCTGGCTGGCTTGACAGATTTTTCTTGCAGCTTCTGTCCCCTTTGTTTGTGACAGGGAATCTGCCTGCTTTCTTACATGCTTGTTTCTTTGGACAGATAGAAATCAGCATGTCCTCTGCTGGTTTATGGTGGGGTAACAGGGCCTTCTCACCATCACCTACCTTGTGGGATCTGGCTTTTCAGAAGCTGTCACTCAAGTAGACTGGCTTCAGTCACTATCAAACATATTTGAAGTCTCAGAATTACAGAAACAAATATTTGCAGCCATGCTAGCAGGGCTCCTGATAAACAGGCATGTTTGTCTTCATTGTTTTGGAAGTGTAATGAATTCTGAGATGTCAAGAGAAAATGTCCCCAGACTCAATTTCACATCCCAACCAGTGTCCTGTCCCTGGCGCCCAAGGTGTGTGTTGCGGAGCAGATGGTTGTGTCGTGGGGAGACAAGATTGAGATGAAAATGCATAACCCCCTTGCATGGGCAGCTCTGAAGAGTCTCCAGCAGCTCTTGCAGGGGAAATCCTGGGATGGGAGGTTAGTTAGGCCACAGGAGGAACAACTGAGGCCAAAGCTTTATGTGTTTAGTGGTTAGACATCTTGTTGTGGAGGCTATTGATGAATTGGATATCTGTGATCTGATTTTTAGCACCTAGCATGTATTTGATATTTCATATAGGTCTTTGATTATTAAATTGTAAATAGTTTTAGATCTTCCCAGAATTTTCCAGAATTTCACCAACTCCATTCTTTTCGAAAGTGGGGACATCAATCAACTAAAATATTCTTTGGCCAATCACTGTGCCCACTCGATGTTCAGATCCAAAGCCAATAAAATCTTTCAAGAATACCCCAGATAATACATGTTGAGTATTATTGTCAGGCTGGCTTCTTTGAGTCTCTCTCTTTCACCCTAAGACGTCTAAAATAGATGATGGGGACTATCGCAACAGAGTTATACCAATGAAATTATTTACCAAGGAGCAACACTAGTGAAGTGATTAATGGGTGCACTGGAAAACTTATTTTCCCCACGACATTGCCAAAACTCCTAATCTTTTGCATGTCTTATCTGACTTTCCATGCCAAAATATATGTTGAATGTACTTGTATCTGATATTGCCATGCTTGTCCCTTGGAGATGGCTTTTCAATTATTTTTCCATGTGTCTCCCATCCATGGACAACGTGGCAAACAATGAGGTGACCCTCCATGATCCCCAGCTCCTGTTCACATCCTGTACAGTCCCTTCCCTTGAGTGTGGGCAGGACCTGTGACTTGCCTCTAACCAGCAGAATATGGCAAAGGGATGAGCTGTCACTTCCAGGATTACATTGCATTTTATGAGACTCCCTCTTGCTAGCAGGTTTAACTAGAAACTCTCCTTGCTGGCTTGATGGAATAAGTGGTCATGTTGGAAAAGCCCAACATGGTGAGGGCCTCTAGTTACTGAGGGCAGTATGGTGAGGGCCTCTAGTTACTGAAGGCAGCCTCAAACTATTAGCCAACAAGAATCTGGGGCCCTCGGTCCAAAAACACAAGGGAAAATGATTCTGCCATCAACCAGAACAAGCTTGGAGGCAGAATCTTCCCCAGTTAAGCTTCCAGATGAGATCTCAGCCTGACAGATACCTCAACTACACCTTATGAGACTCTGAGAAGAGAACCCAACTGAGCAGACCCACAGACACTGTGAGATGATAAATATGTGCTTTGTAAAGCCACTGAATTTAGGATAATTTGTTGTGCAATAACAGGAAAGATACATATCACTCAGGAGTTCCTGGTCACATGCATTGTATGAAGACCTCAGTGTTGTTATTCTGAAATCCTCCTGTGTGTCATCTGAAACTTATTCTCTGTGTGCTCTTGACAATGAAAACTAGGTAACTTGCCAGAGGAAAACAACAAATACTGCTGGATTTGAGATTTATAGTTGTTAATGCCTGTGTCTATAGGCTGCCATGTCCTTTCAGAATTCCAGGTCTGAATGCCTGTGAATGCATCTTTACTTGGTAGTTCCACATCAAATGAAAAAGATCCCAAACAGAACTTCTCATCATTCAAATCTGCTGCTTCTTCATCACTTGAAGTTTAGGAAATGACACCCCTCCTCTCTGAACCTGAATCCCCATGTCTCCCCGACTTCCCACAGCCAACTGTTCTCTGGGCCCTTGCCCAGAAAAAAAAAACGGTCCTGGGGGATTCCTGTCCTTATATCTAGAGTAGAAAAACACCACAAAGTTCCCATGAGTTTGGGCCTTTGTAAATTGTCCCTTTGGGTTTCTATGGGGTCTTTTTTTTCCCCCCGAGGACCAAAGGCATCTTTCATCTGAGAGATAAGAAAGTCCCAAGCCTCAGACCAGAATAACAGATAAGAAAAAAATCACAAAAGCACTGGGTCCCGGAAGCACCCCCGAGTCTCTCAGGTTTGCTCTAAACACAAGAGAAAGGAGGTGGACTTCTGCTATGGACCCAGGTCTCCCTGCCTTGCCTTTCCAGCCTCTTAAAACTGCACTATTAAGGATTCAGAGAAACCATATACAAACACCCTCCTATATTAAATGACATTGTGTTAGCATCCAGATAAAGCCAGCCAAGGTTTATTGGCTAAGGAATGTCTTCACATCCTTACTGAACTTCAGCACAGGCAAGACTGCCCTTGATAAATCATAGGGCAAAATATTTCTCAGTATCTGCATTATTGGCCAAAATTAAAAGTCATAAGAGTTGCATTTTTCAAGTAAGCATAATGCAAAGGAAGTGGTGTCTGTTCAGATGACAAAGCAGAAGTGTAGGAGCAGAGACTTGTACAGAGTCTCTGAAAAAGTGTTAAAGCTCCCTAAGAAATGTCATCTGGGAAAAGAGGAGGAACTAGCCCCACATACAAAAATTAAAGGGATAGGGCAAAAGACAAACCATGAAGTCAGTGCACAATATAATGGCTGTATCATGCTTTACAATGCAGTGCTCAGATAAGTAAGTAAAGATTAAAATGAAAGAAATATAAGGATACGAAATGTAAGATGGGGCCAGAAACAGGGTCTTTACTCAACTTATGTGCCATAAATTCTACTATATTTGGCAGAAATATGAGGCATATTTGGTCCTAAGTTTTCTAGCCGCCAATGATGAAGGAAAGAGAATCAATTGCATGAATTGCACTGCCCCCAAACCAATAAAAGCAAAAGTTACTCAGAAGAACCAACGAAGTTCTGCTTTTGAATCCAGAGACAAAAGTTCTTCATGAAGGCAAGTGAAAAGGAGACAGGGTGGGCGCGGTGGCTCACGCCTGTAATCCCAGCACTTTGGGAGGCCGAGGTGGGCGGATCACCTGAGGTCAGGAGTTCGAGACCAGCCTGCCTGACCAACACGGAGAAACCCTGTCTCTACTAAAAATACAAAATTAGCTGGGTGTGGTGGTGCATGCCTGTAATCCCAGCTACTCAGGAGGCTGAGGCAGGAGAATCGCTTGAACCTGGGAGGTGGAGGTTGCGGTGAGCCAAGATCACGCCCCTGCACTCCAGCCTGGGCAACAAGAGCGAAACTCCATTTCAAAGAAAAAAAATAATAATAATAGACAGAGTGATACAGTGAACAGTGTGTGCTTTGACATTTAATGGTACACACAGCTGCAAGTATAAAGTCATTCCTTATAATGTTCCTCAGCATAGGCCACTGCAGCACCAAAGTGAAGCCCCTTAAAGCAATCCCCAAGGAGGAACAAATGATGCAATGCAGCCTCGTGATTATATGACTGTTTGGTTTGGTCCAAAGGAAGATTTTAGTCTCTGGAGGAAAGATGCTGTTCTATTCCCCTCATCAATAGTGTTATTTTCAACACTGAGCAACAGTGAATTTGATGTTCTTTTATTATAGGTTACATGTTACTTTTGGAAAATGGCCACTCAGGCTGGATAATAGGGCAACAGTCACTAAAAACTAAAAACTGTTAGTCTGATGAGAGTAGTGACCTGCCTAGTCGTGGGTGAAAGATGTACCTAAGTGTAGGTCAGTGTTCATCACAGAGAACATCTTAGGTTCTTTTCTAAATTGTGGGCAAAGGCACAGCTGAAGCCACTTAAAATTATTTGTATCGGTGTCTTACATTTTATATGCAATTCATTCTTACGTATATTACATATTTTGTTAACATGTAAATGGCATTTATTTTGCCCATTACAACTTTCTAACTGGCTAACACTAGCGTAGAAAGAAGTCATTAATTTCTAAATAATCATTTTAATTATTTAAAAAATATTATATTTCTAATCATTTATCAATTGATTCTTTTATCTAGAGTTATCTCATCCTTAAGTGGTAATAATTGAACCTTCTTATTTCTTGTGGTAGAAGATCCTTTTCTTCTTATTTTTTTTTAACCTTATTACACTGTCTCCTTTGACTTAGTGATATAAGATCGAGGTTTTAAGTTTTCCCCTAATATTGAACTTTCTTTGCATTCCTAGAACAATCCTAAGTAAGAACAATCCTTACTTAGTTATGGAGCAATAAATACTCTTTTTGCTTTGCATGATCCTATGATCCCACATGATCCTATGTGGGTTTTACTTGGCTACTGCAAGGTCAAATTTCCCCCTGAAGGCCGGGCGCGGTGGCTCGTGCCTGTAATCCCAGCACTTTGGGAGGCCGAGGTGGGCGGATCATGAGGTCAGGAGATGGAGACCATCCTGGCTAACACGGTGAAACCCCGTCTCTACTAAAAATACAAAAAATTAGCCAGGCGAGGTGGCGGGGGCCTGTAGTCCCAGCTACTCGGGAGGCTGAGGCAGGAGAATGGCGTGACCCTGGGAGGCGGAGCTTGCAGGGAGCCGGGATCGTGCCACTGCACTCCAGCCTGGGCAACAGAGCGAGACTCGTCTCAAAAAAAAAAAAAAAAAAACAAACAACAACAACAACAACAACAACAAAAATTCCGCCTGAAAATAATACAAATAATTCTAGACAGAATAGGCAGGCTTTGGGCTGAGTGAAGGAAGAACTTTTTTTCTTCTGGGAGCCAGGAAATAGATAATGGGACAAGGTATCAGGTCAGAGTGTGTGCCTGAGGCCCGAACCTCCTGGGCTCAGTGACTTTGGCACAATGCAAGTGTTTAAGGAAAATGCCTTGGTGTATGGAGAAAGGGGTGAATAGTGAAATAGCAGCACTGGGAGCTCAGATATTGAATAACGTGTCCTGAGAACTTCTATAGCACTGGCCTCAAGCACTCCATGCTTGCACACCGGACTACCTGGTGCCCTTGTCTGGGCCAATGAGGTTTGATTCATGGACAAGGATGACCCCTGATACTGGGTCACATGCTTTCAATGGAGACACTGTGTATGTACCATGAATAACAGCAGCAGTACACTTGGCCCTCTGGTGGACTGATCAGATTTTCTAGCTTTTTTCTTCTTGTAAAACTAGTAATCAGCACTATTTGTACTCAGTGAGTGTCCTTGGGATTTTTGGAGTTTTCATGAAGATAGTGCCCAGAGAGAAGGAAAAGAGGTGTTTTTATGATAGTGGGATGGGTACTAACTGTTTTTTTTTTTTTTTTTTTTTTTTTTTTTTTTTTAAATTTTGCAGGTTAAAGTGTGATTGTATTAGTTTTCTAGGGGTTGCCATAACAAAGTGGCAGACCAGGTGGCTTAAACAACAGAAACGCATTTTCTCACAGCTTTGGAGACTGGAAGTCTGAGATCAAAATGTTGGCAGGATTGGCTTCTTCTGAGCCCTCTCTCTTTGGTTTGTAGATAACTGCTAATATGGTTAGGCTGTTTCCCTACCCTGAGCTCATCTTGAATTGTAATCCCCACAATCCCCAGGTGTGAAGGGAGAGACCAGGTGGCAGTCATTGAATCATAAGGGCGGTTCTCGTGATAGTGAATGAGTTCTCATGAGATCTATGGTTTTATAAGGGGCTCTTCCTCTTTCGCTCGCCATTTCTTTCTGCTGCCTTGCGAAGATGGTGCCTTGCTTCCCTTTCGCCTTCCACCGTGATTGTAAGTTTCCGGAGGCCTCCCCAGCCATGCTGAACTGTGAGTCAATGAAACCTCTTTCATTTGTAAATTACCCTGTCTTGGGCAGTTCTTCACAGCAGTGCGAAAATGGACTAATACAACTGCCTTCTCACTGTGTCCTCACATGGCGTTTTCTCTGTGCCTAGGTCCACATTTCCTTTTGCTATAAGGACGCTGTTCATATTGTATTAGGACTCACCATAATGACCTCATTATGACTGAATTACTTCTTTAAAGACTCAGTCTCCAAATACACTTATGTTCTGAGGTACTGGGCATTAGCACTGTTGAAATTTCAAGGAGAAACAAGCCCATACAGTGATCATATTTTTTGTCAACAGGATGGAAAGTGAAAAGTACCACTTATTTAAGCATTTTGCTTCTAGAGTCAAATCACACTGCAGTTTTCATTTTGGAATAAACCCTTTCGCCAAATTTTAGATCAGGGTCATGCTAACTTCTGAAAAGTAGTTGACAAACTTTTCATCTTTTTCTATGCTCTGTAACAGTTTATGCAGGCTGACAAGGCCTGTCCTGCAACTGTTGGGTTGAGATAAGTTTCCAAAATCAGAACATTTGGGTTTTTAGGAAGGTAATAGCATGTGCTAAACATATACTACACACACACACACACACACACACATATACTATAGAACACATATCTTGCCCAGTGGGGTCTGTGACAAGAGTGCATAATAAAGCACATTAATATTTCAAAGTATAATATGTAACAATAATAGAAAAAAGACCATATACATAGCTTCATATAAATTCAGGTCAAATTTTACTGTTAAATGAGTTCTAGTCAGATTTTGCCTTTAAATGTTTTATGAAAAAAGAACGTTTGAAATTTTAGAATTGTAAATAAGGAATTGCAAGACTGGGTAGCAGTGGGATTCTCTTTGCCCTGAGAACATGAAAGTTTCACCTGGGTATAGCTTGCTTAAAAACAGATACATTCAGCCTGAGCAACAAAAGGAGATCACATTTCTACAACAATGAAAAAAAAAAAAAAAAAAACGTAGCCGGGTGTGGGGGCAGTTGCCTGTGGTGTGAGCTACTTGGGAGGCTGAGGTAGGAGTATTGCTTGAGCTTGGGAGGTCAAGGCTGTAGTGAGCTGTGATTGTGCCACTGCACTCCAGCCTGGGTGATGGAGTGAGACTCCTTCTGAAAAGAAGATATATATATTGATATAGATACACACATATACATATAAAATATATGTTGTGATGGTTGATTTTATGTATCAACTTGACTGAGCTAAGGATGCTCAGATAGCTGGTAAAATCTTATTTCTGGAGGTACCTGGGAAGGTGTTTCTGGAAGAGATTAGCATTTGAATAGGTAGACTGAGTACAGCAGATTGTCCTCACCAATGTGGGTGGGCATTGTGCAATCCACTGAGGAGTTGAACAGAAGAAAAAGGCAGAAGAGGATGAGCTGCTTGAGCGGGACCATCCGTCTTCTCCTGTCCTCAGATATTGGTGCTCTTGGGCCTTTGGATGTGGTCTGGGATGTATATCATCAGTCCCCAGTTATCCGAGCTTCAGACTCATACTGAAACTTATACCATTGGCTTCCCTGGTTCTCAGGCCTTTGAGCTTGGACTGGAACTACACAACCAGCTTTCCTGGGCCTCTAGCTTAGAAACAAGAGATCATGGGACTTCTCAGCCTACATAATCACATGAGCCAATCTCTCATAATCTTTCTATGTATCTGTATGTATATGGAACATACATTTTTATGCATTCCAAAATTTCTTTGGAATATAAACCTTTTTAAATTGTATATACATACAGATATATAGAAACATTTATCATTATCTAAAATAAGGCTTATATATAAATATTCATACATATATATAAAATTGGTGTTTCATTGGAGAACCCTAATATGGGTATACATAATATATATACACACACATGCACATATATATGTACAGGCATATATTCTGTGGCAACTCTTTCAGGTTGTCTGATTAATGAGCTACTTGGGTCAATTCTTGAGTCAATTGTGGTAATTTATAGATTTTCTAGAAACTTTCATAGCAATTATCAAATTTATTCCTAGGGTAGAAATAATATTCATTTAATTTCTAAAATATAAGGTTCATATTTACTTTAAATATAAATGATTTAAATGTGATTAAATCACTTTTTATTAATTATATCAGCTATATATTTTCCTGTTTCTTAAAAAGTCAACTCTTAAAATTATTCATTTCTGGGGGAGATTTTATTAAGAATTCATTTGTAATGTCTTTCTTTTCAAAAATTTCCTGATAATGTGCTCTTTTTCTGACTTCTTCAGCTGGATGCTTAGCTTATGTATTTCATCCCTTGTTGAAGCAATAAAATCAAGTCTCCAAATTTTTCTGAGTACTTCTTTGGTCTCATTCTCTAAGTCTGATGTGTAGTTATAAACTGCAGGCTTAATGAACTCAAAAGGCCAGTGTCTCCACCCTTTCTTCTGACCCCATCTCTTCCTGCCATCTTCAAAAGTCGCCACTATTGATTTCCCTTTTCTTTCCTGTGTGTTCATCCTCTTCCTTTGATTACAATTCTTTCCATTGGATTTTTTTTTTTTTCAAAATCTCATTCTCTCCTATTAAAAACCCAAACAAACAAAAGCCTTTTCTTGGATCTGCACTGTCTGCTTTCACAGTTGAAATGTCAAGAGCTGTGGCATGCAGTGTTTGACTTAGTGGCTCTTGGAGGTGTGGCACTTTTAGTGATGACAAGTCCAGTCAGTGACAATGGCCGTGTGTGGCTGGGGCAGAGAAAAGGTCAATGAAGATGAAGTTGAGGTGAAGAAACCAAAGTCTCTGTATTGGATCAGGATCTTGGGTCCACCCAGAATGATAGAAGGACTCAGAGGAAAAGTCCTGTGTGTGCCCGAATGAAAAAGTGGAGAAGAAAGATAAGAAGGTGAATGGAGGTGAAAAGGAGGGAAAGATTATAAAGCCACATTGTGCCATCGCCAAAAAGGAATGATTTTGGGGGGGGGTGTTTTCTTTATGAGATGAAATTCCCAGAACATAAAATCGATCATTTTGAAGTGAACAATTCAGTGGCATTTAGCACATCCACGATGTTGTGCAATCTCATCTCTACGTAAGTGCAAAACATTCCCATCACTCCAGAGTGAAATGCCTTGTCCCTTTGTCATCTTAACAATGTTTAAGCATACGTTTCAGAGGTGTTAAATATATTCAGAGCGTTGTGTAATGATTTTGAATGTGTTTTTCTTGGCTTTGGTTTGTCTTTAGGGAAAGCATGCTTTGTCTTAATTCTGCTATCTTATTTTTCGGTTTTGTCTTATTTATGGCTCCTTTTTTGGGGGGTGGGGTGGTTATGTGATCCATATTTTCTGATTTTATTTCTGAAAATTTCTATGGAATATAAGCCCTTTAAAATTCTATTAATGGTTATATTACAGTAAAATCTTATATATCATTTATTATCAATGCCAAGAATCCATGAACTCTCTGCCATCTCAGATGCCTATTATTACTTTTCTTTCCCACTCTGTTTTCCTGTACTTGATCCCTCATCTCTGCTCTGGAGTGCATGTTGATAAATTATTACTTTTTGCTAAGTTTCATGTTGTTAAATTGATTTATTTTACATTATGTATATTCTACCAGAAGGATTATCTATGACATTGGTATTCTGTTTTGTGACTACATTTATAACAATTATATAGAACTACTTTTTAGCGTAAATTCTTTCAGTGCTTACCTAGAAAGGTAGGAAGGAGAGAGCTGGAGAGACAGACAAACATTAGTTTACATTCTGGCCAAGAGACCTTGGCTCTAGCCCTAGATCAAGCACCTTGGGTGCCTCACAGGGATTTGGGAAAGGTGTCTTTATATCTTTTATCTCATCTCTCCACATGTGGTATCCTTGGCCATATCACTTACTCTGTCTACAATGATAGCAGAACTGCTGATAGGGCCAGAGGCTAAAAATGACACCAACATCAACCATTCCTGAGCTCAAGTCACCACACATCCTAACAGAGAGGCAGAGCCCTGTCAAATCTCTTTAGCTTCCTTACTGTCCGTTTTTTCTTTGCAAGATCCATAAGACCCCTCCAAGGTAGCTTTGATCTTGGATATTTGTCTCACAAGTACTGTCTTAGTCTATTTTCTCTTGCCATAACAGAATACCACAGACTGGTTAATTTATTTTAAAAAGAAATATGTTCTTTACAGTTTTGGAGGCTGGGAAGTCCAAGATCAAGGGGCTACATCTGCTGAGGGACTTCTTACTGTGTTATAACGTAGCAAAGACATCACATGGCCACAGAGTAAGAGCCTATGTCAGCTCTGTTCTCTCTTCCTCTTCTTATAAAGCCACCAGTCCCATCATGGGGGCCCTACCCTGATGACCTTATCTAATCCTAATTATCTCCTAAAGGCTCCATCTCCAATCAACATGTGAACTTTGGGATAAAGTTTCTAGTATGTAAAATTTCACTCAAATCCGAGCAAGACAAGTACAGTTTATTAAGAGTCAAACGCTGTTGGAAGAACTCCAGGTATTTTCCCAGGATTTTTCAATATTTATGTATTTCCTCCCATCTTTATTTGGGTTGATGCATGTTTGAGAAGTTTCCTGGAAACAATCTGCAGATGTCCTAGCAGGTTGGCCGTGTTCCAGGTGGGGATTTCAGTGTGTGTACCTCTGGTCACACTGCAGGAATGATGGTGAGTGCTTCTGGCCTGCCTTTATCTCAGTGGTACACTCACTAGTTATGGTCCTCATGGGGGCTATAGCACATGTCTGGATGTACCAGGTGCTAAAGGTACTTCAGACGCTTTCCTGGGATGCCATCAGGGTCTCATTCTGAGTGGGACTGTGTGGGTGAACTCTTCTTATTCAGGATTGTAGGCTCCTTGAGTGTAAGATGGTACTCGATTCTTCTCTAAGGAAAGCACTTGAGGTACAGGACAAAAAACTGAGTTTGTATTTGGGTTGCCATAAGTTAATGTTGGAGTTTTTTTGAAGAATTTAAGAAAACATAAAAGCCTGGATCCATTGGAATTAACTTACTAGTTCGGGTTCTTTTGATTACTCTTTTTAAAAAGGTGTTGGTGTGTTCATGTGTGTTTGTGTGTGTTTCTTGTTCATGGACCAACTCATGCTGTTTAACTTTAGAGTTAGGGGCTGCATCTTACAGCAATACACCTTTAAGTGTGGCCCATGGCTGGATAGCATCAGCATCTCTTGGAAGCTTATTTGAAATGCAAATTCTCAGGTCCTAATGCACACCTACTGAATCAGAAACAGGTTGGGCCCCAGCAATCTGTATTTTAAGTCCTCCAAAAGATTATGGTGCACATTAAAGAATGAGAGCCACTCTTTTCAAGATGATTCAGTTTACTCTTCTCAATCTGCATGTAAGGTATTAAGAATCCCCCAGCCCCCTGACCAGAGGGGACATGATTCACTCAAGATCACGTGCCCTGTCAGCTTGAGGGCTTGAACCCAGGTATTACTCATGAAACCAGCTGCCGTCAAGTCTGGAATATAAGAGATACTCAATAAACTAGCTCTCCTTCCTCTTGCTTCTGCCTCTCCCTAGGGGCAGCAGGGCATAATCAGCTAGGGGTATATTGAGGTCTCTCAGTGCTCTTTTCTTTCTCTTCCTAATGTAAATGCAATCCACAGGCACATGCTGTAAGCTTGCTGTGTATCCAAGAGCAAGCCACCTTGCCCCTCTGGGCCTCAGTTTGCCCATTGTCATAACAAGAAGATGAAAGGTTGGCTGGGCTCTGTAAGATCCCTTTCGGATCTGACTTCCTAAGACCCCATGACAGGCTCTGACACACACACTTCTGCAGTCGGCTATCAGCGGCCATCTGGCAATTAGCAGTCTCTGAGGCAGCTAATCCCACTCTGAGCTGGATTAAAGCAGAAGTTTAAAACATGGAGACAGGCAGGTGATTTCTGTTAGAGTCTTTGGGTCCTGCTGTCCCTGGCAGCCCAGTGACGGAGGACAGAAAAGCTGATTTCTTTCCTTATCTATCTTGGGAGGCTCAGCGGAGCCAGATCAGCTTTCCGTAGGGGCATCTTGTGCTGGGAGATGTCCTGGGCTGCAGGAGGTGCCGGGTGAGCTCCAGGAGCCCAACCCCAGTAACGCAGGGCATGGCTGGGCTGGCTCGGAGAGAACGAGAATAGGGCCAGTCAAGTTCTGTGTCCAGTGCTGCATCACCAGAAGCAGGTGCAGTGCAGAACCTGGGACAGAGGGGCCAGAATCACTTTGGGCCATGGCTCCCAGATGCCACGAAGGGCCTTGGGGTGGTAGCTGACAAGCTCTCAGCTCCTCTGGGGTGTCCTCTCATTAGGCAACATGGTCAGAAACCAAACCCGTGTGTTCATTGCCTGAGGAGATAATTAACTTATCTCCACAGAGGGCCTTGATTACATTCCTAGCATGATCAGAATGAGAAGTCTGAACTTGGAAACGCTGGTGGTGGTGGGGAGGTATTTGCAATGGTTGGCTGAGGAGCCGCTTGTTCAGAAATTGGGCGCATAATCAAACAAATGCCTCTTTTTCCTAATTGTTGATAAAAATCAGCTACTATGGCAGATCCAGGGACTCACTCCTGAGACAACACATTACTTAAGGTGAGCATGCATCTGAATATGTTGGTGTGATCTAAAAACATTTCACATAGTTTAAAAACAAATTGTGCTCATTGTGAATTTTATAGAGAGTTGGGTACAGGGAGTGTGATTTACTGCCTGCATTTTGTGACTGGCTTGTTACAACTATCAGAAACCACCTTTCACAAATAATTACTCAGGTTAAGTATCTTATTGGACACCCACTATGTGCATTTCTGTGCTGGGTGCCATGGGACCAAAGCAGACATGGTCCCTACCTTTGGGGAGTTTCCTGCTTATCCTTATATAAAAGTTTTAGAAAATATTCCTGAACCCTGAGTTATGCAGTTTATTCTGTGAGGGCCACGGGTGTTCAATTGATGGAGAAGTCAGAGTAGACCAGAAAATAATAGCTATTGCTTCTTGAGAGCTTACCTGTGCCATGCACAGTGCTAGGCAATATTCCACTTAATTCTCACCACAGGTTTTTGAAGTAGCTGCTATTATTATTACTCCTGTTTTATGTATTAGAAAACTGCAACCCAGAGAGGTTAAGTACCTGCACCAAGATGGGTAAGAAGCAGAGCCAGGAGGTGCACCGAGGTTTGTAGATGTTCAAAGTCTATGTTCTCAATATTCAGGCTGCAGAGGGATTGGCTTCCAAAAGCTACACCTGCCTTCTCTCTACTCATCTCTACCCTGCACAGGCGGAGACAGCTACACAGCCTCTGGCTGGTACTTGAGTTGGTTCCTGCCCCAGGGCTTGTGTCTCAGCTTCACAGGCTCTCATCTCATTGCATAGCTTTCTCTTTCCCATTATCTGGGTCTCTGATGAAATATCTACTCCTTACAGAGGCCTCCACTGGCCATCCTATCTAAAATAAGGCACTCCCCCCAATCATTTTTGAATATTTTATTCTATCCGGTTTTTGTATAATTTACCATTATCTGAAATTAAATTATTTGTACATTTGTTCTCTTGTTAAATGTCTGCTTGATTCTTTTACCAGAAGGCAAGGTAAAGAATCCTTGGATCGTGCACTTCTTGAAGCACTGTGATGTTACACTTTCCAACAGTTTAGGGCAATGGACAGCTTAGGTGCTTTTGTGTCCCCTTTCTGACAAGGATTTTGTAGCCCAGCGAGCTGAACCAACTTATTCAAGGTCACATACCTGGTTAATGGCAGAGGTAGAACTGTCCCGTTCATGAACCTTCTGACCCCTGGCCCAGTGTTCTTTTACCTGTACTGGCAAAGACTCATTCCATGTGACATACAATAACCAAACTCAATCATTATTTTAGAGTCCTGGAAACCAGGAAGTTGCTGAAGCTACCAGTGACACTGACTTAAAGTTTCCCGTGAGTTCTTTTACTACTCTCATCCTCCAAAATGACATATCAAGTGGGACAATATAAGACAGCTCTAGTTTATGAGAAATTAGATATCTGAAGATTTGAGATAGAGCAGATGATGAAACAAAGAAAGCACATTTTGTTAACTCATTCATATGCCCACCTTACTCCACAAGGTTTCAGTCTAGCTACGGAAACAAGATAACATAAGTAAGTCAGAGTAAGAGAAGAAAGAAAAACTAGCTGGAAACATAGCGTGGTCCAGGAATGAGACCAAGAACACAGATTCTGAAGACCTACCACAGTGAATTGGACACAGTGGAGGCTTTAAATTTCCTAGCAGGTGTTCTCAAAAGAAAAAATACTTGGTTGTTACATAATTCGAAGTGTCTTTCCATAAAAACAGAACAATTACTTAGGATGAAAGCATCCATTTCATTTTCTAAACTGGAGGTTAATTTTCTTGAAAGAAATGTCTCTGGTAGACTGTTTCTCAGTCTAAACCTCTGAACTTTTTGATAGCAATACAAACCTCACTCTTCCATTGAGAATTATTGATGCACAGAAAATGGATTTATGTTCTAGCTACTCCCATTAACTAGGACAATTTTGTTGATCTTTACTTTCTATAGATCGTAGTAAAAATAGATACTGCTTTATTTTTCAAGTAAAGAAACTATCCCATACCCAGAGATACTGGCACACCCCTTTCATGTAGCGAGGTATTGCTTCTCATTCAGCTACCACCACAGTAATTATTGATGTAGGCAAGGGTCATCAACAGATGTTGAAACTATTGGGCAAACATTTGATGAGAAACAGGATATTTACTTAATCTCAAAATATGTCCACTTATTAAAAAGGGGAAATAGCAATTTTATGATGAATATCACCTCACCTTAACCAAGAGATTTTTAGGACAAATTAGTATGTGCTTCCTGATACAATACACTGAGAAAGACAGATTGCTTCTGTGTATTCCTGCCAAGAATGCATCATCTGAATGCAACTCTGAAGAAACATCAGACAAAACCAAGTCATTCTATAAAATAACCGACTTGTGCTCTTTAATAAGTGTAAAGGTTAGACTAAACACACAGACTCGGGTAATGTTTCAGCTGAGAGAAGATCAAAGAGGCATGACAATGGAATGCAGTGTGTGATCCTGGATTGGATCTGGGACAAGAATTGTTTTCTTTTTTCTTTAGTTCTCTATTTTTTTTTAATAGGAAAGTTGTTATTGGGACAATTGGCAACCTTTGGATAAGATGTATAGATTAGATACATATTTTCCGGGTTTTGATAATTTTATTCTAATTATATAAAAGAGTATCCAAAATATACACTGAAGTTTTAGGGTTAGATAAATTTGCAACTTCTTCCCAAATGATCAAACCTACCTATACATCGATATCTATATCTATTCTATCTATCTATCTTACACACACACACACACACACACTCACATGTGAGATTGAGAGAGAGAGGGAATGTGGTAAAACATTAACAGCTGTCGAATCTGAAAGAAGGGTATCTGAAGTTCCTTCGGTTCTTGTATTCTTTTATTTTTTTTCTGTAAATTTGAAATCACTTAAAAATAGTTATGACCATAACAAAGAATGACAGATCTAATTAGAGGTTTTAAGAGGTCCTTGGCTAACAGGCTACAACTCCACCTACAGGTGGGAGGAGCATCTGGACACCAGAGAGCAAATGCCAATCAAATGTCAGGCAGCATTTTCACAGACAGTATTTGCCATTTCCAGGACACTTTAATTGACTTACTTTGTAAGGTCATTCCACCTCAGTAGTAGGGTCCTGTCTCCAATTTTTATTGCTATAGAATTCTTTTTTAGCATAGAGGAAAATGACATTCTAAGAAGGATTTAAGTATTTCTCACCTTAAAATATCCTTGTTAATTATCAGCATCATCCACTGCCTCTTTATTACTATTATTTATATCTCACTGGGAGGATTTCTACAAGGATCTTTCAGTTGCCTTTCATCACCTCATCTTGATATATTTTCTTTTCCTCTGCTTTTTCTTCCAAATTTTTGTATTTTATTTTATGCCGACAGTTTTATAAGGAATGGTTTTAATAGGTACATGTTGTAAAATGGAAATATTTTACTAGGATATTACATAAAATGCACAGGAGAAACTAGCGTATAAATTATGTTTTTATTGTAAGGCTTTACTGCAAATAAGTTCACATATACAATCTTTTATTTATGATAAGAGCAAATTCTTTTTACTTATAGCTGCTTTAGAATTTAGTGCTTCAGTAAGGAAGCTTATGTGTAGCTACATAAAAGAAGGTTCTGTTTTGATGAAAAATGAAATCTCTTGTTTAGGGAATGTTATTTTTCTTGTTAACTTATAAAAGTAGAGAAAAGATTAGGTGGTTGTGCTGGCAAATGGGAGGAGGGAGTCAGCCTCTGTAAGAAAAGGTTAAACTTGGAAAGAGGTGTATGTGGTCATCTTTCAACAGGGCCTCAATGCCAGGGTATCCTCAACATATCCTTAATCTACCCCCACCCAATCTAACCTCTCAAGCTCTAACCTCCCCAGCTTTTCTGTTTACTTTGAGACAAACCCACTAATGAGCCGAGACCCTGATACTCCCATAAAACAAGGTTTTCCTGCACATGGAAGAAAATGGGATTATAGTATGTCAATATCATCTATTGTTTCTCAACAGTAATGCAGAGCTCTGTGTGCCCCGCCCCAGAGATAAAGAGGTATCTTTCACAAAGTTGAACGTTTGCTGCAAGGATTATACAATTCCAAATTTCCTGTTTAAAAATTTTCTTTGTTTAGAAATCATGCACGCTTAGTTTATATATTTTCATTTAACATATAAGGAATTTTAAACCTTGGGGTCCCAAGTAATCATTGGGTTCCACGATGCACTCACCTTTCTACTCTGAGGGAAACAATTGCAGTGGTCAGACACTCTCTTCGTATCAGGTAGTATCATGCATTTGCTCAGACTGGCTCAGCTCTGTTGCAAGCAAATTCCTCATCTGAACCCGACATGTTTTGAACTAGTAGAGTGTCCAGGTCTACTTGGACAATTGAGGAATCCCCCTGATCAGCCACCCTTAGGCAGATGGCAAGATCAGTACAGGTAAATCCTGGTATTGTTTGGCCCTGCATTTGATTGGGAATAAAAAAACTAAAGAAATTGTATAGCCTGTCTCTGTTTCTTGCTGACTTGAAATTTCTATCTCATTGAATTAGGGAATTAACTGAAATGCAGTCTTGCCCCTTGAGAGGAGGTGTGCCTAACTTTGGCAGCCCATGAAAAATGTCCTGTTGGAAACTGAAACTCAACAAATAAGACTCTTTCATTTAATGGTCTATCCATAAGCATTTATTGAGTCTCCTTTCCTGGTTTGTATTCCTTCGCCAAAAATCTCCTTCTCTTAATTTCCTGTTTCTGTTAAAGGCACCCTAGTTTTTCCTGCTCCTAGGGTGAAATTAAACAACAGCAACTTCTGAAATGCAAAATTTCAGGGAATGATTCTTAAGAAAAACCAATGGATGGATTTACTTCAGTTTTAATTTGTCTCCTTTTTGTTGTCAAATCTAATTTTTTTCCTGTTTTTCTTTCCTTTTTTTTTTTTTCTCTTTCTCCTTTCTCTTATGCTCTTTCAACACATTCTTTTCAAAAAGTGGAGAGTTCACTAAGATATTCATCTCTGGAATTTATGAAATGGTACTGAGAGAGTCTGGTTTTTCTTTTGCACACAGAATTAATATTTTGTGCAAGTCCTCTTTATATATGATAATTCAATACAAAAGACAGTCAACATTTTTATTCCTTTCTGCATATCCATTTGCCTGGCCTGCTGATGTGTATAGAGTTTCCAACAGAACATTCTGATACCTGGCCAGTTGGGACCTCTGGCTTCTGGGTTTCTCTAATCTGTAAATATTTTGATGTTCTTAGGAGCTCTGATGGCAGAACAGGGCTGAGCCAGCCTCTCATGAACAAAGTCTTGGTAAGCAACTAAAAAATATTGTGCAAGGGACAAATACATTTTAAAACTGCCATAATTGTGTTTCTCTAACAAATTGACTTTTGCTGTTGTCAGGTTCCCATCCAGTCTTTGCCAAGTATGCACCTATCATTGCAATCGGGTTGCAATCGACATGTAGATACATTTTTACATTCTGATTTTTCAACTTAATGTTCCATCTATTATAAATACTTATTCTTACTGCCACATATTTACTTTTTCCGACAACTATTGAGCACCTATTATGTGTTAAGCTACTGTGTCAGAAAAGGGAATGAAACAGTATGGTGGCCAGGCAGCTGGAATTGATAGACCAGTCTTCAATTCTTGGCTATGCCATTTACTTACTTTGGGCTTTGAGCAAGTTGCTTATTTGAACCTCAGTTTTCTCATCTGTTAAATTGAGAATAACAACATACATTATTAGAATTATAAAATTTTATTGAGCCATGGAGATAAAATGCAAAATGCGTAACAATGCTTGGCATATAATAAGCTTTAAGTAGTTCTGGTGAATGAGATGCTATTATTGGACTTGATATACTCGTGACCTCAAGAAGCTTAATAAAGAGTGATGTATATACAAATACATCAATACATATACACAACGAGAAATGACAGGGGCCATTATAAATATCTCTACAGGCTTCATTGGAGGCCCCGAGTAAAGCATGTTAGATTTCACCTGGAAATAGAGGTGTGAAAAATCAAAATATTTACAAAGAGGCAATAAGTAAGCTCAATTTTGAAGGCAAACTAGCACTTTTTGCACAGATAAGGCCCTACTAATTCTAAAGATGTATGTGTAAAGCCAAGCTAATATTTTTTGCTTAGTTTTAAGGACAAGAAGGATTTTACCAAGAGGAGATGAATAAAGGCTATTCTAGGTAGAAGCTACAAGACAAAGACATTGAATTATGGATGTTTATGCAGGAAATGGGGGTGTTTATGATTTGTTTAGTGCAATAGGAACAGAGGTCTCCAGGTGGGGCCATGGCAAAAGGAATGAGGTTAGAGAGGAAGGTAGGGAAGAGCCCACAGAAGCCTTAGGAGCCAAAATGCTCTCATGCAGGTGGAAGGAATATCACGTTCATGAAACCCCTCTGGTGGCAGAGTAAAGCCTAGACTTGGGAGGACAAAGCTGAAGGCAAGAAACAAGTCCATTGCAGTGGTCCAGACCAGAGAGGGTAGTGCCTGAGCTAACTCTGGGTAATATTCAACCATGTTCACATTCCATATAACCTAAATATCGTGTTCAGGGGCACTTGAATTAACTTTAAACTTTTGCTGTTCTGAATATTGCCATGGTTTGCATCTTTATATGCATAAAATATTTCTTTCTTTCAGATATGTTCTTCAAGATAAAAAGCATAAACATCTGCATGACTCTTGATAATCATAGGTAAACTTGTGTTAAATGGGATTTCCCAATTATATTTTCACCAGGGTACATTTGTGTGCAGGGTTTCATGACACCCTTGGAAACACTGGGTGCAAACATTCTTTTCTTTGTTGTCTTAGAGAGCATAAAACTGTTGTTTTAATTTGCCTTTCCTTGATATCTAGAAAAATAATATGTTTTCTCCATTTGTCTTCTAATTATGTGTCCTCGGTTGTGGATTGCATGTCCCGTCCTTTGCCCATTTGATAAGCAATTGTGTTAAATCCCTTTTTGGCTGGCCTGTCTTCTGGCAACTCTCCACATACACATTTCCCCACAGGCTCTCTTTCTAATTTCTTTTCTCTTTGATCTATTGAAACCAAATCCTTTTTCTAACTCAATATTACAATAGACATAACAATTCTAATTGCTCTATTGATTCATGGCCACTATAGTCGTGGGCACATTAGGAAGAACAGGACTTTGCTATCAGGGACCAAGGTTTAAAAGCCTGACTTCATGCTATCTAGATCTGTGATTTGGTGCCTGTGTCTTAAGCATGCTTAACCAGTTTGTTTATTTCTAAATGGGAACATTAATACACGTCATTATCAATTAGAAAGTGTACTTGACCATTAGTACAGAGATTCAAATATAGCTGCTAAAAAAATGTAGTAGGCTATGTTTTCATGTTAAATAGCTTTGGAGGTGAAGAGGCCGGGACTGATATGGCAGTTCCATGAGGTCTTCCCCTGCCTTCAGCATGTCTGTGGGATTAGGATCGGTTTGGGGGAGAATGACAGAATTGTCCAGACTTATAAACAGCCTTATTCCTTAAGGACCAGGGAAGCAATTGAATAGTGTTGGATCATGGTAAGGCTGAACGTCTTCACTTACTCATCAAATAAGTTTTTCTAAGTACATGTATACAGAGCTCCAAGATTTCCTATAATGGAAAATATACATGCTAAGTCAAACAAGAAGATCCAGGTTATAAAAGTCAATTCCTAAACCATAGAAAGCTATGATCTCTGTTTAGAATGACCCAGGCTTGGAACCTCTGGGTTCCATGGTGACTCCGTAGCCTTCTACCTAGTTATCAAAGTATCCTTACAATAAACTTTCATTCCAGAAAACATATCCCTGTAAACTAACCAGATGTAGGCTCATAAATAGACTCTCAGGGTTATTCAAAAGAAGAGACCATATCCTCATCAGATGCAGTCAGTTATGGATGTCTGCATTATGGTCTGTTGGTTAGAAGATCAACCTCCTGTTTATGTAGTCTCATTATTTATATAGATGCCATGGAGCATCACAAGACCATGTCATGGACAGAGGGTCTCACAGACCCCCTGCCAGCTGAGAACACAGAATCCTCTTGTTCTCTTGATATGGCTTATTATTATTATCACCAGTAGAATCATCATAATTCTACTTCTGACAAAATGTATTCATTACAAATGAAATTTTTGTTCAGATCTCATAGTTCACGCCTGAAAGCAAAGATATTAGAATTAATGAGCATTTTTGCTGATGAGAAGAAAAATCACTGAAGGGTGATTGGACTTTAGCCTTTTAATGGGTCTAATATTCTTCTTTCATTAGGGATGACAAGGGTATATCCAGCTCCCTTCTGCTGTGTGCCACAGTTTAAGAATGTACTTTATATAAAATGAAGCCAGCTTTTCTTTCACGGTAATATAGCCTAGTAATCATGAGCACAGGAAAACGGAGCTCCATTGAAGGGGGAGTCTGAGCAGAGGTAGGGTGACAATTGTGAACCTTATTAGCAGGTGGTAGAGGGCCTTGATGGGCTTATTAAATGGCAGTGTGATTTGATTCTACTTTTCCTTTCAAACAGTCAGCAAATAATAAGGATTTACAGAACAGGCCTACTCAGGGAATTGAGTAGTAACTCTACAAAAATTGTCAAGTCCTGAAGACAACAGAGGAATCTTGTTGATAATGCGGGGAGCATGAACTCTGAGACATTTTACTTAGGGTTCAAATGGATGTGAATGTGTACTGGAACATACTACAACAAAGGACTTAAATATTGACTCAAGGAAACATAGTTAGATGCCTTCAGGGCCTGTGAGCTTAAGCAATGTTATTAATGGCGTTTGGAAGTTTTCAGACTGAGAACAGGCATTTTTTTTTTGGATATCCTAAGGCTATGAAATTACAGAAACCAGAAAGGAGAATTGACGTATCAGTTCTAGCAGCTCTGTCACTCTTTCATGGACTTTCCATTCAGGTGAACGGGATATGGGGCCATGAGGGAATAGTTCAGGGTGTAGTGCCTTTCGGGTTAGCTAGCATATTTTTAGAAGACAGCTGCAGACTCCGTTGGCAACCTAATTGGCCCCTCTGAACTGTTTTTGCTCCAGACACTTCTGACACCAGATGTGTGTGTGGTTTTTATCTACACTAACCAATCCTCCAACTTTCTGGACACCAACTGGATGTCCCACAATTCAATTCAGTTCTAGACTACCCAGAGTTCAGGACGACCCCTCAGGCTCAGTCCCATGAGACTGCTCCCACTTCACATGCCAGTTGCAAGTCTCAGATTGCGGTCTGTACTTCTGACCAACCATGAATTAGGAGTTCCCACAACACCCTTCTCAGGTTTGATAATTTGCCAAAATAGCTCACAAAACTCAGGGACACACTTTAGTTGTGGAGATACCAATGAACAGGCAAATGAAGAGGTACTTAGGGTGAGGTCTGGAAGGGTCCTGGCTGCAGGAGCTTCTGTCTGGTGAAGTTGGGATGTACTGCACTCCCGACACGTGGATGTGTTCATCAGTCTGGAAGCTCTGTCCACCCCATTGTTTAGGGATTTTTGTGAAGGTTTCATTACATAGACATGATTGGTTAAATTATTGGCCATTGGTGATTGAACTCAATTTCCAGTTCCTCTGCCCTCCCCAAAAGCTGGGAGGTAGAGCTGAAAGTTCTAAGATTCTAGTCAAGACTTGGTTTTCTGGGGGTCCAATTCCCATCCTAAAGCTATATAGGCGCCCCCAGTCACCAATCATCCTACTTGTATACAAAAGATACTCATCATTCTGAAGATTCCAAGGATTTTAGAATCCAGGAGCACACACACATTTTTTAAATCAAATCTAAGACTTCTTGTCCAAGGGACCAGAGAAAGTGAGGCTGAAGAGGGGAGTCACATGGGTAAGACATTACCTGCATTTGGGTTAGGCTATAGTGCTGGAACTAGATTGTCACGCTCTTCCAAATACCAGCATGAACTTGAGAAGAGCTGATGACCAACCTTTCCTTTTTTACCCTTCATTTTTCTTCTTTCTCTCCCTTTTTCTTTATCTTCCTACATCTTTTTCCTCTATCTCCAGCTCCCTCATGTCTTCACTCTCTTTCACAATCTGTATCTAGCATCTGCTATGTGCCAAGCATTTTCTCTGGTGATGTGATGGATACATAGGTCACCATGAACTCCATACCAAGGAGCTCACAATATTGGAAGAAATGGCATATAAACTGTACATAATAACATTGTGGCAAGGAATATTTAAAGATTTGTAACAGTACTATGAGAACAAAGAGGAGAGAGCAATTAATTAGACCAGAATGTTCAGGTAGGTTACTGTCACAAGGGATGTAACATTTTCAGCTTGATTGTGAAAGATGAGAAGGATATTCCCAAGTTGAGATAAAGGAAAGATACTCCAGGCAGGGGCTACAACACAAGTAAAGACATTGAGTTGTGGATATTTACTCAGGAAATTGTGAACTGAACAGCATGGTTATAGCATACGGTACTAACCAGGAGCAATCGTAATAGTCAGCATTAATCAAGCATTTATTATATGCCAAGAATTTGTGAAGCCATTTATGCGTATTAATTTATTTAATCTTAAAAACAATCCTATGAGGTTGTTGCTTAATATTATCTCCATTTTACAGAGGAAGACATAGAGGCTTAGAGAGGTGAAGGATCTTCCCTAAGGTTGTCACTTTCTATAGCCTGGAGCCAGGATTAGAAAGCAAACAGACTGACTATGATTGACTAGAATGACAAAGAGTATAGGACTTAGTATCTCAGCCCAGGGCTCATTTTTAATCTCCACCCCTCCCAGAATATTCTGATGTGGGGTGTATAACATCCATTTGGGTGCAGAAAGAATATTCTTAAATTTTCTATGTGTTTTTGTTTTATCTTTTAAAATGATTATTTGTAATTTGTTTCATAATGTACCTGCAATGTTAATGCATTAGAGCCTGTAGGTAATTTATAAATAAATAGGCATACCTATATTGGGGGTCTGAAACAATTTTTACTGGAAGAACTGCAAGTCAAACAGATTTAAGGATGATGTTCTAGGCCAGGCATTCTCAAGTGTGGTTTCCTGACCAGCAGCATCAGTATCTCATGGAAACTGGTTTGAAATGCACATTTTCAGGCCCCACAGCAGATGTACTGGATCAGATACTCTGGGGTTGGGGCCAAGCAGTTTGTGTTTTAACGAATCACCCAGGTGAGACCTAACAGTTTATGCAGTGCAGCTTTTAAGGTGAAAAGTGAAATGGTCAAATTTGAGTTCTAGAAAGATAATTCTAATCGGATTGGAAAAAAATGAGATACTAGAAGTTGGGAGATTCTTTAAAAGGCCAGTCAAGTGGTCAGTGAAAGAGCTGAGCAGAGTCTGAGTCAAAAGTGGATTTCAGAAATATCTGGGGGTGAGGTAGAGGAGGTTAAATCCAGATGTGACACCAAAGACCTAACGTGCAGAATTGCTGTGGCCATGTGTGCCTAGGAGTCAGGGTGAGTCAATTTATGATGGCAGGAACCTTTTATGAATGATTCCACTTAATTTGAAGTATGTGAAGGATATTCAAGATTAGTAGGCAGCTGGAAATTTAGATTGTTAAACTCAGAAGAGAGATGGGTTTGGAAATATATCTTAGAGAGATAGTGGCACATGTAACAATAGAAACATTGGGCATGATTAAAAAGAGGAAGTTTTACCTTTTCTATAATGAAATATGGGGCAGAAATGTCTGTGAAAAATGAGGTGGCCAGGAGTGGGAGAGGGTCTGAAGACACGGCCTGATATTCAGAGCAACTACAGGAATTGGGAAAGGGAAGCAAAATGGGAGAAAGCTAATGTATCTGCCAGCTGACCTCTGAGACCACCTGGACACTGGGCAGGTGCTCAACAGGTACTGACTGACAGGAAAGTCAAGTGAGCTAGGAGCTATACTATGGGATGAACATCAAGGATTTTTCACCTATTTGGTGTCATGGACCCCTCTGGTTGTCCAAGAAGCCTCTGAATACCTTCTCAGAATAATGTTTTTAAACATTTAAACTAAAACACATAGCATTAAAAAGCAAACTATAGTAAAATATGGTTATCAACATACCAAAAGCAAATTTGTTTTATAGTAGGATATGTATTATATATGTGTATATATATACACACAGATTTTTAAAATTAATGTACTATATAACAGCTGCATCAGTGGGATTAATAACCCTAATTTCAGCATTGTGATAAGCATAAATAATTTGAGATATTTGCAACAGCTGTTATACGATATGAACATATTGTTGATTTCTAGTGGTGACAAAAATCACAGGTACCGCTAATAGTTTTTGGGTTTTTTGTCTGTATTTATAATTGAAATTCTAAATTCAATTAAACATTAAAAAAAAAATTGTGTTCCCATGAAAGTACATGAACCCCTGAATTTTATCCATGGACCCCTTGAGAGTACATAAACTGCAAGCTAAGAACTTCTATGCCAAATGAATAGACAGAAGTCCATGCATTTGCTCTTGTATATACATAGTCACCAATTTGTTTGCAGATAGGAATTAATCTTCTAGACCAATTTTCATATGTCTTGTTCAATGGAAACTTTTGTTCGAAAGACTTAGATATTTTAGATTTAAGGTAACTTGGGTGGATTTCACTAACCCCTATAGAGTCATTGAGGAGAAATCACTTTGTCTCTCTATAAAAACATTAACCTTGTTAGCTTATCTTCAGCCGGAATGGTGGTCTGTATTGGCAACAATTCCCCAGCGTTTTAACTCTGGTTCAGGTGTTAAAGTTAGAAGTGACTTAATTTTGGCTGGGCGCGGTGGCTCAAGCCTGTAATCCCAGCACTTTGGGAGGCCGAGACGGGCGGATCACGAGGTCAGGAGATCGAGACCATCCTGGCTAACACGGTGAAACCCCGTCTCTACTAAAAAATACAAAAAACTAGCCGGGCGAGGTGGCGGGCGCCTGTAGTCCCAGCTACTTGGGAGGCTAAGGCAGGAGAATGGCGTGAACCCGGGAGGCGGAGCTTGCAGTGAGCCGAGATCCGGCCACTGCACTCCAGCCTGGGCGACAGAGCGAGACTCCGTCTCAAAAAAAAAAAAAAAAAAAAAAAAAAAGAAGTGACTTAATTTTGTAATGCTTACTACCTTTAGATGATTTTACAAGAAAAATTGTGGCAATTGCATAAAACTAAGTGTTGTTTTGCTAATTTTGTTAAAATTGGAAGAAAACTCCGGGGTCTGATTCAAATCTCACATTTTGTTGGTGAGGAAACTGAGACCCAGAAGGAGGAAGAGACCTCATTCTGGTTATTTACTGCTGCCTCACAAATTTTCCCAAATACTTAGTGGCTTACATAAACATTTACTTTAATATTCTCACAATTTTATGGGGTGAGATTCAGGCAGGGCCTACCTGGGCAGTTCTTCTACTCTACATGGTATTTGTTGGGGTCACTTTTAGTATCTGACAGGTGGATGGGTTGTTTCAGAGAGCAGGGTTCAAGAGAGCTTCGTGCCATGTCTGACCCTTGATGTGGGCAGCTGGACGGCTGAGCTATGCTGAAACTGCCGACTGGAATGTCTCCCTGTGTGCTCCCCTGCATGGTGGCTCACAGTTCCTGGAAAATGTTTCCAGAGGCCCAGGTGAAAGCATCTCAAAAGTCCCAGAATGTCAATTCCATTGCATTTCATTGTTCATAGAAGTTCACAAGGCCAACTCTGATTAGAGGGGAGGAGTATATCGGGCTTCTCCTTTCCAGGGAAGCAGTGCCAAAGGAATTGTGACCATCTTTCACCCATCACAGTCTACCTTTTGGCAACAAACTTTATATTTCCTCCACATACACATACATTTTCTGCCTTTCAAGACTCAAAATTCTAATCCTATTCTAGCATTAAGCTTAAACTAAGGCCCCCGGTTTCTGTTTATCTAAGCATCTAAGCTAATGAGGCTCCCCAGGTGTGGTTCTTTCAGTATGGTTCCTCTTGGTCTGAAGATATATAAAATAAAGAGACATGTTATCTTCCTCCTACACAGCCAAAATACAGTGGTGACGTGTGGATGGGACAAACAGACATTCCCACTTAAAAAGGTGATAGTAGGAGACACTTAGCAGTCACAGGTCCAGGCCAATTCAGAAATCCAACCAGTGCTGAAATACAATTGAGCATATGTTGTCACTTCTTAGTTAGGCCTCTTCTGCTCTGGGAACAATTCTCCATGGCTCCTATCTCTGCTCTTTGGGCTCTTGGTTCTACCCTGCGGGTCATCTTTTCTTTCACAAAAGAAATAGGCAATGTTTGTGGCTGAGTAGCTTTCTCAGTAGGCTTTCTGCCCTAAGTAAGTTGTGAGTACAAAGGTCTTCCATTTTGCATTGTCTCTATGTAGCTACTGTGCTTCCAAAGTATAATTTTCTTAGAAACCTCTGAGCTTCCTTTGACTCTTTTTTGGGTTAATTCCATTAGATAAAAGTCACTCACAGTTATCTTCCACAAAAGCTCTCTGGCTTGTTGTGCCACAAGAAGCTGTGGAACAAAGCCTTCAAGATTCTTAAGGCGGCTGGGCGCGGTGGCTCACCACCTGTAATCCCAGCACTTTGGGAGACCGAGGCGGGTGGATCATGAAGTCAGGAGTTAAAGATCAGCCTGGTCAAAATGGTGAAACCTCGTCTCTACTAAAAATACAAAAAAATCAGCCAGGGGTGGTGGTAGGTGCCTGTAATCCCAGCTACTTGGGAGGCTGAGGCAGAGAATTGCTTGAACTCGGGAGGCGGAGGTTGCAGTGAGACAAGATCGCACCACTGCACTCCAGCCTGGGTGACAGAGCGAGACTATGTCTCATGGGAGGAAAATATATATATATATATATATATATATATGTATATATTTTATATTTTTATATATATAAATATTCTTAAAGACATTTTGTCTAGATGAAAAAGTTTCACAATATTTTGCCCTTAAGATTCTTAAAGGCTCTCTTGCCTATCAAAGAGATTCTGCTGGGCATATCCTTATTATTCTTAGAAGCCATACTAGGCACACTTAAATCTTTCTGAGTTTCAACAAAGTTTTTACTGCGCTATCTTCAAGATGTTTTCCCTGAGACCATTCTTACTCTGAGATCATTTCACCATCCAGAGAAGCTGAGAATAGACATATTTTTGTTTTTGAAACCAGTGAGTACTGGATTCCTTATATTTCTTCTAAATTCTACTTGGAAGCTATACATTTTCTTGCTTAATCTCATTTCTCTCTATCAGTGCTTTATCACATATAGTCTAAATAAACCAGCTGCTACTTTTGACACTTTGCCATGACATTTCTTGGGCCAGATCTAACAGTTCGTTACACACATTTTCTATATTCTGCATTACTATAGATAGCAGTTTTACTAAACTCTCCACCACTAACATCTTTTCTCCAGCCTCCAAAAACACTTTTGTCATTGTCCTTTGAGACTTTGCCAATAGTCTACTCAAGGCTTTTTTATCTTTCACCCATGTCTTGGCTTCAAAGTCAATGTCACATTCTTTAGGGATCTGTTTCATTAGCACTACATCTTGGTATAAAAAATTACCCCCAAATTTGGTAGCTTAAAACAGCAAATATATTACTGTATTTCACAATGTTGTTCTTAAATTTGAGAAGGGCTTAGCTGGGTGATTCTTCTGTTCCATGTGATCAACTAGGTCACCCTAACCATGGTGTTCAGCTGACAGATGGGCTGGTTTGTGAAATGGTTGTGAAATGGCTGGTTTGTGAAATGGCTGGTTTGTGAAATGGTTTCTTCTACCTCATGTAGAAGAAACTCTCTCTTTGGTAGAAACTAGGTTTTCTAGTATGGTTCTAGGTTTCAGTATGGTTCCTCTTGGTCTGAAGATATATAAAATAAAGAGACATGTTATCTAGGTTTTCTAGTTTCTACCAAAGAGAGAGTTTCTTCTACATGAGGTAGTCAAATCTGTTTTAATTTTCTGTAGTAAGATTTCTTCTGCTTTTATTCAAACTCTTAGGAGGGAAGGAAGGAGGAGGTTTCCGTCATAAGCAAGCAACTAACCTTGAATCTATGTGTATCCCAAGAGCTGTTCTGGATTGGCATGCTTCTGATATGCTGGTAACACACTTAGGCATACTATATAAATACAGCACTTTTTTTGCTTATTTGTCCTCACTGAGGGACAAGGCACTCAATTATAACTTATCTTTAATGCACTAAGGTCAAACTCTGCCAAACCTGTCTTTCTGATGAACAAGCAAGCCTCCTGCATCCACATCTTCCTATTATAGTGGGCGCGGCCCAGCCCAGTAAGAACCTATATTCCTAGTCTCTGGAAATAGAATTCCTAATTAAGGGGATAACAAGGAATCAATATGAATGGAGTTCAGTATTAAGTCCTACTTTTAAAAAATTTTTTAATTTTTCTGGGTACATATTAGGTGTATATATTTATGGCACACATGAGATGTTTGATATAGGCATGCAATGTGTAATAATCACATTATGGAGAATAGGACATCCATTCCCCTGAAGCATGTATCCTTTGTGTTATAATCCAATTATTTTAGTTATTTTAAAATGTACAATTAAGTTATTATTGATTATAGTCATTCTGTTGTGCTGTCACATAGTAGGTCTTATTCATTCTTTGTAACATTTCTTTGTATCCTTTAACCATACTCCCTTTCCCCATTCCCTGCTACCACCCTTCCCAGCCTCTGTGAACCATCCTTCCATTCTATGTCCGTGAATCCAACTGTTTTTATTTTTAGATCCCAAAAATAAGGGAGAACATGTGATGTTTGTCTTTCTGTGTCTGGCTTATTTCACTTAACATAATAATCTCCACTTTTCATCCACATTATTGCAAATGACAGGATCTCATTATTTTTATGGCTGAATAATCCTCCATTGTGTATAAATACCAAATTTTCTTTATCAATTCATCTGTTGATGGATATTTAGGGTGCTTCCAAATTTTGGCTGTTGTGAATAGTGCAGCAACAAACATGGAATATCCTTTGATATATTGATTTCCTTTCTTTTGGGCATATACCCAGTAGTGGGATTCCTGGATCATATGGTAGCTCTATGTATTAGGGTTCTCTAGAGGAACAGAACTAATAGGGGGACAGAACTAATGTATTTATATAAAGGGGAGTTTATTAAGTATTAACTCACACAATCACAAGATCCCACAATAGGCTGTCTGCAAGCAGAGGGGCAAGGAAAGCCAGTCTGAGTCTAAATCTTAAGAACTTGGAGTCTGATGTCCAAGGGCAAGAAGGGTCCAACATGGGAGAAAGATGTAGGCTGGGAGGCTAGGCCAGTTTAGTTTTTTCACATTTTTCTGCCTGCTTTATATTCTAGCTGCACTGGCAGCTGATTAGATTGTGCCCACCCAGATTAAGGATGGGTCTGCCTTTCCCAGCCTACTGACTGCAATGTTAATTTCCTTTAGCAACACTGTTACAGACACACCCAGGATCAATACGTTGCATCCTTCAATCCAAAGTTGACACTTAGTATTAACCACCACACTCTACTTTTAGTTTTTTTGAGGAACCTCCAAACTGTTCTCCATAGTGGTTGTACTAATTTACATTCCCATCCACAGTGTATGAGGGTTCCCTTTTCTCCATTTTGTCACCAACATTTGTTACTGCCTGTCTTTTGGATATAAGCCATTTTAACTGGGGTGAGATGATACTATATCCCATTGTAGTTTTGATCTGCATTTCTCTGATGATCAGTGATACTGAGCACCTTTTTTGTGCCTGTTTGCCATTTGTATGTCTTCTTTTGAAAAATGTTTACTCAAATCTTTTGCCCATTTTTTGATTGATTACTAGAATTTTTTCCTATAGAGTTGTTTGAGCTTCTCATATATTCTGGTTAATAATGCCTTGTCAGATAGGTAGTTTGAAAATATTTTCTCCCATTCTTTGGGTTGTCTTTTGACTTTATCGGTAGTTTCCTTTCCTTTGCTGTGCAGGAGCTTTTTAACTTAATGTTAATTTTGTTCATTTTTGCTTTGGTTGCTTGTGCTTGTGGGGTATTACTCAAGAAATTTTTGCCAAGACCAATATCATGGGGATTTTCCCCAATGTTCTCCTGCAGTAGTTTCAGAGTTTGAGGTCTTAGATTTAAATATTTAATCTATTTTGATTTGATTTTTGTACATGGCAAGAGATAGAGGTCTAGTTTCATTTTTCTGCATATGGATATCCAGTTTTCCTAGCACCATTTATTGAAGAGAATGTCTTTTCCCCAATACATGCTCTTGGCACCTTTGCCAAAAATGAGTTCACTGTAGGTGTGCGGGTTTGTTTCTGGGTTCTCTATTCTATTCCGTTGATCTATGTATGTCTGTTTTTATGTCAGTACCATGCTGTTTTGGTTACTATTGCTTTGTAGTATAATCTGAAGTCAGGTAATGTGATTTGTTCAGTTTTGTTCTTTTTGCTTAAGATAGCTTTGGCTATTCTAGGTCTTTCATGAATTCATATAAGTTTTAGGATTGTTTCTATTTCTGTGAAGAATGTCATTGGCACTTTGATAGGGATCTATTGGATCTGTAGGTGGCTGCTTTGGGTAGTACAGACATTTTAACAATATTGATTCTTCCAATCCACGAACATAGAATATTTTTCCATTTTTTAGTGTCCTCTTCAATTCCTTTTTCATCAATGTCTTATAGTTTTTATTACAGAGATCTTTCACTTCTTTGGTTAATTTCTAGGTATTTAATTTTATGTGTGGCTACTGTAAATGGGATTACTTTTTTGATTTCTTTTTCAGATTTTTCACTGTTGGCATATAGAAATGCTACCGATTTTTGTATGTTGATTTTGTACCCTGCAACTTTACTGAATTTATCAGTTCTAACAGTTTCTTTGTGGAGTCTTCATATTTTTCCAAATATAAGATCGTATCATGTGCAAACAGGATAATTTGACTTCCTCCTTTCAAATTTGGATGCCTTTTATCTTTTTTCTCATTAGGTTGCTCTAGCTAGAACTGCTAGTATTATGTTGAGTAACAGTGGTGAGAAAATGGGCATCCTTGTCATTTTCCAGATCTCAGTGGAAAGGATTGCCGTTTTTCCCCATTCATTATGTTACTAGCTGTAGGTATGTCATATATGGCTCTTAGTATGATGAGGTATATTCCTCCTTTACCTAATCTCAGAGTACTACAAAAGACCCTCATCATATCATCATAGTACCTGGCTGGTTATTCAGGGCCCATTGCTGGTTATTCAGGGCCCAAGGGCTCTTTAGTTAGTAGGTGATTAATGCTGCCAGGACTGGGTCCTTCCCTTCAAGGCAGCAGGTTCCCTTCTGGCCCATGGTATTCTAGAAATGATGTCCAGGAGCTAGAGCCGGAAATGGGGATCTCACCCCTCTGACCAGTGCCCTGTCCTGCTGTGGCTGAGCTGGTATCCAAGATGCAAGACAAACTCCTCCCCACTCTTTCCTCTCCTCTTCTTAAGGAGAAATAAGGGATCTCTTTTGGAGCCGTGAGCTTTCCTGCCCGGGGATAGGGGAGGGGTGATGCCAGCACTCCTTTAGCTGTCTCAGCTGGTATCAGCAGGTTGCATTCTCCTGCCCTACAGTCTACTGGCTCTGGGCTCAGTTCAACAGTAGAACTCCTCTAAAAGTTGCAGATTCTGTGGCCTAGACTGCATTTCAAGTTTATTTAGAGTCTCTGAGCACTTTAGGCCCCAGTAGCAAGGTTTGCCAGATCTCAAGTTCTGACCTCTGGGATCCAGGATTCCCTTCTGGCTAGGGCGGATTTAAATATTGCCTCCATGGGCAGGAGTCAGCTGGATTTGGTCCAGTTTTTCTTTCTGCTCTAACGGGACAGCACTGAGTTCAATGCGTCACCATTGCTGTGTTCTCCCTCCCCCAGTGCACAGAGATGCTCTCTGTACCAGGCAACAGCTACCTGGGGTTGGGGAGTGGTGGTGTTAACAATTCAAGACTGCTTTTCCTACCTCTTCAGTGCCTCTTTCAGGAATACAAAGTTGCTAGAACCAGGTACTGTGAGTGCTCACCTGATTTTTGGTTCTTAAGAGGGTGTTTTTAAAAATATATGTAGATAGTTGTTAAATTGGTGTCTTTGTAAGGGAGGATGATGGGTGGAGCCTTCTCTTCAGTTTTCTTGCTCTGCTTTCTTAATTCCTATTCTGACCTTGTACTGAGATTTATAGAATTCTTAAACCTTTCCCTATTCAATTGACAAAGTCTATAACCTTGTTCTCAGCATCTGTATTCGGTCTCACTTTGGTTCCTTTTACCTCTGTCTATTTTTATGTAATTGAGGTCCATCTTGCTCCCATTCCATCAGATAAAGCATGATTTTTAAAAAATAGTGATAAAAGCACATGGAAAAATATTTCAGTGGGAAGGATTAATGTGAGTTCTGGGGAAAATATCTGTTTGTTTCTTTGCAAATAACACAGTGAACAGAGGAAAAATGTATTAGAAGTGTTAAAAAAGGACACAGGACATTATCTTAAGCAAAATGGACATGAAAAACAAACTACAAAGCAAATACTCTGCACAATTATTGACCAAAAAGGAGAGAGGCTGAGGTTTGGAAAACAAATATTTTTCAACACAGACATATACAGAGCCAGAAGGCATTTTAATGTTTTGTGTTTTTTCTATCATCTATGCCAAGAGAATTTATGATCAGAACATTTCTTCATGATTTTTGGAATTAATAATACAAAAAAGGAGCTTGGCATATTAAATGAGGATTCTGTTTTCTACAATGGATTCAGCAATAGACACCCCAGAATGTCTCAACCAGCAGTAAGGAAATCGAGAGTCAGCAGGCTCTACATTTAGATTTCTGTCTCTTTCTAAGGAACCAACATATAACATCCTATGGGTCTGAATAAGCATATCCATATATCCCCATTTAAGGGTTCAAGTTCCACACACTGTGATGCACAAGCCACTTAAAATAATTCTAGCTCTTCCTCAAAGTAGACTAACTTTTTTTCCTCGGAGAAATGGTTTTCTGAGGCCATAACTAGACTATCATATTGAAGAAAAAGGACTGTATACATGCTAGACTGGTAATACAAAGAGTGTGTCTGCAGTTTTGGGTTTTGACCCAAACATACAGAAATAGCTTCAACTGACAAGATTACTTCACTGTCTATTTAGAATGTTGAGCTTGGACTTACAAGTATGTAAGATTGTTCCATAAAGTCACAGAGTGCTAGAAGGCCCCTCACTACACTGGTGACAACATGGGATTCAGAGAGGTCAAGAGACCGCTCCAAAGTTGCAGGGCCAGCCAGTGTTAGAGCTGAAGCAAAATCCATTCTCCTCATTCCCCAGTTTGCATTCTTAAATTTGGAACCCCCACATGCATACAAAACACAGTTTCTGTATTCTCTGTTTTAGATTCTGATGTGACTCTTGAATCCTTTAAAAAAAACAACAAACTTTGCTTTTCACTACTTGTCATCTATTCATTTGTTCATTCAATCAGCAAATATTCGAGTGGCTACTATATGCAATGGGCATTTTCTACACCCTGGATGATAAAGCATATATGGTCCTTATATTTCCACAGGAGGAGATAGACACCAAAGAAAGATGTAAATGATTTAGTGCAGAGTAGATTAGGTGGTGGCAAGTGCTAAGGAGAACTGCAAAACAAGGGAAAGAAACAAAGAGTTCCACAGGGGAAACTATCCCACATAGAATGGAGAGAAGAATGATTTCTCTAATATATGGTGACACTGGAACAAAGATGAAGGAAGTAAGAAGCCAGGCAGTTAGGCTTCCCTGAGCACACCATCTGATGTGGTTGGCTGTATCCCCGCCCAGATCTCATCTTGAATTGTAGTTCCCATAATCCCCATGTGTTGTGGTAGGAATCTGGTGGGACGTAATTGCACCATGGGGGTGGTTATCTCCATGCTGTTCTTGTGATAGTGAGTGAGTTCTCATGAGATCTGAGAGTTTTATCAGGGGTTTTTCCCCACGTACAATCCGCATTTCTCCTTGCTGCCACCATGTGAAGGACATGTTGGCTTTCCCTTTCACCATGATTGTAAGTTTCATGAGGCCTCTCTAGCCATGAGGAACTGTGAGTCAGTTAAACTTCTTTCCTTTATAAATTACCCAGTCTCAGGTATGTCCTAATAGGAGAGGGAGAATGGACTAATACACCACTCATGCAATTGCACAGGACCCCACACTTGGTTTAGTGCTCTGATGTTGCCATCTTGTGATTCTTACCAATTTTTAACGAAAAGCATTTTTCATTTTACGCTGAGCATGAAACATTATGTAGCTGGTCCTGGGCCAGGAATGTGTTATCCAGGGAAGAGCATTCCAGGCAGAAGACACTAGTAAGAGCATAAGGCCTGAAATGAACAAGAAAGAGGAAGGGGACCAGTCAACTGGAGCGGGCAGGCAAGAGAAGAGAGTGATGGGAGAGGACATGGCAGGGGGCATTGAGATTGGGCCCTGGGGAGGACTGTGGCTTTCACTCCGATTGAGATGGCAAAGCCATTGACTAGAGGGGTGACACAATTTGCTTTTCATTTAAAAATAATTATTCTAGGTTTGTGCTGACTCATTATCACAAGAGTTCAATGTGACATTTACCTATTTCCCAAAATAAGCTAACAGCAATTTTGCCACAATTGGCTACACAACTTAGAAAAGACTTTTTAATATTTAAAAAAGCTTACTTAAAAATATTAAGCAAATGTATTAAAAAACTTTGTGAAAGTGGCATATTATCCACTCTCTATGCTTATACAGACTAAACTTTTTTTCTTTAAAAATATTCCTTTATTAGTTTTAATATTTAGAATCATATAGATAAAATGCTTAACCACAAATATTCCTGTTCACATAAATATTGTTTTTTAAAATCTAGTTTTACTAGAAGAAGCACATATATATCCTAGAGAATGTTGAATCTTCTGCTATACTTCAATTTTCGCTTTTGAGGGAGAGGGGGAAAAATCATGCTTCATTATTGAATAACACCAACATTTTGTGAAAGAAGACATTTCTGCCAAATGTGCAAATAAAGGAATCTCAATTATGTTGCTGGTTAGGGCATTTCTTTTTGAAAAATTTAAAAATCTATAAGTTATTTATTTATTTATTGACAAGAGTTTCACTCTGTCGCCCAGGCTGGAGTGCAGTGGCGTGATCTCCGCTCACTGCAAGCTCCGCCTCCCGGGTTCACGGCATTCTCCTGCCTCAGTCTCCCAAGTAGCTGGGACTACAGGTGCCCGCCACTGTGCCTGGCTAATTTTTTGTATTTTAAGTAGAGACGGGGTTTCACTGAGTTAGCTAGGACGGTCGTGATCTCCTGACCTTATGATCCACCCGCCTCGGCCTCCCAAAGTGCTGGGATTTACAGGTGTGAGCCACCACGCCGAGCCAAGTTTTTGAAATAAAATTCTAGTACTATCCAGTGTTAAATACATGGAATTTTAAAAAAAGAAATTTGATAGAATGAAAAGCAAGTTTGAAGTTGCTAAGTAATATTCTAGAGAAAAAAAGGAATGCACCGAGTACTCAACATATGAGAGTTTTTGTGTTTGTAGTTATAGAAATATCTTTGTAGTGTGGGGTCCAAGTAAGTTCGTCAAAGTTGATGGGAGGCTTTTAGAAGCAGAAAATGTTTCTTTAGTGATGTCCTATGCAAGTATAATCCTTCCAGCACTTTGCAAGTACTTTCAAATCTTTTATTTAACGTTATCCTCATTATTCCTGAGATGAGTAAAGCAGGTTTATTTTTAAAGTGTAGATAAGAGCTGGGTGTGGTGGCTTATGCCTGTAGTCCCAGCTACATCAGAGGCTGAGGCAGGAAGACCTCTTGATCCCAGGAGGTCAAGGATGCAGTGAATTATGATCACACTATTGCACTCCAGCATGGGCAACAGAGAGAAATCCTGTCTTTAAATAAATAAGTAAATAAAAATAAAATATAGGTGAAGGAATGGAAGTCTAGTGAATTTAAATCATTAGCCGAAGGTCAAAGGCAAAACAAGAATCTAGACATCTTGATTCTCAGTTTGATGTTCTTTCCATGTCTTCTTATTAGCTTCCTTCATGTTAAGGAGATTCAATAGCCACTGGATGTGCTAGTGAAACAGACCAAACCATTCCTGCTGAACATGGTCAGTTGAGGTGTCACTAGGAGTAAAAAAAGATAGGGGCAAAAAACAAAAATACAAAAATGCATACTGTTAAAAAGGATTATAAATTAGACTTTTTCACAATTGAAAACTTCTGCTTTGCAAAAAGTACTGTTAAGAAAATGAAAAGACAAGCCACAGAGTGAAAGAAAACATTGGCAAAATATTAAGGACTTGTATTTGGAATATATAAATTCATCTGAAAACTCAATAATAAGAAAACAACTAATCCAATTAAATATGAAAAAATATCTGAACAGGCACTTCATCAAAAAATATGGATGACAAATAAACCCATGAAAGGTTACTCAGCTTAATTAGTCATAAAAAATGCAGATTAAAATCACAGTGAGGTACATACCAACTAAATAGGCTAAAATAAAAACAACAGACAATGCCAAGTGCTGATGAGAATGTAGAGCAACTGGAATGATCACAGATTGCAACAGGATGAAAATAAAACATGTTCAGCCATTTTGGAAAGCAATTTGTCAATTTTGTTTGTCCACAAGAAATATAAACTTACAACCACACAAAAACCTGTACATGAATGTTTATAGCAACTTTATTCATGATTTGTCTAAGCTGAAAATGATGCAAATGTACTTAAAGTAAAATAAATAGATAAAGTGTGGTATATGCATGCAAAGGAATACTATTTACCAATATTTAGCAAAATAAAGGAACACCCTGTATAAAACTCAGATGCATTGTGCTAATTGAAAGAGGCTGACTCAAAAGGCTGTATACTGCATAATTTCATTTCTATGATATTCTGGAAAAGGCCAAAACAGATCAGTAGTTAATAGGGGCTGAAGACGGGGGAGAGGTTGACTATAAAGGAGTATGGGAACATGTTTTAAGGTAATGAAACTGTTCTACATCTTGATTCTGGAAGCTGGCACATTATTTATAATCTTATTTTCAAACTCATAGAAATGCACTTCAAAAATGGTTGATGTTATATGTAAATTGTGCTTCATTTTTTTTTTTTTTTTTTAATAATACAGGTACGTGGCCGGGCGCGGTGGCTCAAGCCTGTAATCCCAGCACTTTGGGAGGCCGAGACGGGTGGATCACGAGGTCAGGAGATCGAGACCATCCTGGCTAACACCGTGAAACCCCGTCTCTACTAAAAATACAAAAAAAAAAACTAGCCGGGCGAGGTGGCGGGCGCCTGTAGTCCCAGCTACTCGGGAGGCTGAGGCAGGAGAATGGCGTAAACCCGGGAGGCGGAGCTTGCAGTGAGCTGAGATCTGGCCACTGCACTCCAGCCCGGGCTACAGAGCAAGACTCCGTCTCAAAAAAAAAAAAAAAAAAATACAGGTACGTAAAATCTAGTTGAAACTAAAAGGCGTGATATCTAATCGACATAAAAACTCCAGACAATAAGAAAAACATAAATTGTGCAGAGCATTTCATATTTGATAGTAGACTTAAATTAGTAATTGAAATTTCCAAGCACTGTTTCTGAAAGTAAAAATTTGAAGACAGTTGGTTGGGATAGAGCCCATATTCAATTTTAAAAGCTATATATTAAAGCTAATCATAACAATAAAACAGAGTCATAAGTGGTCTAAATAGCTATTAGACCACTTTTAACATGAAATAACATGAAATAATGTACTGAGAAAGCCTTTACTTATAAATTTATTTAGCTATATGTAAATAATCCAAATAATCAAGCCTTCAGAATGTAAACCCCAAAATTTTTACTCAGCAAAAAGCAAATAAAGAATTAAAAAATTACCTTAGGGCCACTCTTCAATTGGTCAAAAATTATTGATATTCTCTGAACCCTTGGGAATTTTGTCAACTCTAGGCCTTAGTACTGCATGTGAATATTACTTATTTACCTTAAGTATTTTATAATCCAATATTTAATAAGGTGCCAACATGGCAGTTTTGCTTTGCCAACTCCATCATTCTTTTTCATATTTCAACTGTAGTACCTTTCATGATTCAGTTGTCCGAATGGAAAAACCTTGTAGTTTTGTGTAATTTACTTCCCTGTCTTGGTCTTTGATGCAGTCTCTGCTCTCTGGTTGAAAATACAAAGACCTCAGGTTTAATAAATACAGTTATGCCTTCCACAAAGTAAAAATGCAATGTTTTGTATTCAGGCAATCAGATCTTAAAAATAAAAATGAGAGAATCAAGTACAAATGAAAGCAACCTTGAAGTACCTTTTTTCCAAATATACTGAAATAATAACAGCAAACAAACAACACTTGTTTTCAGTCCCACTGATGATATAATGAAAGTAGTGCACCCATTTTTGCTTAAATGGCCTTATAAACTCCTAAAATTAGTTGGGATAACAAGAATGGAAGTACATTGTGAGATCTTACAAAATGTACATTTTGATTAAATAATTCTTCGTTTAAGAATTTATCCAAAGGAAATAATTTGATGGGAACAAAATGATGCCTGACCCATATATCATCCCAGAATGAGCTAAAGTAGCATTAAAATAGAAAGCTAATTAAATGTACACCATTAGGGGACTTGGGTAAAAAAGAAATTTAGTGGAATAGAGACAGCAGGGACCTCTTAGGTAGCATGAGAATTAATTCTAGCTGCCTGTGGTCAGCACCTGTGTTTAAACATCTCCTAGTTCCTCCCTATACCACCCCTACAATGATGTCAAGCAACATGTAACTAACTGTATATTTTGTTTGATAATTTTCTTCATTGCCTGTTGTCTTTAACCAGAACATAAGACAAACTATGAGTGCAAAGATTTTTGCATGGTATTTTTCACCGTTGTGTCTTCTGTGCCTAGAGCAGTTCCTGGCACATAGTGGACAAAAGAAATTAATATTTATTGGAATAAAATCACAAATGAAAAAATAGTAAGCACTTTTAGCGCCACAATTTTGATTCCATTTCTGTTTTTGCTTTTTATTCCATGGTCTATTTTACTAAGCCCTCCTGGTAGCCAGGCACTATAATAAGTGCTGGTTTACAGACATGAACTTGACAGTCATGATCTGACTAGAATGGTGCTCACAGGCTGATGGGAAGGAGTTGCTGGAGCAGTGATTATGAGAGAGATAAGTGGGGAGTAGAGTGTGCCATCGCAGTGTGCATCATGGGGTGCTCATCTCCTTGGGGATTAGAGAACTTCCTAAAGGAAGCTGCATCTACTAAAATCTTGAGTGATGAGAAGGTGCTCACTAGGAATGTTCCAGGCCTGGCAGACACACATGAAAGGACCAGAGCCACAGAATTTGGTACTTCTAAGGACAGAATGAAGACCTAAGCTGCTGTGGTTGGGGCCATGACAATCACTGGGGAGACCACTATAAGGCAAATAGAGACTGGATTGTGGAGAAACCTCGTCAGGATTTTGGTTTGTATGCCAAGGATGATGGGACATAACTGACAAAAATAGGTTTAGACAGAGAAGTGGGATGACCTTGTTTGAAGTTTGCATGGATGGGTGTGGTTGCAGTATTGACTGGAGGCAGCTGACTCCAGAGGATCACACAAGTCTGGTTGGGAGACCAGAGTCCTGGGTCCAGTTCCTGCTCTGCTCCCCAACCTCCCACTGATAAAGGAGGCCTCTATCCTGTCTGCCTCATGGAGTTGTTGCAAGAGATAAAGGAGACTGGAGAGTCCATAGCAGATTGTGAAATGTTGTCAGTGTGAAATGCATTTTGTATTCTTTATCTGACCTGGAAAAGGAGAGCATTAATATGAACTTTGTATTTTCTTGGTCCTCATGTTTAAGCTGAGAAATGGGCCTACTTCTCACTAATTTTCCATCTGAGAAAGTTCGAAGCTCTTTGTTTGAGTCACACTCTCATTTCCCTTGGTCAGTAATCACAGGCTTGGGGATGGAGAACAAGCAATCTGCATTTTCATTGCTTTTACCATATGGATAAATTTGGTAGCAGAAACACATGCTTGCTATGAAGGTATAGAGCAGCTCATCCTTGCAGAATTCTTGCTGCTGTCCCACAAATAAGCATGAGCCCATGCCCAGTCCTTGAGGGAGGAGGTTTCCCTGTAGAGTGCTCCACACCCACGGGGGTGATACAGGCTGTCGGCTCCCCACTTTTCCATTTCTAATCAATTCCTAGCCTCCCCACTTCTCCATTTCTAATCAATTCTTAGCCTGCTGTGGCTTGGGGCCCAGCCTTTCAATTATTCAAGAATTGGAAAGCATTTGTTGCCTGATGCTGGATTTGCTTTTATTCAACAGAACAAAACCCTGGTAGGTGAGATTCAACACCCAGGGCAGCGAGGTCTCTAGACACATGCAGATTGCTGACAGAGGGGCAGTTGCTCTGGGAAGGGGTCTGGTTCAAACAGCATATAGAGTGAATGGAAGAAGGAAAAAAAAGGCAAACAGAGATGAATAGGAACATCCTGATTTCACCTTTTATTTATCCAACTAGAAAACCAGAGCATGCTGAAATAACGGAAACCTCAGGCTGTGGTTCAGGCAAGGGGCATCTTCACAGAAAGCATCCCCAGGCTGGGTAGTGAGAGCTCTGGGTTCTAACCTAGATTTTGCTGCTAACTTGCCACATGGTTTTGGTAAATTATCTCCCTCATTGGTCCATAGACTTATCACCTGTGAAATGAGGAAGGTGGATTATGTGATCTCTAAGTCTCCCTTGCGCATTTCTCTGTTTTCTGATACCGGAGCAATTCTCAGGTCTTGGTACCAGCCGTTAGTAAATCCTCTGCTTAGGATGGAGCTGGTCTCCTTATAATCTCTTCTGCTCGTTGTCATCCATTTAATCCTTATTGTTTTTGTTGACAAACAAATACTGAGCATTTTCTGTGTACTTGGGGGCACCTGTTCAGGGGATCCCAATCTATGTGTCTTAAGTGATACAACCAGATTATGAAGAGCTAGTGAAGCATCACCTGTATTCTTACGTTTTCACTAGACTCTCAAGACTTAGTTAATTCACAACAGAAGAGTCTTTTAATGAAAGCTCTGGGAGGCCCATTTATTTACTCCTCTATTCATTCAGCAAACGTTTATTGAGCATAAACTATAAGTCAAGTGCTACATAAGGAAAAATCAAAGGTGAATGAGGCAAAAGTTCTGCCCTCAAATTCATATGTTTTTGTTGATGAGATTGGTATATAAAAGGAAAACTAGAATGCAGAGAGATAATGTAAGAGAAGTTATGTGCACAGGGAATTATGAGAGCAGAGAAGAGCTGTATCATTGAACACTGCCTGGGGAGCCAAGGAGCACCTCTCACAGGAGCTGGGATCTGAGCTAAGAGTTATTTTTAAATAGCTGTATAACTTCATTCTGATTATGAAATGTATATACGTATGTGTGTGTATATAATTCAGAATATTCAGAAAAGAAAGTAAAGATTACCCCCTTTCCCATAAAGATAATAACTAAGAATACATTGGAATATATCTTTAAGACATTTTTTGATTTTTCTTGCATTCTTTTGTTTTGATAGAAAAAACCATAAATACTACTGTGCAAGTTTCATTTTAATTTGATGCTATTGACTTTTTATAACAATAATCACAATTCTTTTTTATTTTTAGTAGCTGTATATGACATTCTAGTTTTTAGATGCGCTGCTATTCTTGCAACTAATCTATTGATGGAATTGGGTTTCTTCCAATTTTTCACTATTATAAACAACATTGTGATAAAAATGCTTATCCTTAGGACAAAGTCTTAGAGGCTGGATATCTGGGCTGAAGGATATCTTAAATATTGATACATACTGCCAGACTGTACTTTAGTTTTCAAGTGGAATTATCTATTTTTCTCTGTGTGTGTATACTCATGAGTGCACATGTGTTCTCTTTAGCTAACCTTGAGTGCTTACTATATTTCAGATATTAGACTAAGTGCTTTGAATACATTGTCCAATATAATGATTGTAACTCTTCATCCCAAGCAAACCACTGATTCATACACTATTATAGCAGATACTCCAAGAAAAATAATCCACATTTCATTTGTCAACCCAAGAAAGTAAGTGGTGTTTAGAGGCAGAAGAGTAGGCATATAAGGTATAAAAGAAACCATAAAGTCTTGGTTTGAGCCTTGCTGGGATGTCAGTCATGCTGTGCCATTGTCCAGAGTTCATGACCTTCATGACCTTAAACTTAAATGCAACTGGAGAAGTTGTCCACCCTGGGTCTATGATTGATGCCACAACTAAAGTCAAAACGTGCAGAAGACCATTGCATTTTTAGTTCTATCTATCAGCTGATGTTACCAAAAGTTTTCCTAGAAGTAGGGAGACAGCAGGTCCTGATTTACCTATGAAGGTCCTGGTCTATGCTTGTTGTCTTGAAGTAATTATTGATATTGTGCCCTTTAATTCTCAAAATTGTCCCACTTTGGGCAGGACCTTATTTTTAGGAAACTTGCTGCACCCTGGGCAGAAATTGAAGAGTGAGATTGCCAACTGCTGCCCACTCCCTCATGCTTTAGGGGAGGACATTGCTGTCTCTAACTTTCTAAAGCAACTTACCCTCCTGATCGTGCATGAGGATATCTTGCTATCTCACTTATCCAAATAATTAAGAACCAGAGAAAAGCAAAAATATCTGTGTAGTAAGAATCAATTTTTTTCTGTAATAACATTTTTGCCTTTGTCTATGGAAGAAATTCTTTTTTAAAGCCTGTCTTCTCTTGCTTTTTGTGCAGACCCCCAAAAGCTTGGGTATCTTATTTCTCACCCATAGGTGACTGAAAGGATAGGTTAGAAGAAAGAAAGGAATGCTTAAGGAAAATACCTTGGCACGAGCAAGAAGAGACTGAAAGCAGCCTGAATGAGAGGGAGAAGACACAAAGCCTACAAACAAAGGCAAGAACTGCCACTGCAGGTAGAAGCAACCCCCACCTACCATAATGGACCTCCAGAGAATCAATGCAGAGGGCAGTCATGGGAGTTCATCATAATGACCTTGATTTATCAAGAAAATGTTTCATTGTATTTGATACGCACATTTAAGAAAGTAGGATAGAAGGAAACATTTTAGATGAGATCTCTATCCGAAATATTTCATATTTCTCAAATTAGACTTAGAAGAGATAAGCATTCAGCAAGCTGAGTACCTTGATTATACAGAATGACTTAACCTTCTAAGAGTCATGGACAACTAAGAATTTAATATATAAGAAAAAGTACTGAAGTCATCTTTCCTGCCCTCAGTGACTTCAAATTCTTATTGGTAATATAAGTTTTCAAACTTCCTAGATGACTTTGCACTTAATAAAGAACTTTGAGAGACCAAAATGCCTTATAATCCCAAAGGAGTCAAGTTCCAGTAATATAATTCTGGCACTAAGAACACAGGGGGAAAGTTTGAAGGGCCAAAGGCTTTTTCTGGTTATCCATGCAAGGAGCTGTTGGCTTTCCTTGTGTGAAGATGGTCCTGTAAAAAGAATTATCTCCTTAGTTGCTCATGTCCTTTGGAGTCATAACCTCCCACCCTCTAGACCTGAATCTTGCCTTTAAGACACAGAGCAGAGTAGTGAGTCAAGCATGCTCATGACCAAGAAGAAGGCGGAGGGGTCCCCAGAGAAGCTGAGGGTACCACTCTGTACTAATCAGAGACAAAATTACAGATCATTCAAGTGACAAGTAGTTCCAAACTCTCGGAGTCAAGACCTTTGGGGTTCTGAGAATTCTGGCTGGATGTCCGTCAGGGCTCTGCTCAGTAATTCTATCCATGATAATGTTTAAAGTGTAATGAAAACTCAATGCAAAAAAAAAAAAATAGAAGACTCGGGGCATTAAATGGTTATCCCCAGGACACACAGCCCTAAGGCAGAGGACAGAGGGCAGTGGAAGCAGAAAGGGATGAGGCTACCTCCATGGCACTGTCGCTCACCTCATTGGTGTCCCCACAGGAAACTCAGTCTGGAAGGAAGGTGTTAGATGGGAAGGAGGCCACCCTTTAGAAGGTCAATCCAAACCCTTGACCTAAATCCTCTACCCAACAGAGTGGTTGTGACAGTCACTTCAACCTGCTGAACTGTGATGCGTTTCTGCATGTTGTCACCAAAAGTAATACAGGTCAGTGTTTCCCTGAAAGAGGCTTAGAATGTCACTAACCTAATACTTGCTCTCTGTCTGGGCAGTAGAACCTGAATCTCTGAGATCCAGGCAGGAAGAACAGCCTCTAGTTCCAAATAAGCATCCGTGGACTCCAGTTAGCATTTCTGGGATTTTAAGGTGCTTGTTTCTCACTCTCCTCTGCTGGAGAAAAGAAGCAGCAAGGCCATATATAGCTGACTCAGCTATGCAGGGACCAGATAAAGCCCATCCTCCCTAGCCTTGGGCAGAGGCAGAGAGAATGGCTGCTTTTGCTACATGATCTCCTTTATCCAAATCAGTATCCATCTTCTATAATTGATGTTTATAATTCCATTATTAGAAGCGTATTCCCTTGAAGCCTGTGTGGGTTGCCTTATATGTCTCATCAATCATTATCATGTGCTGAAATAAGATGTGCAGAGGGCAAGGAACAATGGTTCGCAGGGACCCTGGCACCTGAGATCTGGGAAGGTGCTCTACAGCACCGGGGGAATGCTGGAGATAGCAGAGACACACTCTTCTGCCTCATAGCTCGAGCCCTGGTGCTGATCCTATACAAATTCTGTTCCTCTACCACATGTCTCCTATCATCTCAAAACTGCACACTCTCCAACCTATCCCTTTGGTCATTATGGTCTCCTGGGAATATGGTTGCTGACTTTAACATCTAAGGAAAATCGTATCTGCTACTTTACTCTGCAAAAGCTAATCTCAAAATATTTTAAGTTTCATCTAGTCCAAGGTTTTCAAAATCAGTTGCTGTGACTCCTAACAAAGAAACTCAGGAAATTGAGGGGAGATAGCCTGATCCCAGAGTGGAGGTTCCAGAAGCATATTTGGTGTTTCCTAAAAAAGGCATTAACCACCATCCCGAGACCAGAGAAAACTGTCATTGTCAACCTGGGGTGTAGGAGGCTATGGAGTCCTAAGGTTAGGCTAAGGTTGTTTAGATCCCTTGCCCAGCTCCAAGCGGGAAGTGGGGCTTACTATCCTGCAGAGAGAACCCAGCTGAGACTACAAGCCCCAGGGGATGGGGCACCGTGGCTCAATGCACATGGACACAGGTGCATGCACACGTATGCACATTCATACACACACACGAAGGTAGAAGTCGGTGGGGGGCCTGTCTGAAGGAAGGTATTTCACCATGGAAGGAAGACAGAATGATGTTCTCAGCTGGAGAATTTAAAACAGAGATAGGAGTCAGTAAAAAACAAAACCACCAGCGTCATTTTGCTCCCAGAGGCCAGGGTGCTGCACTGAGCTGGCCCTGCCAGCACTCAGAGGCCCCTGTCCTATCTGTCTGTCCTTCCCAAGGTGCCAGCCCAGATAGCCCACCCCTCTGTGTAACTCATTTCCACATCATCTACACTTTCCAATAAGCTCTTACTCTATTAGATTGCTTCCAGGAAGAGCCAAATATTAAAAATCACCGGTCAGTCAGTTCTTTATTCTGTTAGTCACCAAACTGATTTTTTAAGCTCAGAACCAATAAAGCTGTGACGGCGAAGAACGGATATAGATTTCTCGTTCCCACACACTCATATATAATAATAATAAAACTTTATTAAACAAGAGACATGTTGTTTCAGGGAATTTTTCTTTCCCTTCTCTGGTGCCCTGAGGCTAAAATATACAATCTTATTAACTTCCTGGAAGAAATACTCCATTCCCTTGGTGAAAATGCAGAACATTCATCTTCTTGGACCTGGAAAATGAGACAGGCCCTTGACGAAAAGGTGCGTGGGCCACAGTTCTATCCAGGGAAATCTAGGGAATGAGTGTGATTACGAAACTTCCCAGGAAGCTCTGCAGAGTGCATGAAGTGCTTGGGATTGGCTACTCTGGGATGTCCCAGGGCAGAAAGGAAAGGAAAAGGGATGCAACAGCAGGTTGGTCCTCCGTGGGACCCCAGATCTGGGGGAGGCTGGAAGTTCCATTTAGACCACCCTCCCAGTCAATACATCAGGCACTGAGACTTGGGCAGGGGCTGTCACTTACCCAGAATGACACAGAATGGATGGTGAGCAGGAAACAGAACACTGGCATTCATTCTGAGCACTCCCTTCTCTGCCTTCCATCCAGCAGTCCCGGCTTGATCTGAAAGGAAATGCAACAATGATTCCTACGTTGCCTGTTAGGAGGCTTCACACTGCTCAGGGAGATCAGGGGCTGTGTCTTCTCTTGCTTTTGCTCTCTCTGCCCACCGCAGAAAGAAGAGCCATGCTATTCATGAGGCAGGGGGTGTGTCACAATCAGCAAAATTTGTTGAGTGACTAAGTGATCTCTACCAGGTGGTGAATAAGATCAGAACACAGAAATCTAATTCATATAGTTCCATGTAATCATGGGAAGTATTTGGTCCAGGCAGGGTTAACACTCAGAACCCTGAAGCCGCTGTGTCCCTGTTTTCTAGGGTCAGAGTCTCGAAGGTAGAAGACAAGGACGCAGGTGGCTACCAAGTATGTCTAGCCAGAATATTTGTCAATGTCTCGTGGAAGACTGTTTTGGCACACCTAGGGGTTTGTGATTAGGTTTGGGAGGAGCGGAGGAGGGGATGATCATGGACAGGCAACACATATCGGACTGGGCCCTGAGACCAAGGAGGACCTCTGTGTCAGCACTGAGCTCCGCACGGTGGCGTGAGGATTTAGGGTGGTCCTTAGGAGTGAGGAGCTGTTGTGAACTGAACTGTGTCCCCAAACAAAATTGCTTTGTTTAAGGCCTAACCCTCACTGTGACTGTATTTGGAGGTAGAGCCTTTAAGGAGGTAATTAAGGTCATTATAGTTAAATAAGGTCATAGGGTGAGCCCTAATCTCATAGGACTAGTGTCCTTCTAAGAAAAGGATGAGAAGCCAGAGTTCTTTCTCTCTGTACCTGCACACAGAGAACAGCCACAGCAAGAAGAGACTGTAAGCAAGAGGGAAGAAACCAAGCCTGCTGGCACCTTGATCTTGGGCCTCTAACCTCTGGAACCATGAGAAATAGATTTTTGTGATTTAAGCCATGCAGTCTGTGGTATTTTGTAGTCCAAGCCAAAGAGGATGGAGGCTGACTATGAGGGCTGGAGTCTCAGGCAGGACAAGTACCCCAGGAGTCAGGGCCAGGGGTGCAGGTTCTTGTTGCCAGATGTGATATGGGCAAGTAGTCTGCACTTGGTGAGTCTTAGTAGAACACAGCAGTCTTGGACTCTCCTGACTCTGATATTCTATGTTTTATCCTTTTCTGAGGTGCTAAAACAAGACATGTACTCCTTATCATTAGCTGGAGTCTTCCCACGAAAATGGAAAAGGGATCAAATGACCTTTCAAGGCCATTGTCGTAAGACTCTAACCCACTGGAACAACAGAGATTTATCACTGAAAATGTTTCATTTGAATTTTTTTAAACTGCAAGATTAGAAATCTTTTAACTCCATGTAAAAGAAGCAACAGTGGCGTAATTGTAAACAAGTATCTATTTGTATTTCAGATTACGTATTTCAGGTACCATTTAGTGAATCCAAATTAGGTACCTGTCAAATACACATGACGTTTAACAGGGGTTGTCTAGATATTTGTACTGCATAGGAAGTGGTTCTAATGCACATGATGGTTGTAAAGTGTTGGACAGATTCTCTTGCCTTCCTTCCCCCAACCATGAGGGTTAATTTGTAGGAGTCCTCCCAGTGTCTCTCTGATAATCACTCGGCATCAGCACTCTAGCTTTGGATGCTGGGCCCAGCCTCCACCCTCAGCCTCCCTGTCTGCAATGTCTTTCTATAGATCCCATTCAAGATCAACCACCAAATGTTTTCCAAGCAATTACTGCACACTCAACTCCGTGCTTAGCTGAACTCTGAGGTTACTTCCAACTTGAGAGACAGGACAGTGTGCACGGACATATGTTCTCAGGGAGCTTAGATATTACTGCCTCCATGAAGCCTCCCTAACTGTGGCAGGCAACATAAATGTGCACCAAGCCCCATTCATTCCCTTTCCTAATGCATGCAGAGATAAGACTACATTTGCCTACCCTCCCTTCATGGAAATTGTTAGTCCCTTCTCATGCTGTTAATAAAGACATTCCCAACTGGGTAATTTATAAAGGAAAGAGGTTTAATTGACTCACAGTTCCACATGGCTAAGGGGGCCTCACAATCATGGCAGAAGGCAAAGGAGGAGCAACGTCACGTCTCACATGGAGGCAGGCAAGAGAAAGATAGTGTGTGCAGGGGAACTCCCTGTTATAAAATCATGAGAACAGTACGGGGGAAAACGTCCCCATGATTCAATTATCTCCCCCCGGCCCTGCCCTTGACATGTGGGGATTATTCAAGGTGAGATTTGGGTGGGGACACAGCCAAACCATATCAGAAATGTAGTCCCTTTCTAGATAGGGCCATGTGACAATAGAAACATGGGTGGGAGTGATGTAAGTCCTTTCCAAACCTGGATCTTAACACTTTCCTTTTAGCTTGTCTCTCAGTTATAGAGGGAACTAGTATAAAATGCCAAGGTCCTTGGAGCTGGAGAGACTTGCTACATCCAAGAAGCCTGGATCCCTTTATGACGTGTGGAGTAGAACCACGCACCCACTCCCCAACCCCCTGCTGCCAACCCACATTAGACAGACAGGGTGACAATAGTAAGAAGGAAACTTCTATTGTGCTAAGCCACTGAGAGTTGGGAGGTGTTTGTTATGGCAATTAGCATCTCAGAACTAATACATTGATTGACTCTAAGATTGGAAATAACAGTCATTTGATTTCTAACTGAACATGCTCCCAGATGGGGAACATGAATAGTACAATTTTCTAATTCCATAGAGCTATGAATGCAAACCATGGTTTCTCTGACTTCAGGGAGCATGATCTTGATCCATTTCTTCTCTAATACTCTCTGGGCTATAGTAGCAGCCACAGGGTGCTGTGCGATAGCGTAAGGAAAAAGCTTAACTCATCATACTCCTAAGTTGGTAAAAAATTTTTAAACAGTGCATATGGGCGTTTTTGTTGCATCAGGTGAATTCTTTTTCTCCTTTCACCAGCGTGTTCCCGTCTCATCCTCCCAAGTATAACCTCCCAAAATAAACTGAAACAGCTTTTGAGCTGGATCTAGGATCATCTCCTGGGTTCATCCTCAGGTCGAAGGCAGCAAGTTCACAGAGAGTAGGCTTTGTAGATGGCCTCTGTGACACTTTCCAAAATCTGCTGAGCTGCTGAGAGTGAGATCTGATGTGGTAACATGCTAGGTCTGCCACCCATAGGCACGTGGTGACAGAGAGGTCAGCAGGGGCTTGGGGCTGGGGGCCCAGGACTGTTGAGATGCACTTCTCCTATGTAATTGAAAGGTTCAAAACTAGAGAAGGTCATTGCATTCTCAATTATTCCCTTGCTAGGCTGCCTCCCCACACTGGGTCTTGGCAGCACTAGCTTCAGTATAAATCACATTCCATCAGCATAACTGCAGAGCTTCAGGGATCATTTTGGAATACTAGGATGTTAATGCATCAGGTTTTGTTCCAAGCAGTGAGCCACCTCCTGGGATTTGGGAATCTCTCTTTTAAATCCAGATAGTATTAATGAGCTAGTAAGGGCTTCTGACCCCTTTGACTCATTCTCACTCCCAGGAGTGCTCTGAGCTTCGGAACCAGCCACATCTGCGCCGTACTGCAGCCAGCCATGGGTTTGATATAGCCGCAGGCTTTCAATGCAACTGGTTCCACTTGGAGGGATTCTAACTGCACTTTCTTCTTTTTTTCTAAATTACTGACTAAACCTAAAAGTGCTTTGTACATGGAAGATCTGGGTAAATGTTTGTGATTATTTTGGTGTCAATTGCACTGATGTCCTGTGTAATGGAATTTGGCCAGGAGCTGTCTCTAATTCTATTCCCAAACAAAAATTACACTAGGAGGCCAAGGAGATGGCCCTTGAGGGGGAAGACGATAAGAAAAGACACATACTGGCAAGCAGTTGAATACCATTTAGCCTTTTAGCCAGGCCTGTCTCTCAATGCCCTTAACTTACATTTATTCACTTGAAAATGCCTCTTATGACACTTACTGTGTCAGGGTCTATTCTAAATGGTTGACAAACATTTACTGATTTGCTCTTATGCATTGTTTTTATGTCCACTTTACAGTAAGAAACCTAGGACAACAGAGGTTAGGAAACTTGTCCAAAGTCACAGAAGCAAGTAAATGGTCATGACAGCTCTTGAAGTTGGGACCACAAACTTGGCCACTGTACCATTCATTCTCTCCTCCACAGTTATTCCTGCCACTCTAACTTGGCCCATACAGCCCATCCTATCTAGAATGTCTGTTCTCCCTCTGTTCACACTTCTAAATTCTAGGTCTTCTTTATTTTTATTTTTATTTTTTAATTTTATTGTTAGATGTAGTGTTGCTCTGTCACCCAGGCTGGAGTGCAGGGGCCCAATCTCTGCTCACTGCAACCTTCGCCTCCCAGGTTCAAGCAATTCTCCCTGCCTCAGCCTCCCAAGTAGCTGGGATTACAGGTGCCAGCCACCACGCCTGGCTGATTTTTGTACTTTTAGTAGAGATGGGGTTTCGCCATGTTGGCCACACTAGTCTTGAACTCCTGACCTGAGGAGATCCACTGGCCTTGGCCTCCCAAAGTGCTGGGATAACAGGTGTGAGCCACTGAGCCCAGTCAACTAGCTCTTTCAAGACCAACTTAGTTCTTACATGAAGCCTTCCTGAACATTCTGCACCATGCTGCAGTTGACTGGCTCCAAAATCCAATATCACAGTCATTCAGAGAATGACATTCAGAGCTAGACTGTAGAAATCTAGTTCAAACCTCAGCTCTGCCACTTGGTAGTTTTATGACCTCAGGTAAATAGCTTAACTTCCATGAGCCTAAGTTTTCTGATCTTTAAAATGAAAACAAATATCGCACCAACCTCACAGGGCTATTGAGAAGATTAATAAATTACCATGTCTAAAATACTTGCACTAGTGTTTGGCTCATACTATGTGATATATATACATCATCATTATTATTATTTCAAAATTTCCTCTCCTATTGCTTTTGGGCCACAGCTCTATTTTCTTTGTATGATTCCTATACTCTGTGAGACTCTTTTCACTTTGGAGACAAAGATTGGCTATGTCCTTTTTTTTTTTTTTTTTTTTAATTCTCCAGCACTTAGATTAGCAAACTGCAGAGAGTAGGCACTCATTTAATAGCAATAATTAATTAATAAGTTGAAGGTAGCTAATATTATATCCCTGGCCACCAGGATTCAAAAATCTCTCTCTCACCGAGTTGCATATAAATATAAGCTGTAGGCCCTCCTCGATTTTGGAATAGTGCATCTCAGGGGTAATTGAATCTGTCTTAGCTTAAAGAAGACCCACTCCTAAACAAGTTAACAAAGGCAGTCATTGAGGTGGCCCAGTATGTAACTGTGGGATTTAAATATCAGTGATCTGTAAAGAAGCACAAACCTCCAAAAATTTGTGGCTCCCAATGTCATCTTTTAAAGCTTTGCTTTCCAGTTTTGTCTTCAGAGAGGCAGCACTTATTTATGATGGGGATTCTGCAGATAAACCCTGCCAGGTGATTGAGAAACCATTTGAAGACCGATGCCTCATTATCACTGGAAGCATGGAGCAAAGAACCACTTAGAAAACCTTCTGTATTATCTGACTATTTGGAACCCTAAGTTTATTGATTTCAGAATATTTTTAATGAATCATCCTGAAGTCAATAAAGTTCCATGACTTGCAAGAGGTCAAGAAGCTACTGCAAGGCTTTGGGTCTGCAGCAGAAGGGCCCTCTGCAAGACAGCTGTCTGCTGCTCCTACTGAAAATCTGGGCAAGAGTTTAATTCCATGCCAGCTCAGGGACCTCAAGTATTCAGCAGAAGTCTTTGTGCATGCTCAGTTTGAAGGGCAGAGGCTCCTGCAGTCTTCCTCTGAGCACTTAACATCTGTTTGTTATTGTGTTGGGAAGTTAGCCTTCTGGAAGGAGGCAGATAAGGAATTATGGAGAGTGGAAACTACTTTTCTTACAACAGAAAGAACAGAACTGCAACATGTTCATACATACCTTCTGGTTTTTCAAGACACACTCTCTGGAGCGTGGACATCATCTCTCATCCCTGAGGTCATCAGCAGGGCTCCAAATAGCCATGATATTGACAGTGAGGCACCAGGAAGCAGATATGGTTCCAGGTGATTCTATTCCACTACTCTCCTTTCCTCCATCTAAACACATTCCCTGCCTGCTTTCACATAGAATCCTGTGTAGCTGACGAATATTTTTTTCATGTCCAGGGACAGTTTTGGGATGAGATGATATTTCATCTCCTACTGGCCTGACTGCCCGGAATGAACTACACGTTAAATGGCACCCCACAGGTTACTCAGAAAAGAATTGCTTTTCTTTGGCCCTATATCTTGGGAGGTGTGGAAAAAAGGAGATGACTAGTTAGGTCCAGGGAAAGAGAAGCAGTGAGTGTTGACTTCTCTTGGAGGTGCCTTTGCTAGCTATTGTGGCAAGGTTGTTGTGTGTGTCACCTGTGAGTGCTTTCCCTACTCCTTCTAAAATAACTCTCCCTAACTCGTTTAAGTCATGCTTAGTATTGTAAACAGTTGTTAAGAACATCCATTTCCTTGTTACACCTCAGCACCTTTCCCATAACATTACACCCTTCTTCACACATTTTATCTCATTAAATATTTCACACAGTGTAAATCACCACCACTAATCATCTCTCAATTTGTATCGCTCATCTCCATGTCAACAAGCAGATCCTTGGTCCAGCTCTCATCATCTTACATTCAGATGATGGTGGTTGACCTGGACATTCTGCCTCTCTGTTCCTTGCACACCAGTTTATCCTGTCCTCTCTGGCAGATTAATCTTGTCATTGCTTTGCTCAAGAAAATTCGATGGCTCCCCTTTGTCTACTAAAGGTTAAGCTTAGCCTGATTTTGAATCTAGCTCTAATCTCTCCTTTCTGCCAGTCCCTCATCTACACTTTGTAGTTTTCATCATTCCCAAATTTTACACCACACTTGTGGCTCCTTGCATTGCCACATAACATATTCTCATCTTGGAATGTACAACACCCTCTTCCTTGCTTCATTTGTCAAGTCATTTGGCAAAGAAAGTGTGACCCCACCCCCCTAACTTCTGCTATCTTACAGAATTTGGTTTGTTTTAATCACTTCACATTATTACCCACGGCCTTGTTTGCAGAGATGTGAGTGCCTCCTGCCTACATGACTGGATCCTTAGCTTGATGCTCTATGATGCAGAACATCAGGTCTGTCACCCCCACCCCAGGTTCTTACCTTCCCACATTGGTACTTACCTACACAGGGCCAGGAATATAACAGGTGCTTCAGAAACATTTTAAAAATAAATGATATACATTCCAGTTTTGGGAACTAGGTGTGGTTGAGATACAATCCCATGCAAAAGAAAAATAATCACATCTATTTTGTTGTCAGTATTATTGTTGGAAACACATCTTGAGGTACCAACCCCTAGTGGAATCTTTCTTTATCTGTGGTGGCCCTGAGGGGAGGAACTCCTCCTCCCCCAGTGTCAGGCAGGGGAACGGCCTTGACCTTTGTAAACATGATTTTCTCCACTTGGAATACCTTCCTTTCCTTTCTCCTTACACTCTTTCTGAGTTTTCAGTACCCACACTAATTATTATTGTCTTGATGAATCCTTTGCCAGATCTCATCTCTCCATTATCACCCTATGTGACTAAAAAATACAAAAAAGTAATGGTTACCACAATCTCCCAGGACATCTATGACCAGATTATTTTGAGAGTATGAACCTTATCCCATCTACGGACCTGTGGCCTGTTGGAAATGGCCTTGTGTACTGCTTTCTATGAGTCATGGAAAGGTGCGGGCTTTGAGCCTCTCTTCCTAGATCTTACTTCATGCAGAGCACTGGCATTCTGGTTTTCTCCACCCCTACCTGTGAGATCTGTGTAGCTGAGTTGAAAATGTGAGCCTCTTCTTCAGTCACCAAGGATCAGCGATGGTGGACATTGAAGCCGATGCCTTCTGTCCCATGTGTGATAGCCTTCGGCCCTCTGTGTGGCTCTGCTTTGGAGTTTTGTCTTCTCAGATACAAGATTCTCTGTAGCTCCTCGAGGGTGCTGAGCCTGCACCTAGCATGGAAATGGGACTCAGAATCTGTGTGCTCACTGAATGAACAATGGCCAGAGGCTTTCCTCCCCATTTCAATGTCCATGCCCATTCTTGGGTGCGTGGCTATGTATACTTCATGATTCAGGGGAGCTGAAGTAGGTCAAATGAGGGAAAACAATGAACAAATCCATAAATTATATTTAGGTTTAGGCTGCTCACTCTTTTCACCTGAAGTCCTCTGTGCTGGAGAACCTCACATGAAAAGAGTGAGAAGCTTAAATCAAACTTTCAGGCATTTGTGGCCAAACATAGAACCTTTGTGATAGCTGCATCCTAGAAGTTTTCCGTAAATCCAGGTCCAACACTGCTTTTTTTCTTTAAATGTGGTCCACTAACTCAGTCTTTGTCTTTATTTTTCTTTTGACTTCCTCTAGCTCCATTGTATCTCTTGAGGTTATTCAGTGTGGGAGGCACCATATACCCTAGACCCGATGACTTTTACTGATGATCACCATGCGGAAGTGTAATGGGAAACAAGCAATACATACTCTAATCCCACTGAAATTACAAAAGGGTAACAATTTCAGGCATGCCCTGGCTCCCATTCCTGGCTTCTTTCTAATATGGTAGCTGGCTGAGGGAGGCAGTGTGGCCCAGCGATTGCTTTGTATCCCAACCCAGACACCTGCTATTCGAGACGGACTAGCATGGCTTCTGTGACCTTTGTGTCCTCGGTTTTATCATCTGCAGAAGTGGGACATTGCTATCTGCCTCTCAGGGTGGGCGTGACTGTCCCATAGGTTGGCACCTGTATGCTCTTAGCCCAGGGTCTGTGATGTCCTTACAGCTTAGATCATGGTAGTTAAAGTCGCTGCAGCAGCTCTGGACTGGCAGCCATGGGAGGTACTAGGTAGCTTTTTCTTTCTAGAAGTGGTGCTCACAGAAACCTGTTCCCTCCCTTCCTGGCCTCCTCCCCTTGTTAGCCCTATTTCTCGAGCCAAGGGCAAGAACAAACTGCCTAGAGCTTTGCTAGCCTCAGTAACTCAAGCCAAGGAGCCAACAGGCAGAGGTCAAAGCCGAAGTCTTACGACGCAGAGAAATGCAAGTTGGTTTTCTTGAGGTGGCCTCTAGAATGAGTCCAGATACTCTTAATTGTTAAGAATACATGTTGCTTATTTACTTGGGTACCTGGACTCTACTTTAGGCAGCCATAGCTCCTGACTCCTGTTTCTCTCCTCCGTGCAGGACAGGAGCCTGACCTCCCCAGATATCCAAGACAAAACCATACACTCTTTTGAATGAAAAAATGAATGAGTGAGTGAATGAATGAATGCATACATGAACATAAGAAGGATAAGGCCTCCTATAGTAATCCCAAATCTAAACCTACAGCATTTCCTTGGAAGGACAATATATATGTAAATAGAGCCATCACCTTCAAAATGTCAGGCCTCAGAAGGTTCCTCTGGAGTTTACAAAGGCCACTTCACATTTCTCCACGAAATTCCAAAACTTGACAGCTTTCTTAAACACAGTCATGGCGTGGAATAAAAGCTTCAGAAATTATGCCATTTGAAAAGTAAACTATTTACTGTTCAGACGAAAAATGTTCAATGTACTTCGCAGCTATCAAAATGGAACCCGATGACACAACAGTGATTTAAAATGTAAATGAAACCTTTAGACATGCGGAGAAGGGACCAGCCATGGCCCAAGCCTAGTTCTTCTGAGCAAGAAGCTAAATCTTAGCCATTCAAGGGACAGGCTCATGTACTTACCAGGTCACTGGCTGGACCAGGCCTTCGACTACCTACATTTGCAGGATTTAGTGCCACTCTCGCCCACTGGCTCCCAAAGATAGAAAGCAGGTATGACAAATACCTGCCTGAGGACACATTTTCATAAAGGAAGTATGCAGTACATGAAGTCGAGGTTAATAATCAAAGCAGATGTTCTTGAAAAAGTAATGCAGTCATGCACTGTATAATAAGGTTTTGGTCAATGACAGACCGCATATACTACAGTGGTCCCGTAGGCTGATAATGGAGCTGAAAAATTCCTTTTGCCTAGTGATATCTTAGCTGTGGGGACATTGTAGAACAATGCATTGCTCGTGTGTTTGTGGTGATGCTGGTGTAAATGAATCTATTGCGCTGCCAGTCTTATAAAAGTATAGCACATACAATTACATATGGTACATAATATTTGATAATGATAATAAATGACTCTATTACTGGCTTATGTATTTGCTACATTATACATTTTACCACTATTGTAGAGTGTACTCCTACTCCTATATATAAAAAATTAACTGTAAAACAGCCTGAGGCAGGTCCTTCAGGAAATATTGCAGAAGAAGGCATTGTTGTAATTGGAGATGACAGCTTTGTGTGGGTTATTACCTCTGAAATCCTTCCAATGGGACAAGACATGGAGGCGGAAGACAGTGATATTGGTGATCCTGACCCTGTATAGGCCTGGACTAATGCGTGTTTGTGTCTTAGTTTTTAACAAAAAAGTTTACACAGTTAAAAAAAAAAATTAAAAAAAGTATAGAATAAGGATATAAAGAAAGAATTTTTTGGGGGGGGTCGGGAGGTGGAGTCTCAGTTGCCCAGGCTGGAATGCAGTGGAGTGATCTCAGCTCACTGCAACCTCCACCTCCAGGGTTCAAGTGATTCTCCTGCCTCAGCCTCCTAGGTAGCTGCGACTATCGGCGTGTGCCACCATGCCCAGCTAATTTTTGTGGTTTTAGTAGAGATGGGGTTTCACCATGTTGACCAGGCTGGTCTCAAGCTCCTGACCTCAGGTGTCCCGCCTGCCTTGGCCTCCAAAAGTGCTGGGAATACAGGCACGAGCCACCGCGCCCAGTCCAGAAAATGTTTTTGTACAGCTCTACAGTGTGCTCATGCTTTAAGCAAGTGTTTTTACAAAAGGGTCCAAAAGTTTTAAAAAAGTAAAAAGTCTCTAAAGTAAAAAATGTATATATTTACAAAAGCTAAGGTTAATTTAGTATTAAAGAAAGAAAACAATTTGTATAACTTGAGTGTAGCTTTATATACATGGTGTTTAGAAAGTCTAAAGTGAAGTACGGTAGTGTCCTAGGCTTCCACATGCATCACTCACTCACTCACTGACTTACCCAGAGGAACTTTGAGTTCTGCAAGCTCCATTTATAGTTAAGTGCCCTGTACAGATGTGCTATTTTTAAATTATTATTACCATATTTTTACTGTACCTTTTCTGTGTTTAGATATGCAAATACTTGCCACCATGTTACAGTTGCTCACTGTATTTAACATAGTGACATGCTGTCCAGATTTGTAACCTGGGAGCGATAGGCTACATCATATAACCTAGGCATATAGTAGGCTATACCACTTAGGTTTGTGTAAGCACACTCTATGACATTCACACAAATGATGAAATTTCCTGAGGATGCATTTCTCAGAACAGATCCCTGTCGTTAAGCAATGCATGACTGTATGTGACCTCCAGGAATAGAAGGTTGTTTGTGAACTACATTGTGCTTTGTGCTCACTGAGTCCCCTCCCTGTGGGTATAACTGCATCTCAGTCTTTGGAGGTACATGTGTGCGTATGTAACACTCTAGGGCTCTATGCCCTAAAAGTACGTCTGATTGAATAAACCTCAAACATTCCTGTTTAACTTTGTAAGATGAAGAGGACCCGGCGGGACTCCTTCATGAGCAGTGGTCAACACCGTCTGTGCAGACCCATTAGCTCCCCCTTAGCTGTGGGCACCTGCTACCCTGGGGCCTGGCGATATGACTTGGGGTTGCTGCCAGAGCCTGTGGAGCCAGAGCTGTTCACAAGTTTCCTGATAGGAGCTGGCAGACGTTGCCTGGGTAGGGGTAGAACTAGATGACCTCTAAGTTCCCTTCCAATCTTAAGATCCCATGACAGGCATAGAAGACATGACACTAATATTCTGCGGCATTAAACTATCAACCCTCCTCCACATAGAGCTATAACGCGAAAGACTTTCTGGGAGTCTCTCCCGCTTTTTTTCAGAATACCAGTCCAAAATGCATGGCTTTAGATAGAAATGAGATCCATTTTGTTCTTTTTTTTTTTTAATTGCACCATGGTATTAATATATTTATATGAAAACACAGGATCATATATAAAATTACTCATATACAAAAAGTTGTGAACACTCCATAAATGTAGCGAAGATACTCAGAAGCTCTAGGCAGGGCTAAGTCAAACTTATTTTTTAGAGGAATACAGAAACCAGTAAAATAAACCCAGGAAATCGTCTGTGTATATAAAATTCTGGGTACAATTGAGTTCAATTCAATTCAACGAATATATATTGAGTGCTACTAAATGCTGAGCACTGTGCTAGGCTTCAGATCCCTTCAAAGAAGGCCTGTTTGTTTCAGGGATTGGGAGTTTTCATAGGGACAGGGAGAGAGAAATCAGAGCAAGAGCACAGAATCATTTATTATTGAGGGCCAGTCATAGGCCAGGCCTAATGCTGCACTAAGCACTCTATGTGTATGTGTGTATATATATACATTTATATATAGATATGCATTTGTATATATAATAGCTAATCCCTAGCAAAGGTAGTCATTCTTATTCCCTATTTTATATATGAGAAAACCAAGTCACAGAGAGGTTAAATAACTTAACCCAGCTCACCCAGTTATTAAGTACTGAGCCAGATTTTGAAAAAGTGATTGTCTGACTTCAAAGCCAACAAGGTGTACATTATCCCTGCATTTCAGCTCATGTTTCACCATCTTCTGTCATGGCCAGAAATACCTGGCAGAAAGGAGGAAGGAGGGCCGCAACTTGTCCTATGACTCTTGGTGAGAGCTGATCTCCTGGTGTGCAGTTCCTCCTCCAGGCCCTCCTGCACTGCCTAAGCAAGCCCTCTCCCCTGGTGTTGTATTTTAAATGGGCCAGATCCCGATCCAGGTAGGAAGTGGTAGACAGCTTTTGAGCCTGGCTTTGAACTGTGTTAAAGATTCCAAGTAGTCAATTTAGGTCAGATGTTTTCCAGCCACCTTCCTAAAGTCTTTCTTCTGTTTAAGTCAAGACTACATGTGCAACCTCCCTTATGTAGGGTCTACTCAGCAGTGGTGAATGGGGTTATTTACCCTGAGCCCTGGTTCCTGACCAGAGGGCAAAGCTTGCCTGGAAGTGAGGCTTTGAAAAGTTGCTTGGCATGCTTCCCTAGAGTAAGCCTTCTAGTCCCTCTCCTAGTGTTGGAGCCAGTTCTTCACCAAAGGGGATGCTCATATGAAAACAGCAGGTTACCCCTGGCAGCAGAGATACATCTTTGACCCCTGTGATGGGCTCCACTAGTCTGGCAGCTGCAGGCAAGATGTGTTTTATTCGTGAACATCCTTCTTGTTTCAGCAGATAATGGACTCTAGTTAGGAGACAACACAGTAAACACAGCATAAACATCGGGATGTGCAGCCGGAATGAGTCTGAATATAAATAAGAGTGCTGGGAGCCAGGGAGGTAATAAGTCAGGAATGCAATGAGGAAAGGTTATTAAAAGGGAAGCTTGTGAAAATCTGCAACAGGCCTGCAAGCTTGGAGCATTTCTTGATTACAAAAGGACTAAAGGCAGCAGCCTGTCTCTTCTCTGCTGCTGACTAGCTGGGTTACTGGACACCTCACCTAAAATCCTGCTGTTGCACATTTTGTTCAATCGTAAAATTGGAATTTTACATACTTAAAAAACCCACAAAAATGTTCTAGGGCTGTTGTAAAGATTTGTACTGAAAGCATTATGGAAAAGGCTGAAAATGCTGCGCAAATGCAAGGTTACATTATTCTTAATTTTTGAAAGTGGCTGAAATTACTCTTACTCATCCGAATCCTCTTGTTGGTTGAATATTAAGCAAGGTTCTCTTTTATAACAGAAGTCTCTCAGGAATGCATCAGGCATAAAAAGGAACCAAAAGTATTGTCTGCTGTGTTATTGTCAAAACAGAAAGACGCTTTTATTAGCTCTGTATTTGTCAGGATATGATGGGCTATGCTGCAATAACAAGTACAGCCTGAAATCCCAGTGGCTTAACAATAACAACAAAAAGGAGGATGTCCATATCTTTCTGAGGCAATGCTGCTCAGTGTGTCTTGGGTATTTCTCCCATGTCTTTCCTCCAAAAAGTGAGTTCTGAATCCTAGGCTGCTTCTGTCTAATTGCCTGGCATTACACAGAAGGGAAAGGGCTGGAGGAACCCATCATGGTGAGATGTTCACAGTTAGGCCAGGTGGTTTATCAATTCCACTCCTATTCCATTGTCCAGAACCTAGTTAGATGGCTGCAACACCAAGCAAGGGAAGCTATGAAAAGTAGAGGAGCCTATGGATGTTTTGGTGGGCACATGTCTGCCTTGCCTTTCCTAAAGTGAGTGCCTGGCTAATGAATGTACAAGGAAACCTACTAGCTACAGAAGAGACTATACTACTTTGATATAACCCTTCTGGCCAGTAAGTCTGTGGAAAGGATTATGGACTTTCATATTTTGGGGGCAGAACAAGATATCCAAAAGGACTTACTAAGCAGCTATACACTTGGTATGTGGGTTCATTGTGACTTTAATTCTGGAAATTGGTGTGTCTGCTTCCTGGTTTATTCAAGGTAACACTTAAGTAATTTAACCATATTTCCAGGCTAATTGCTTCCATGCCATCTTAGCAGCTATGATATAATTGGGATAGTATTACCTTTTAGCCTTCTAATGCTAAGGCTAATAGCTTTGGTCAGGCATTTTACTATTGATTAGAAGACTTTATTAAAAGCCTAGAATTATTATGTGAAAAGAAAAACTTGTTAAGTGCAGTCATATATATCTTATAGCCTAACATCTGGCATTTTCATAGGCTGAATTCATCATAAATTGCTGACATTAGTTACTACTTGCAAACTGTTTCCATTTTAAAGTCATTCACTGGTAGCTCTTAGAGTTACAGAAAATACCTCAGCATCAAGGTGACTGAGATTCCAGTGTTAGGACTACATGTGAACAGAATGGACATCTATGCAAAACAATTGTTACCTTAAAATAGCAGTCTGCATTTAAGCTAATTTTAAGTACGTTTTCCAGATGGACAACCAACTGTTTTCATCAGAGTTTGGAACTTTCCAGCAGTAAAATGCTGGTGTGTAAAGGTTACCCTTTCATTTTATCTTCAACAATGCAGTCTGTTCTTAGACTGAGTCCATTTTTTCAATTCGTGAGCTTGATGATTTGAATTCACTAATCCTAAACTCCATCTGCTTGTTGCCTGTCAACAGTTGAACAGATTTCAACACATTTAGCAACTGTAAATACATCTTTGAATAAACCTGGATGATTTGTAGGATTTAAACACTGAGGATGGTCAGCCATTATATTTACTTCAGACTTATAGATACGGATCTGTTCATGTCTCATCATCCACAAGGGCAGATAAGAATTTCCTACTTTCTCATATTTAAAGTGGTGACATCGTTTCCTTCCAAACTTTGCAGGAGAAAGGAAATCCAGACTAAATTTAAACTGCTTGACCTGTTCCCTCTGGTTTCTCTGGGTACTTGAAATCCATCATCCACACATCCTTTTTGCATTTCTAAAAGTTTTCCTATAGAACAAGCAAACAAAAGATAAAAGAAAAAATGACAAGACAATATGTAAAACTTCTGTGTATTATTTTATTTTGTAAATGTATTATTTATAAATACATATTATATAATATATAAATATTTTATTTTGAGTATATTCTGATAGCAAAAGTTATAGGACTTTAAAGGCACTGTTAAAATATTTGAAAAATACAGTAAACTTTTTGGAAATCCTAGGAATTCCCAGTAACATATATTGATATAAGAAAAAATGAATTTTGTGGCCACCTCTTTTTCCATAGCTACCACTTACTGTAAGCATATTACATTTCAAATATTGCTAAGTATTTTTTCCATCTAGTATTTCATTAATGTTTCCAAAGAATTTGAGTCACACACTGTCTTCATTTCACAAATGTGAAGAGCAAGTCTGAAAGAGGTTAAGAACCTTACCAAAATCACATGGCTGGTAAGTAGAGGAGCTGGGATTCAAACTTAGGTTTCCCCTCTATCTTCTCCTTTGATTTCTTTTGTTTGTCTTTTATTGAAAGAGTTGAGTGGTACCAGTGGAAGAAGATAAATCTTTCTTCATGTTCTATGTCGGTTCCACAAAGCCTGGTTAATTAGGTAAAATAAGATGCTCAAATTTTGTTTCATAGATGTCCTTTGATATTTCTGTTTCAGATGATCCTTTGAAGGGACAGCTGGGCAGACATGCTAACTTCCTTCTATTGTTACATTAACCAGAGATAGATGTAGGCATCTGAACTTGAGCTAGAGTCCTTTTGTCTGTATTTCTTTTTTTTCTTTTTTTTTTTTTTGAGACGGAGTCTCGCTCTGTCGCCCGGGCTGGAGCGCAGTGGCCGGATCTCAGCTCACTGCTAGCTCCGCCTCCCGGGTTTACGCCATTCTCCTGCCTCAGCCTCCTGTGTAGCTGGGACTACAGGCGCCCGCCACCTCGCCCGGCTAGTTTTTTGTATTTTTTTAGTAGAGACGGGGTTTCACCATGTTAGCCAGGATGGTCTCGATCTCCTGACCTCGTGATCCGCCCGTCTCGGCCTCCCAAAGTGCTGGGATTACAGGCTTGAGCCACCGCGCCCGGTCTTTTGTCTGTATTTCTACCATAAAATAGAGATTCAAATACATTTCATATTTTCGTATTGACAAACAGCCTATACCTTTAATTGGTTACCTTTTTTTTTTTTTAAAGTTAAAGTGTACCAGGGTATTTACATAATCTTAAATGAACTCATTTTAAGTATACAATTCAATGACTTTGGATAAATATCTATGCTCATTAACCACAAGCACAACAAAGATAGAGATTTCTATCACTCCAGAACGTTCCTTCCTGTTTGCAGTAGCTCCTTCCTGTTTGTTTGCAGTCGGTCTCTACTACCACATATTTGGCCCAGGCAATTACTGATCTGCTTTATGTGATTTTAGATTTGATTTGGATTATGATAGCAATTCAAATAAATGGAACCATACAATACCTATTATTTGTGACTAGCTTTTTTTTCTTTCTCAGAATATGTTTTTGAGAAAAACCTGTTGCATGTATCAGTGGTTTGTTCTTTTTATAGGAGTGGGGTAAAATACTATCCATTGTATAAATACAACACAAAATACATTTGTTTATCCATTCACCTGTTGATAGTTATTGGGGTGATTTTCAATGTCAGGTATTTCCATAAGAAAACATACGTTTTCATTTCTCTTGGGTAAATATCTAGGAGGAGTACTACTTGTTAATATGGTAAAAGTGTGCATGACTTTATAGGAAACCAACAAATTGTTTTCCAAAGTGGTATACTTCTACCAGCAATGTATGAGAATGCCAGTGGCTCCATATCTTGACCAATGATTGGTATTACCAGTCTTTTAAAGTGTTGGCCATTCTAATATATGTATTCGTTTTAATTTACATTTCCTTATGACTAAGGGTTTTAAGCATCTTTTTCAGGTTTACTTCTCTCTCTCTCTCTCTCATATTTCTGTTTAAATGTGTTGCCCTTTTAAAAAATTGCAGTTTGTCTTCATATTGTTGAATTGTAAGAGTATGGTATATATTGTGGATAGAAATCATTTGTCAGATATATGTATTGAAAATACATGAACCTAGCCTATTATTATTTGAATAGCACATTTTGAAGAACAAATGTTTAAAATTTGGAAGAAGTACAAATTATCAACGTTTTCTTTTTTTGTCCTGTCTAAGAAATATTTGGTCCTATCAAAGCAATCAGTTTTTTTATTCTAAGCAATCTAAAGTCACAAAGATTTTTTCCCATGCTTTCTTCCAAAGTTTTGGAGTTTTAAGCTTTTATACTTAAGCCCAATGATCATTTCATATTAGTTTTTATGTGTGACAGTTATGGTGTGAGGTAACTGGTTGGGCTTTGTATTTTTCCGTATGGATATCCAGTTGTCCCAGCATTATTTGCTAGGAAAATAATTATTTCCCAATTGAATTACCTTGGCCTCTAAAAATTAATTGATTTTATATATATATATATATGTGTGTGTGTGTGTGTGTGTGTATTTTAAGCTTGAAATTCTTTCTTATTGATCTGTGTGTCTATTTCTATGTCTTACTGTAAGTTTATAGTAAATCTTGAAATTAGGTTGTATAATTGTTCTGTTTTTATTTTTTCTAAAATTGTTTTAAGTATTCTATGTTTCTTAAATTTTCATATACACTTGGGAAACAAGTCACTTTCTTAAAGTATTCTGCTGAGAATTTAATTAGGTTCAGTTGAAATTGATAGATCAATTTGGAGAGAATTAACATCATGAATCTTCTAATTCATAAACATGTAATGTGTGCATATTATTTTAGTCTTCCTTAATTTTTCAAAGCCAAATTTTACAGTTTCAAGTAAACAAAGCTTGCACATATTTTGTTAATTTTATCCCTATTTCATTTTTGATGTATTCTAAATGATATTTTAAAAAATTCAATTTCCAATTGTTTTAGTACATAATTGATTTTTGTATATTGATCTTGTTTCCTGTAACTCTATTAAACTCATTATTAGTTCTAAAAGTTTTTATGTAGATTTATTAGGACTTTCTATGTCTATTAAATTAATTAATTAATTAACTATTTTAGAGACAGGGTAGCCCAGGCTCTAATGTAGTGGCATGATCTTAACTCACTGCAGCCTCAAATTCCTAAGCTCAGGCAATGCTCCCACCTCAGCCTCCTGAGTAGCTAGGACTGCAGGTGTGCACCACCATGCCAAGCTAATATTTTTAATTTTTGTGTAGAGATGGGGCTTCACTATGTTGCTCAGGCTGACCTGCAGCTCCTGGCCTCAAGTAATGTTCCCATTTCAGCTTCCCAAACCACTGGGATTACAGGCATGAGCCACTGCACCTGGCCTACTCTTGCATGTATTGTATTATCTTATGTGCTAACATTTTGTTAAGAAACTTTGTTTCTATATTATGAAATATATTGGTCTTCAATTTGCTTTACTTGTATATCTTTGTCTAGTTTTGGTATGACGTTAATGATAACCTTATAACATGAAATACAAAATGTTCTTACATCTTCTCATTTGAAAGAGTCTTGGCATGGAAATTACTACTTTCGGCCAGGTGTGGTGGCTCACGCCTGTAATTCTAGCACTTTGGGAGGCCGAGGAGGGTGGATCACAAGGTCAGGAGATCAAGACCATCCTGGCTAACATGGTGAAACCCCATCTCTACTAAAAATACAAAAGTTAGCTGGGCGTGGTTGTGCATGCCTGTAATCCCATCTACTCAGGAGGCTGAGGCAGGAGAACTGCTTGAACCAGAGAGTCGGAGATTGCATGGAGCCGAGATCATGCCACTGCACTCCAACCTGGTGACAGAGCGAGACTCTCTCTTGGTGGGGGTGGGGTGGGGGCGGGGAAGCCCTATTTGACTACCATAGCCCTCACCTGTCTCTCTCTGATAGTTCTATACCATGCAAAGACTAGGAAAAAAGAAAAAAAAAGTAGCAGCTCCATGACAGGGACTGTGCTAGTGGCATGAGTACAAAGAAGAACAATGTATGACTCTTATATATATATATAGTCTAGTGTAGGAGGCAGCAGAGAGATACCTGTGATTAGGATGCTATAGGATCAAGACAGAGATATTAATGGGCCCTGTGCCTTCTCCTAGTTCTGTGTTTACAGACAAGTCATTTCTCTGATCCTCAGCTTTTCCATCCTTAAAATGATGAAATCAACAATTATTTTATGGGGTGGCTTAGTACGTTAAATGGGATAATGAATGTAAATGCATGGTAAAGGTCTGACCTATAGTGGGTGTGAAATCAGCATTTTCTAGTTGGCAGTGAGCCAAGATTGTGCCACTGTGCTCCAGCCTGGCGACAAAGCGAGACTCTGTCTCAAAAAAAAAAAAAAAAAAAAAAAATTACTTTCTTAAATGTTTAATAGACTTCACTAGTGAATACATATGTGTCAGCAGTCTTCTTTATTAGAAGGCTTTAAATTACAAATTCATTTATTTTAATGTATTATTGCTATTAGATTTTCCATTTCTTGTGCTGTTTTGCTAATTTGTAATGTTTTTAAAAAAATTTGCCTATTTAAGTTGTCAAATTTATAGCCATGTAATTATTCATAGTATTCTCTTCTTTTAAAATGACTATTATAATAGTAATAGCCCATCATTAATTTCTGATATTGGTAATTTTAATCTTCTATTTTTAACCAATTTTATTGAGCTTTTAAAATTTCCACTTTTTAATTTCACTAATATTTCTCTATTTTTTGAATTGTTTTCTAGTTCATTGATTTCTGTGCTTCTATATATTACTTCCTATCTTTTTCTAACTTTGGGTTTAATTTGCTCATTTATTTGGACTCACAGGGGAAATCTGGATTCTTGATTTCAGGCATTTTTGCTTTTCTAAGGTAGCATTTAAACTACAAATTTTACTCCAACTACTACTTTAATTGTACCTCACAAATTTTGATAAACTGTTCTTCTATTACTGTTTAGTTCACAATATTTTCTAAATTTCCTTTTGCTTTATAATTTCAACCATGGAATATTTAGAAATGCATTAAATTCCAAATATTTGTATATTTTTGTTTTTGTTATTTATAGTTTAATTCTATTTTAGTCAGAGAATATACTGTATGTAATTTAAATTATCTTACATTTATTGAGACTTATTGTATCACCCAGAATATAGTCTATTTTGGTTGCTGTTCCATGTGTACTTGAAAATAGTGTGTACTTTGTCATTATTGAATATAACATGCTATGAATGTCATTTTGGTCAAGTAGTCTGAGAGTGTTTTTCAAGTCTTCTATATCCTTATGACATAGTATGAATAAGATAGAGTAATAGAGTTTTCTATTTTTACTTTTGTTCTGTCAGCTTTTGTATTTGGAAGCTGTTGTTAGATGCTTACACATTTATGATAATGAATGATCAACAATGGTCAATTTTCTTATGATAATATAAAAATATGAAAATTTTCATATTACTGTGATTTGTCCACCTTTTTCCTTTTAATCCACCTTTTTTCTTTTGTCCACCTTTTTCTTTTAATCCACCTTCTTTCTTTTAATCTATTTTATTATTTGTCTATTTTTTACATTTAATCTATCTGAATCTTCATATTTAAAATGAGTCTTTGAGGAGAACACAATTGGGCTCAGCTTTGTTATCTGTTCTGGAAATCTCTGTCTTTTGAATATATTTAATGTAGTTATCACTTAACACTTTGTTAAGTCTACTATTCCTTTTGGTTTCTATTTGTTCATGTTTTCTTTGGTCTTTTTTTCTTCCTTTTCTTCCTTCATTTGTATGTAGTATTTTGAAATATTCCATTTTATCTCTGCTACTGGAGGTTGCTCTAGGGTGATGATTCTCAAAGTGAGGTTCATAGTCCTTCAATATTAGCTGATATACTCTCTTATCAGCCTTGTTTATCTAGCCTTGGCATAGGCCCATTTCCAGTCTTACTGAATCAAAAACTCTGTTGATATGACCCAGGTATCTGTCTCATTAAGCCTTCTCGGTGAATCTGATGTATCCCAAAGTTTGAAAACCATTCCTCTAGCACTTAAAATGTGCGTATTTAATACTTCACAGTCTACCTTTAAATTATACCACTTTGCCTAGACAAGTTATAAAAGAGTTTGCTCTCATTTGCTGCCTCCTGTTATTGGTGCAATCATTGCCATAATTTCTTTTTCTACCTTTGTTGTAAATCCTACAATGAATTTTACTTTTGCCTTTAAACATTTCATTGGAAACATGAGATTCAACCTTTTACAATTTATATATTTACCATTTCTGTTGGTCTTCTTTCCTTTATGTCAAGATCAGCTTACAGAAGAAGTTTTACTGCTTTTTGCAGTAAAGTTTTCTATTAGCAATAGATTCTCTCAGCTTTTGTTAGTCTGAATGTATCTTTATTCTACTTTTATTTTTATTGATATTTTCACTGAATATATAATTCTAGGTGGACTTTTTTTGAGCTCTTTAAAGATATTCCATTTTCTTCTTGTTTGTGTTATTTTTTACCTGAAATCTGTGTTTATTTATTTATTGTTTTTTTGAGAAAGAGTCTTGCTCTATTGCCCAGGCTGGAGTGTACTAGCATGATCTTGGCTCACTGCAACCTCTGCCTCCTGGGTTCAAGCAATTATCCTTCTTCAGCCTCCTGAGTATTTGGGATTACACATGCATGCCACCATACCTGGCTAATTTTTGTATTTTTAGTGGAGATGGGTTTCACCATATTGGCCAGACTGGTCTTGAACTCCTGACCTTGTGATCCACCTGCCTCAGCCTCCCAAAGTGCTGGGATTACAGGTGTGAGTTCCCACGCCTGGCCAATCTGTGTTTATTTTTACATTTACTCTTTTATATCTAGTGTATCTTTTTACTCTAATAGTTTTTAAATATTTTCTCTGTATCACTGCTTTAGAGCTAATATATTATGATGTGTTTGGTATTACTTTGTGTTTATATTGGTTGGTTTCATTGAGCTTCTTAGCCCTGTACGTTGGTAGTTTTCATCAAATTTGGATAATTTGGGGCATTAGGTCCTCAAATATTTTTCCATTCCCATGGTTTGTCTGTGACTGTCATTGTACACAGGTCACTGAGGTTCTGCTTATTTATTTATTTTGGGGAGATTTTTCTCTTTGTGTTGATATTGCTAGATCTAAAATTCCAGTGTCTTCACGTTCACATAGCTTTTCTTATTCAGTGTCTAATCTGCAATGAAGCCTATGCAGTGAGTTTTTCTTTTTAGGTATTGTATTTTTCAGCAGAATTCCTTTTGTTTCTTTTAATATCTTCTATTTTCTGCCTCCTTTTATGTATATTTCTGCTTCTACTAGTCCTATTTTCTCTTTGATTTCTGAGCATGTTTTATTGATTAATTTTTCTTTTGATTTTAAGTCATACATATTTGATTCCCCATATTTTTCCAGTGATATTTGATTAGATGCCTGACATTGTTTATTATGTTGTTGAATGTATGGATTTAGTTTTTCTTCCTTTAAAGGGTGTTGTGTTTTTTTTTTTTGTTTTTTTTTTGTTTTTTTTTTTTTTTTTTGGCAAGCAATTAACCCATTTATGCCTAGTATTCCATTACTGGAATGCTGAACTTGTGGGATTTATTTATATGCTGCTCAAGGTCATCGCCAAGGTCTGATTTTTCACACACACACACACACACACAAACAATTTGCAACCTCCAGTATAAATGGGTTAAATTGCTTACAGAATGGCTTGATCTTTTTGATGTTTTTTTTGTTAAAGTATTTTTGTGGCTTTCTTTTCTTTTTCTTTCTTTTTTTTTTTTTTTTTACTTTTTTGAGCAGGCATAGAATAACATTTACTTTAGGACTAGTTTAGCTTTATTTCTAAGTCGTGGTCTTTTATTGGTCTCTAGTGAGTTCCTTGAAGGTTCAGTGAAATCTTGCAACTCTGCCTTCTTGGGACTAAAATGTCTCTCAGTCTCATATAAGCTTTAAGATTTATTCAATTTACAGATGCTGAGTTGTTCCATGTCTCAGCATGGAACAGCTCACTTGTCTCCGTGCGATATTCCTCCATGAATGCACAGCTTAATATCCAGCAAAAGACTCAAGGAGGCCCAATGCTGATTTCTGGTCTCTTTTTCCTGTACACCTCTCTCTTTATGGAACTTTGACCAAATTTTGGCTGCTTCAGTCTCCCAGAATTCTGATCACTAACTCCTCACCTCAGGGAGAACCATATTTTGTTTGCGTTCTACCTCCTTAAGTTGTAGTCCAAAAAGTGCTCCTAGGAAGCAAGTAGGGCAATTCTAGAGCTGGCTTTGTTCTGTTTCCCTTCTCTGCATGATCACCATCCTATGCTTCTTATTGTACAAGTATATGCGTTGTTTCATGTTTTTGTAGTTTTCTAATTGTTTGTAGAGGGAGGGCAAATCTGCTCCCAGTTATTTCCTTATGGCCAGTGATAAAAATCCTCCAGTGATTTACTTTAGATTTTTGCTTAGATTTGAACGACGAAGCATTAATTTTTTTAACATAGAAAAGTCTGTGCTAGGATTCTCAATCTTCCTTCTTCTCTTTTCCATATTAAAGCTATTATTTTGGAAAATTCTTCAACGTAACAGCTAGCTATCTGGTTCTGGTAACTTCGACTATATATGGAAAACTGTGTTCTAACTGTTCTATTTGTTTGTATCTTTAAGTCAGAAGCTTTGCAGGGCATTTTAATATTGCATGTGTTTGTGTATTGTAGAGGCTAGGTTGGGCTTATGCTATGAAAAAAGTACCCCCAAATTTCAGTGACTTGTAGTCTATTTCTCACCCAAGCAAAATTTTTCTAGAGGTCAGATTAACCCTCAGGGGCTCCCAAGTATGCACTGAATCAATTATCCAGGCTGTTGGATCTTGTGGTTCTGCAATCTCATCATGCTTGATTTTCATGCCCTCTGCTAAGTGAAGAGAGAAGTAGAGTGTCTTTCAGGGTTTTGCTTGCCTCAACCTGGAAGTGAAACATTATCATTTTCTCTCACAGCCTTTGCTCAGAAATTATCACTTGGCTCTGCCCAGATTCAAGGGATCTAGGACATATAGTTTCCAGTGTGCCCAGGGAGGTGAGAACTTGGTGTTGATGAGTGCTAGTGACATTTACCATGGTGTGTGTCTGTCACCTGAGGCCGTGCTTCTCTCTGCTGCTGAAGAGGGCATCTCAGACTATATTATATGTCTGTAATCCCTCTGACTGTTCAAAGGACTTTTTTTTTTTTTTGAGATGGAGTCTCGCTCTGTCGCCCAAGCTGGAGTATTGTGGCACCATCTCAGCTCACTGTAACCTCTACCTCCTAGATTCAAGTGATTCTCCTGCATCAGTCTCCTGAGTAGCTGGGACTACAGTCATGCGCCACCACACCTGGATAATTTTTGTATTTTTAGTAGAGGCTAGGTTTCACCATGTTGCCTGGGTTGGTCTTGAACTCCTGACATCATGTAATCCATCCGCCCCAGCCTCCCAAAATGCTGGGATTACAGGCGTAAGAGACTGTGTCTGGCCTCAAAGGACTTTTGTATCCATTATCTTAATATGTCTCCAAATCAGTCTGTGAGTTATGCAGGGCAGGTTGTTTTAGACATGTTACCTTGGTTGAGATATAGTGAAGCCAGACACGAATCAAGAAAGAGAAGCATGAAAGAGTCTTACAGTATTATTATCTCACACTTCCCTGGGGGAGAATAGAGCATGCGGGGCAGAGCTGCTGGGTGGGGGGAAAGCACAAGGGTCAAAAGGCAGGGGGAGGGAGGGGAACTGTGAACAGGCGACTTTCTCATGGCTTCTGCTGCAAGGAAGGGGAAGGCGGTGCAAGCAGGCCTAGCGTTGGCTGGTTTGAACAACTTTATCAGGCTCTGAGGCATAAGGACTGCTCCCTGCTCTCTGGCACGTGGCCCTGGTGTGATTAGGGAGCCTGTGTAGAGACCTGAAGTGTGAGAGTCCAACAAAGGATGATGGTCGTGGGTATGGATTTAATTGACTGCTCAAGAACGGGAACTGACCAGCCTCTAGCCAGGAACTAAAACCAGGTCAAGGTAGCATTTTTAATATACTATATTACAGAATTATTATTATCCACATTTTACATTTAGGAAATTGAGTCACATAGGGGCTAGATCATTTTCTCTAGGTCATCTAATGATTTCCTAGGGAGCCCTTGAGTTGGAGCACAAAAATCTGATTCACTGATGTATGTTTGAGAGGTTCAGAATATTCTTTCATGAATCTCACGACCTAGTCAGGTGCCTGGGTTCTCCTCTCTGTGGCCTCGATTAGCAGTGTTGCTCTTCTGCTTCTCATGTAAAACTGCCATATGGCAGTGTCCTGGAGAGGCCACTGGACTCGGAGGAGGTGCCTTATTTCTCCAGTTCTCAGTGAAGTCAGTCTTCATCAAGAGCAAGCACAACAGAAGGTGAGAGCTGATACCGTGGTCAAGGAAGCAAGCTTCCAGGGCATGGCAACAATTAGAGCTGGTGGATGAAGTTTTTCCAAGACTAGATTCTCCTAGAATAGAGGTTAGCCTAAAATATCAATGTCATTCTTTCCAGGATGTGTGGCATAGAACCATCACACTCAATGGGGCTTTGGTAGTCTCTAGAAGTAAATGGTATTCCCAACCTATCACTGATCTCCCAAGCAATGCTGTCCAGGGCACCAGTGCTGACTGCACAATTCAGCTTTCTGGGAAGAGCAAGCAGTCCAGGAGGCTGGCATGTTGTGGGGTTTAGGCCATATGAATATTAACACCTATTTGCAAACACTATAGAAATGCTAAATTGAGTTAATTTCAGTTTCTTGGGTTGAAACACTGAATTAAAAAACAATTTAAATGTCTTACTCTTTTAGAAAAAAAAATCAATGGTTTAAAATTAATTTCATTTTTTAAACTCACTGTTAACTCAATAAAGCCTTTTGGGCTTTTAAAGCTAATTGTCTTTGAACTCATTTTAAATTCAGAAGTCTTTATAATTTTGATAATATTTTAAACACTATCCTCACCAAAGCAGTTCATATTAAACCCTTAGAAGGATATAAAAAAAAAAACTAACAAAGCCCCAGTGCAAGAATGATGTATACATTTTTGAACCACTTCTGTTATTCTTATAGAATAGTAGGAGTTATGCCATTTTTGCTTAAGAAAATAGAATGTGTATATGTATATTTCTCTATATATGTATATAGAGAGTGAAAATCTATATTTTTATGGAAAAAGTAAAAAGATCATACAATGGAATGTTATCTCTAAGGATTAGGAAATATTTATTTTTATGTTTCTATTTTGACTATTTCCAGCAAGTTTCAAAAAATTTTATAATTAATAAAACAAGCAATTTATAAATATTTTAAGCCCTGAACTAGTTTGGTTTGAATGTGGTCAGGGATTCCTGTGTGAATGGGATTTAAAGCTCTTCTTATCAAGTGGGGTCACATGCTGTGAACATTTTCCATGCCATTAGTCTTCTACAGCACCGTTCTTTTAAATAGTTTTACAATATTCCACTTTATCAATGTAAAATCATCTATTATTAAATTTTTACATTTTAAGTTTAACAGGCATACATGTTCATTGGGAACAATAAATAGAATAGGAAAAGCAATACTTGAAAGTATTCTCTGTCACTTTCCATTCTTCCATCTCAGGTTGGATACATTTAAAAAAGTTTAATGTGTATTTTTCTAGACCTTTCACTATTTACACATCAAAAATGTGTGTATGCAATGAAAAGAAAAAGGTTACATTGTTTCTTTTCTGTCCCACACCTTCTTTTAACTATTTCTACTCTCAGTTCTTCTAGTAGTAACCTAGATATGATTTACCAACTTAAAGTATCATTTGTGATTTGCTTAGTATTTGAGAAATTTCCATCACTTATACTTCTTTTTCCTTTCAACCTTCAATCATTACATTTTAGTTTAAATCTATTGCTTTAATTTCTGATGTTAAAATTATGTTAAAATATCCATTTCTTGACCCATCAACATGCAATTACACCTGTTGCTTCTGTTATATCTCTTGCTCCCTTAGGGCCCGAGGTGGTAAACAGGGCAATGGATTCCATATATTTTGCATGGCTTTGTTCGTACATGCCAGGGTTCTAGCTTGTTCAATGAACCAACTGTTTCTGCTGGAGCAGCAGACTCTGTGTTCCAACTGATAGAAGGCCCACACTGAAAGGAAAGGCAGAGTTGGGAAAATGTGCAGCTCGGGCTCCTGATGAGCCTTCCAGCGTCTTGAATTCATTTAGGACTCAGATCTGACTTCTTCTAGTATATGGGCACAAGGCCCATGAAGGCTTTACAGTGATGACTGAGAAAGTATCTATCTTCTTTGAACACACTTGTGAGCAGGAAGGAAGATCAGCTCAAAAGATCTGGCATCAGATGCTCTTCAATATTCCTTGAATTAATAGCTGTCTCTGGAGGGGGAAAGGTTACCAAGCTAAAAGCCAGGATTTTCTGGAAGTAGTTTTTCAGGAAGCATTATCTCAATGGCCCTATCTGTCAACTTGGGATCACACAGGGTAACAGGCTTTTCAGACAGAATGGAGATTCCCAGACTCCTGCTAGCTCTGGGCAGGGAGGCAGGGAGAATTTGAAGGAATGGCACCTGCTATGACTGAGAAAGAGCTGTCTTGCTTACCTTTTATCTTTTATGAATGATTCTCATTTCTGTACAGCATTTCCCAAATGCCTTCAAATCTATCCTCTGGTGGATTACATGTTATATTCGCATTGGTCGTACCTAACCCACCCATTCTTCAGCCAGTGAAAGCAAGATTAGGACACTGACATTGCTGACATAAATATTCAAGGCTTTCCCCAACCTGGTTTCCACTGTGATCCGGTTCTTCCAGTTTTGTAACCTTTGCTAGTTACCCCCTATTGGTTCCAATTCTGCTTTTCATAATTTTATTTTCTATCTTTTACTGTTGTTTCATCATGCAAGTTTCCTGTCTCTTTTCTGTGACTCATCTTTATTAAGTCTTTTCAAGGTGTTCGGTTCGATGTACATAAAAACAACTCTCTTTTCATGTTCATCTTTCATTGGTTTATGTGACATTTTATTAAATTGCATAATTGCAAGAGTATCTACAACTGGCACAAATAGGTTTGGATACAATCACAACTGACATGGCTGAGCATTCAACTCAACTGGTGGAGGTGACAGCGTAAGTATATATCAGAGATTAGCCAACTAGCAGAGAGCTTTGAGCATGCCGTGCCATCAGTCAACATGACTCACCAAACACATGGAGAATACTCGCTAAGTAAGTAGTTGGTAATGGGCAGAGCAGTTCAGAGAGCTTGCTTATCAATGAATTCCACAGAGGTTTGTCTTGGAGTCCTCAGAGCTCTTTCCATATCATGGAGGGTGCTACTCTAGCTTACATCTGTGGGACCTGAGTCTTGATCAGTCTTTGGGGCTAGAACCTCAGCAGATACATTATGGATGGAGGAAGGTGTAAGGAATGGTCAGAAGACAATCCCTCTGAAAATGGCTTCCCAATTTCAGAGCTCCATACCAGGATCATGAAGTTTGGAGGACATAGCTGCAATTGTATCTACTCTAGTAGGCAAAATAATGGTCCCTCTAGAGATGTCCATGTCCTAACCCTGGCAACCTGTGAATACGTTTGATTTCATGGCAAACGGGAATTAGGGTTGCAGATAGAATTAATGTTGCTAATCAGCTGGTTTTAAAATAGGGAGATCAACTTGGATTATCCCTGTGGGCCCAATGCAATCAGAGAGTCCTTAAAAGTAGGAGAGGGAAGCAGAGAAAGATGTAACTACAGGGAAGCTCCAAGACGTTTGGTGTCAAAAGGACTTGGCCCTCCACCTCTGGCTATGGAAATTGAAGGAGACCATGGTCTAAGAACAGTGGGCATCCTCTAGAAGATGGCAAGGCTAGAAAGCATTCTCCTCTGAAGCCTCCATAAAGGAAGGCAGCCCTACCCCAACCTTGATTTTAGCCCAGTGATACATTGCCACAGACTTGTGGCCACCAGAACTGTAAGATAATGCGTGTTTTTAAAGTCACTGTGGTAATTTGTTATAGCAGCAAAAGGAAAGTAGCCTTCTTGCTTCCTTGACTTCCTCCCTCTTCCTAATAAAGGAAATTACATTTAGAAGATTTATTTAACCTAGTATCCAATTTTATAATCCTTTCTTACTCCCTTATATTTAAATACAGTGTCAGAGCTGCTCTTGTCACTTACAGGAATGTAAAATAAAGGGCCAAACCTCTTTACAACCAAATGTTTACAATGCTTTAAATATCCAAGGAGAGTTTTTAAACAACAGTTCTGTCATGGATAGAGAAGGAGCAAGAAGCATGAAGTGCTCCACAGTGTACATGGCTTAATAAGCCAAGTCGGGCCGGGTGCAGTGGCTGGTGACTCACGCCTGTAATCCCAGCAGTTTGGGAGGCTGAGGCGGGCAGATCATGAGGTCAGGAGTTCGAGACCAGCCTGGCCAACATGATGAAACCTATCTCTACTAAAAATACAAAAATTAGCTGGGCGTGGTGGTGCATGCCTATAATCCCAGCTACTCAGGAGGCTGAGGCAGGAGAATTGTTTGAACTCGAGAGACGGAATTTGCAGTGAGCCGAGATTGCGCCATTGCACTCTAGCCTGAGTGACAGGGTTAGACTCCATTTCAAATAAATAAATAAATAAAATAAATAAAAAATAAGCCAAGGTGACGAAGGAGCAAGGGTTAGGGCCCTTCTTTGGAGAAAGGAGGGTCTCTCAGATCTGACTTCTAGTATATGGGCACAAGGCCCATGAAGACTTTACGGTGATGACTACAGAAAGTACCTATCTTCTTTGGACACACTTGTGAGCAGGAAAGAAGATTGGCTCAGAAGATCTGGTGTCAGATGCTCTTCAACATTCCTCAAATTAACAGCTATCTCTGGAGCTTGCCATGCCCTTGTTCTGTCTGGCCCCCAGAGTGATCTTGCAAGCAACAGGTGCTGCCAAGCTTATCTTGGTCATTGTGGTCTCTCAGCACAGAGCCTCTCCCATTTGGACAGCGAGACTGTGGGGCATTGCAATGAAGAGAAATGTCAAAGAGAATATCCACCTTTAAATAAAAAACCGTCTATAGAACCAGAGGAGAGAGCAAAACATCCAGCAAGAGATACAAGACTAGTGTTATAAGAAGGCAGAGGACTCTTAGGAGGCAGAACTTTTCCCAGAGTAGAATCCAATAGAGATGAGATGCCTGCCCAGAAGAATGAGTTAAGAAGCCGTGGCTATTAAGTCCTGAATGAATGCCAGCTGGTCAGTGTTTTGAAGTGCAAAGGAGGCGTCACTCTCTGCTCAGGTGTCAGGTGGCTCAGTGGAAAAGAGATGAGATAAAGAGAAGTGGAAGATGGTGGGGATTGTGGGTGGGGGTAAGAGTGTGAGCAAATACGTCTGCTCAGGGACTCCAGGTGGCTCAGGAGGAATATTGAGGAAGACTGTGTTGGGGACATGTCCTGAGTGAGAAGCCTAGGCAAGAAGGCTCTCAGCAAATTGTGGCAGTTCTTTAATTCCAAACCAATAAAATAGATGCTAGTCACTAACACCAGAGAGTCTCTGAGGTTTGTGAGTATAAGGTAACATATATAAGCATTTCTGAGATATCGAGAATTTAGAGATGAGGCTGGGTGGTGCGGTGGCTCATGCCTGTAATCCCAGCACTTTGGGAGGCTGAGGTGGGCAGATCACCTGAGGTTAGGAGTTTGAGACCAGTCTGGCCAACATGGTGAAACCCTGTCTCTACTAAAAAAAAAAAAAAAAAAAAAAAAGCCAAACCAAACCAAAACAAAACAAAAAAAAATTAGCCAGGCGTGGTGGTGGGTGCCTGTTATCCCAGCTGCTTGGGAGGCTGAGGCAGGAGAATTGTTTGAACCTGGGAGGCGGAGGTTGCAGTGAGCTGAGATGATACCACTGCACTCCAGCCTGGGCAACAGAGCAAGACTTCATCTCAAAAAAAAAAAAAAAAAAAAGAAAGAAAATAGAATTTAGCGGTCAGAGAGAAGTTTACTCTGGTTGGACGTGTGGCTTGGGTCAACGCATCTACCTTGAGACTTGATTTCCTCATTTGTAAAGTCGGATCAATGGTCCTGCCTGTATCCTCAGACTTAAGAATAAAGTGAAATATGCATGCGCTACTTTGTAAACTTTGAGGTAGTTTGTTTAAGTTATGATTAATATTTTCATTGCTGCTAATATATTCACTTACATTCATACCAATTCATCAGAATTACCAAAGCTTTAGAATAGTGTTGCTGTTTAGGTATTTTACGGCAAAAGAAGGAATTGATTCTTTTAGACTCTGTGACCTTCTGTAGTTATTATCTAGCTGTTTTCTTCCTCTTGCCAAAATTCCATGTTTCTACTTTCTCATGCTCCATTTATTCATCTGTCCATGTCACAATGACTTATATACCTTGTAATTTATTAAAATTACTTTGGACAAGGTCATTAATGATCTTCTAAGTGTCAGATTCTATAATAGTAATAATAATAATAATAATAATAATAATAATGATAATAATGATAGCTAATGTTTAGTGAACCTTAATTATGTCAGGTATGCTTCTAAGGGATTTACATGTATTAGCTAATTTAATTTTACACCATCCTGTGAAGAAGATACTATTATCACCCAGATTTTAATGGTGAGAAAACTGGCACAGAAAGGTTGCCCATGCCCATATCACAGAGTTAGGAAGCGGCAGAGCCAGGATGCAAACACAGGTAATCACACCAGGGCATCACGCCCGTAACCATTATGCTGTGATTACACACCATTATCCTTTTCACTCTCTTCCTTTTGATAATAGAACATGACCCTCACCGTAACTTTTAACTGAGCATGGCTCACGTCCACCCAGATAGAGGCTGATTGCTTGGCCTCCTACTGTCTAGCTGTGGCATGTAATGAAATTATAGCTAATAAAGTAATAATGAAATTGATGTATGCAAACTTCCCTTCCTTTGGTGCTATCCTCTGCTAGATGTGGATATTGTTCCCATGAGCAATCTCTGGTTGGAGATGGGCATTGAAAAGCAAGCGGGCAGGTGTCATAAAGCAGTGAAGATGGCAGAGAGAGCAATGAACTTTAGGGATGCTCTTGACATTCAGAATTCTGTGGCATTGGCCAGGGTTGGCAGCCTCTCTGGAGGTCCTTGCTTTGAGGTGGTGACTGTGCCAGTGTAGAAGGGCTGGCTGAACAGGCTGGTATTTAGGGAGCAAAAGAAATCTGAGGTGGGCGTTTGGATGTGGAACTGGCAGGTGGCTAGGAGTCAGTTCCTTCAGATCTGGAGCACTGGAAGGGCCAAAAGGAGGGTGCATGGTGGACCTTGGTGAATTGTGACTTTTAAGGCCTCTTTGTGGCACTTTGGAGGCTTCAGGGTCTGTGGCTTCCTAGTGTGTGAGTGTCCCTGTCTTGTCTTCTGCCTCTGTGATGAGGATACATGGCTAACATGTGGTGGTCCACATGTCTTCATGACTGGGGTTAAAATGGCAAACTGTGTATTCTAATAAAGCAGACAGTCCCTTCTCAAACTCTATGTAGCTTCCTCTCAGCCTCCACAGGGATACAGCGAAATTGGAGAGAAAAAGCAGAGCCCATTGTAGCCTGACCGTGCACAGGTCTGCATCCTACAGAGATGTGAGAACACAAAAGCGAAGAGAAAGACACATTTGGGAATGTTATTTTAAAGGAAAACCCTCAAAAGTGAAATAAAGCTTTAATCAACCAGAATACAGATGTGTTAGCTTGCCTGTTCTGTGATGTTATTTTTTCAGATGTGCATAAAGCAATTTGCCACTCATAAATTTGATGAGTCAAGACACAATCCCTTAAAAAACAATGTTTGAATAATTTGCCTGTTATTTTGCAGAAATCACTTAGTAACTATATAAAGTGAGACTTGATGATAGAAGTAGAAGAAATCCTGGCATTCCGAATCAATGAAGAGAAGAGCTAAGAGAGGACTCTGGGCTCCTGGAGCAACTTGGTGCACTGTTAGCTATGGATGTTGTCATGCGCTGTGTCTGTGTGTGTACATGTTTGTTTGCATGTGCATGTGGATGTGAACATGTGCTGGGTGACAACACCTCTGTTTGCCTAGAGACATTTTATTTTGTCAACAGAATGAAAATATTTTGACTGTGACAATCCTGACTGTTGCAGAGAAAATTTTGATCAGTCTTTGTCTCCAGAATAAAGGACCTTATCTCTTTGGAAATCTTACTGTTACTTACTTTACTCAAAAGGACAACAAACAGGACAGTGTCTACTTTGGGAGCCCATTTTCTCCCATGAGTTTTTTACCCCCTATGAAAATCCGCACCCATGTTGCGAACATAGCTGTGGTGCTTTGCTAAAAGCCCCTCCATCTCTATTCCCTGGGCAGAGACTCTGATTATACACCATTATCCTTTTCACTCTCTTCCTTTGGATAATAGAATATGACCCTCACTGTAACTTTTAACTGAGAACGTGGCTCACGTCCACCCAGATAGAGGCTGATTGCTTGGCCTCCTACTGTCTAGCTGTGGCATGTAATTAAATTTTAGCCAATAAAGTAATAATGAAATTGATGTATGCAAACTTCCAGGCAGAGTTTCCATCATGAAGCTCTGTGCTTTTCACTTTCTTTCCCTTCCCCTCTGGCTAGGAAATGGCAATTGAAGCTATTATTTTGGATCCAGAGATGGAAGCCACGGGTTAAGGACAGCAGAGCTCCCAACCTTCCTGACTGTTCAGGGAGGGAGAAAGAAACATCTCTGTTATTTAAGCCTCTGGATTTCGGATCTCTGTTATACCAACTAAACCTGTAACCTAACTAAGACATGCTCTAAAAGATCTATATGTAAGCTTATTTACATCCTGAAATATTCTGGTTGACATCTCCCCAAACAGCCCAGATTTACTTCCTGAACACCAGGCAGAGCCTAGTGAGAGCGCAGCTCAGGATACTGTGGTTTGTCTAAATGATTACTCCTTGGAGAGTTCATTGCAGCAGCTGGGAGAATGCTATCCCAGAAATTTACACATAAAATGCTTTGTTGTTGCTGCTGGTTGAGTAACTTTTTATTTTTATATAATTTCAAATTGATAGAAAATGTATAGAAAAGTTGCAAGAATAGTACCATGGCTTGTGCAAACCCCTTTTCCAGATTTACCACCTGTTTATATTTTGTCTCATTTAATTTATCCTTCTCTTATGTGGTATTTGGTTTTCTGTTCCTGCATTAATTTGTTAAGGATAATGGCCTCCTGCTCCATCCATGTTCCTGTAAAGGGCACAATCTCATTCTTTTTATGACCATGACACTTTCCATAGTGTATGCGTACTACATTTTCTGTGTGTGTGTGTGTATCTGTGTAGTATTTTTTTTTTCTGAATCACTTGAGAATAAGTAAACTGTGTTTCACAGCCTTGAAGCTTTTGAAAAGAACAACCAAATATTTGTAGAATGTTCCTCAATCAGGATTAGACTCGTGTTGTGCATTTTGGCTAAGAATGTCATAGCAGTGATGTTGTGTCTTCTCAGTGCCTCCTCTCAGGAGCCAAGCAATGCCTGTTTATCATTTTGATCACTAGGTAAAGGTTGTAGCCACCAGATTTTTCCATTGAAAAGTTACACTTTTCTTCTGTTTAATTAGTAAATAATGTGTGGGCAGATACTTTGAGATCTTGTAAGTATCCTGTTACTCATCACACTTTCATGAGTTTTAATTAAAATCCATTGGTGATTTTATGCACTAGGAGTTTTAAAATGGATTTTCTTCGAAAGGGTGTCTCATCTCAAAAAGGAGCTTAGGACTATCAAACTTGGAAGAAAGAGGCCTGGAGTCTAGTTTCAGCCCAACAACCTCAGACAGACCTTTCAGCTTTACTTCCTCTTTTGTAAAATGAATAGGTGGAGGGGTGGTGTTCTTGGGTGAAATGGCTTTAATCATTCTTCCAGGTCTCCAACTTTTTATTTATTTATTTAAGCTTTAATTTTAAGTTCAGGGCTACATGTGCAGGTTTCTTATATAGGTAAACTTGTGTCACGGGGGTTTGTTTTACAGATGATTTCGTCACCCAGGTACTAAGCCTAGTACCCAATAGTTATTTTTTCTGATCATCTCCCTCCGCCCATCCTCCACCCTCAACTAGATCCCAGTGTCTGTTTTTCCACTCTTTGTGTCCATATGTTCTTTTCATGTAGCTCCCACTTATAAGTCAGAATATGTGGTACTTGGTTTTCTGTTCCTGCATTAGTTTGCTAAGCCTCCAGTTCCCTCCATGTTCCTGCTTGTTCCTCATTCTTTTTATGGCTGTGACATATTCCATAGTGTATACATACTACATTTTCTTTATCTAGTCTACTTTTGATGGGTGTTTAGGTTGATTCCATGCCTTTGCTATTGTGAATAGTGCTGCAATGAACATACACATGCATACATCTTTATGGTAGAATGATTTATATTCCTTTGGGTATATACCCAGTAATGGGATTGCTGGGTCAAGTGGTAGTTATGATTTTAGCTCTTTGAGGAATTGCTACACTGCTTTCCACAACGTTTGAGCTAAATTGCATTCCCACCAACTGTGTTTAAGCATCCCCTTCTCTCTGAAACCTCGCCAACATCTGTTGTTATATTTTTTGACTTTTTAGTAATAGCCATTCTGACTGGTGTGAGATGTTATCTCATTGTGGTTTTGACTTGCATTTCTCTAATGAACAGTGATGTTGACCTTTTCTCATATGCTTGTTGGCTGCATGTATGTCTTCCTTTGAAAAGCGTCTGTTCATGTCCTTTGCCCAATTTTTAATGGAGTTGTTTTTTTCTTGTAAATTTGTTTAAGTTCCTTATAGATACAGGACATTAGTAGGTCTCCAACTTTAAGGTTCTGAACCTTAAAGTTGTGTTTGTGAACAGCGACACTCCTGGCATCCTGGTGAGAATGATTCTTTGAGGCATGAGATTATCATAATCTTTATAGGATCTTTGGCACTCCTGGCTGCTGTTTACTAAATTCCTAGATGTTTTCTGCAATAGAGAGGCTTTTAAAAATGACTCTATGCATTCTTTGACACTCTCCCATCAACAGGTGAGTCCTATCTTATTAAATCTAGGTGTACTTGTGCGTGCTTTGGCCAACATAGTGCAGTGAAAGAGACACTTCTAGGGTTTGCTCATAAAAGGTCACATAACTTCTTCCTTCTTTGCCAGAGCCCTAATCTTGGAGGCCTGAGACACCATGTTAAATGTCAGCTACCCTGAGGCTGCCATGTTGTGAGGAAGCCCCATCAATAGACAGAGGTCATAAATACAGTGACCCTGACCTCATCTAAGCTCCATCTTTGAGTTATGTTGGTCCAGCTACCAAATTTGTGAGTGACAGAGTCTCCAAATGATTCCAGCCATTCTTCATTTATCTGAGTAATTAACAGCTATTTGAATATTCCTAGTTGAGATCCCAGATAATGTGGAGCAGAGAAAATCTATTCCCAATGTGCCTTGTTTGAATTCCAGGCCCACAAAATCTGTGAGCATAGTACAATGGTTGTTTTATGCCATTTTAACTTGGGGGGATTGCAGCAATAGGTTAGTGGAGTCCCTATCTGCTTCTTATGGGACTGTATCACCCTTAGGTGGGAGCTACTGTAGATTCTAGCCTAATGGTTTCTCTTTCTACTGCTTATCAAGAAAATATATTTTAAATCAAAATATTATGATAAGGTGAGTGTGGTCTGTCTCACCTGTGTCCTCTAAGGGAACAAAGTTATGACTTTTGTGGTTTTTGGTAATGTCAGCAACCCTGGAACTTTAGCTTTATTTAATCTCCGAAGTTTATAAGGAACCGTGCCATGTTTATGGAATACTGATAACTTCCAAACAATAAGTCTAATAAGAAATGTCACTTATACTCTGCTTTAGGAGTAGCTGTGATTCTGAAAAAGTGGTAATAAAATGAATTCTGCAGTGGGAATCATATTGCACCTTCTACATTTGGAGATGTGGTCCTGAGTCTTCTATATTCTTGCTGTGACATTGAAGACTGGGTGGCATTGAGAGGGGAGATGAGAGCTTGTGAGTGATCCTTGCCTTGATTTGACAAATGTACCTAATACTGTGATCTCCTCTTCACATTTAATGGCTGCCAAACCTGAGAGGGAAGCAGAATTCTAAACTTTTTTCACTCATTCATTCATTCATTCATTCATTCATTCATTCAAAAAGCTAGGAATTGTACTAGGTTTTGGTGATAGAGCTTTAAAGAAGGCAGACATCATTCCTGTCCTCATGAAACTTATATTCACTCTAGTAGGAAGGACAATGAACAAGTAATTTATAAGTTTGGTGAATATGAAAAGACTGCGCTTCTCAAACCATTTGTGGCAAAAGACATGTTTTTTAATCTATCTGTCTATCTGTCTATCATCTAGCTATCATTTTTGATTACCAATCTGTCACAGACATATGCATCCTATCACACATGATTAGAACACAATTTGAGCCAATGCAATTTACCACCTAAGTCTGACAACACTCAGCCTGGTCTACACCCTATTCAAAAAGATAAATCCACAGGTTACTTTCTTAGATATCATAACAATGGCAAATTGCTATACAAGTACCTATGTGTTTACTTTTCACTTCTGTATGTATCTTGCTATAAATCAGTGGCAAATTGTTAGCACACTGGCTGTCATACGTAGACCACATGGAGTAGCGCAACTGCAGAGAAGTAGTTTGTAAAAGGGAATCATGTTGTCAGTTGCTCTTCTTCACAACTTTTTCACCCAAAATGAGAAAATTGGAGGCAGTATTCTCACAATGCACAGACTGTCTTTTATGTTCCAACTTCTTATTCTTTAATCCTAGGCTAATTCCAGGAGAACTGATGAGCAGAGGCTGGAAGTTACCAGTTTATCACTTAGAATTTACTATTTGCTACATGGACATGCAGGTTCTTTTCACATCGTTTCCAGGATCACCCAGTTCAGGGCCTGATCAGGTTGCAGAGTTGACGTGTGATGTTCCAAGGGCCCATCTACTCAGTGTCGATATAATGACTCTCCAAGGTACAGTATTCTCTGGAGGGTCTAAGGAAGGAAGTGTTTCTTAAAGTAGTTTTAAAACACTCTAATCATGAAATTCTCAGTGATATTATCTGAATTCTATAGGTAAAGAAATGGTCACATATTAACTGAGGGACTCTTTTGGGTGAACAGATAAGAAAAGAGACACTCAAATTGTGAGTGCTTTTTTTCCCCATGGATTTTAAAAACTGGAAAATAAAACCAGGATCCAAGTGTGAAGGATGGTAGCTCTTTATGACCTAGAATTTCCTAATAATTTCCATTATAAATATTTTCCTTTTAAATAATTTCCCCCTAAAATTAAATAATCCAAAAGGCAATGGCTTATACAGCAGCTAGGCATCACATTGTTCTCAAAACTGAGCTATCTTTGTGTAAACTGAGGGAAAGGATATGATCGGCAGACTCTATCCACCAGTTTGATGTGAGAGGACGTCTTTGGGAGCATTCAGGAGGTGCAGCTTCTGGAGAACATCACATGGCCCCTTTATTTCTCATGGGAGTCTGGCAACACAGCAGAACTTTGCAATAGAGCAGAGAAATCAGCTAATCATTGACTCTTGTCAGCTGTGGAGGATATTCAGCGAGGAGTTGGAGCCGGTAAATAAAGTCCTGCTGTTTGTGTCCAGAGCTATGGGTTTGAAAAGAAAAATTCACTCTCGTCTATTTGAAACAACAACAACAAAACCAAAGCGCAAACAACCACCACCATCTTCCAAGCCAAACAAGAAATAAAAAGTCTAACTAAGAGTCCTTTCTCCTGCTTTTCCTTCAAAATACCAGTGTTTATTTAATAGACCCACAGCCCCAGGATGGAAACAAACAGATCAATCACTAGGGTGTTCCATTGTGCCCATCATCCTGAAGTCCGTTGATGGTATTTATCTGAGTCTGAAAGTCATCACACGGGGCACAGGTGCAGCTGATGCAGCATGACATTGGTGCTATATAAAGAGCTGTGATTGACGGCAAGAAGGTAGAGGAAATTATGCCTCTGCACTCCAGGCAGCCAGCTCACCTCCCAGCCCTCCTGCTACCTTCTGCCTTGCCAGAGTCATCTCCTGGTCACGGCCACCATATCTCATCATTGACTTCAATAGTATTAATAGTTGGCACTTTGCTTGCCTACTGCTCTGCCTGTGTGCAAGGCTGAGATGAATATCTAATGGACCCCATCTTTGTCTGCTAGATGAGCTCATTCTTGTGCTGCTTTCTAGCTTGGAGCTGCTCTTGTTTCTCACATGGGATACAAGTCTCCACAGGTAAAGGGTCTGCTTATATTCAGAAGACAAAGACTGAGGCTTGAGATTTATGAACTAAACAAAACCCTAATGCAAACCAGGAACTTAATGGATGCTAAAGGCAGTTCCATTCCTCAACATTTTCATTATTAGGAGGATAACTGCCTGCCATAAGGGAGCCAAAGCAAGCTACAACTTTATGGTGCTTCACTAAATGAAATGCCACACAAAACTCGAGCTTGTCTGAGTCATGCTGGTGGGCTGCTGCTTGAGTTGAAGGCCACTTCCTGGCGATGTGGGCAGTGCCACTCTGCAGAAGGAAGAGTGGCCAGCAACAGTTTGGTAATGAGCAAATAGGGTCTATCCACCCTGAGTTTCGAGTTGAAGCTCTGCTAGGAGCCTCTGTCTATAGACTGTGCTCTTTGGGAAGCACTTGTGTGCTCTTAGAACATGAAAGTTTATACAGAAAATTTTGTAGATGTTCACAACCCCAAAGAACCTTGTTTCCAACCAGGAGGGAAAACTTACATTGCTGAAGTTGTCAGGTGTGGTGTGCATGGGACAAACATGGGCTGTAGGCTATGATACCTTGATTCTAGGTATTGCCACAGGGGACTTGATGACTTACTAGTAGGGTAAAGTCAAGTCCCTTAGGTATGTCTGGAAAAGGAGATCACAAATGTGTTAAGCCAAAAGAGATAGGAGTGATGATATAACACTACTCTTGAGCCCTCCCCTGGCACCAGTGTCCTAATCCATGAAGGGCACACAGTCCAAATCACAGAGTCCTGAAATCATTGCAACTCCAGCTCAGTCTGGACCAGTATCATTTTTCTTATCTATAAAATGGACTGATTTTGATGTCCCTAAAAACTTGCAAGGCAACTCATTAGGTTTCATAGTCACACACACCTATTACATTGAGCAAGGTGGGTGGGTCATGTGTGCTCATGTATTTGGGGTGGGGGTATGAACAGGGTTAGATGTCCCATAGGACTCAGAGGGGAACTGGAACCTTCAGCTCTGCTAACGAGGTGAGTGCTACAGTGAACACATCACGAAGCTTCCCCATGGCACGCCTTCAGAAAGATGGTTTTCTCAGTGGTGGAAACTGTGATATCATTTAAAGTAGGATATTCATTAGTTAATTTATTCATTTATTTAGTCTATACTTTTTACATTATTTCATTTAGTCATTCAACAGATAATGATATGTGTGTACAGTTGCCAACTCCACTTGCTAGGGTATGTATGAGGCCTCTAGTTTAGGTTCTTTTGAAAAGTTTATCCTATTCGTTCATTCATTCATTCATTCATCATTCATTCATTCATTCAATAACATTCTTATCCTATAGAGCTTACATTCTCTCTTTAGAAGAGAAAAACAAGCAATTATTTGCTCGGGTTCTCTGGCCTGGAGCTGGGATGTTTTGTGGCTGCTTAGAAGATAACCTAAGCTCTAAAACCATCTCAGAGTCAGACAGAAGGCTTGCCTGTCAGGGTCCTGTGGAAGGGCTTTTAGTAGAGGCCCTTGAAGAGATAGGTTAGGAGGAGGAGAAATGATTCATAATTTTTAAAAACATTTTCTTTGATATTTTTTATTTTTGTGGCTACATAGTATATGCATATATTTATGGGTTGCACAAGACGTTTTGATACAGGCATGCAAATGTGAAATAAGCACATCATGGAGAATGGGGTATGATTATCCCCTCAAGCACTTACAATCCAATTATACTGTTTTAAGTTATTTTTAAATGTTCAATTAAGTTATTGACTATAGTCACCCTGTTGTGCTATCAAATACTAGACTCCATTCATTCTTTCTGTATTTTTGGTACCTATTAACCATTCTCACCTCCCTTCCTACTTCCCCACCCTTCCCAGACTCTGGTAACCATCGTTCTACTCTCTATTTCTGTCTCTCCATGAGTTCAATTGTTTTGGTTTTTAGGTCCCACAAATAAGTGAGAACATGTGATACGTGTCTTTCTGTTCCTGGCTCACTTAACAGAATGACCTCCAGTTCCATTCATGTTGTTGCAAATGATAGGATGTCATTCCTTTTTAATAGCTGAATAATACTCCATTGTATATAAGCACTAAATTTCCTTTATCCATTCATCTGCTGATGGATACGTAGGTTGCTTCCAAATTTTGGCTATTGTGAACAGTGCTGCAACAAGCATGGACTATCTCTATGATAAACTGATTTCCCTTCTTTCAGGTATATACCCAGCAGTGGGATTGCTGGGTCATATGGTAGCTCTATTTTTAGGTTGTTTTTGGGGACTTCCAAACATTTCTACATAGCAGGTATACTAATTTATATTCCCATACATGGCTTCCCTTTTCTCTATTTCCTTGCTAGCATTTGTTATTGACTGTCTTTTGGATATAAGCCCTTTTAACGGGGGTGAAATAATACCTCATTGTAGTTTGATTTGCATTTCTCTGATGATCAGTGATGTTGAGCACCTTTTTATATACCTGTTTGCGATTTGTATGTCTTTTAAGAAATGTCTGTTCAAATATTTTGACCATTTTAAAAAATCAGATTGCAAGATTTTTTTTTTTTCTATAGAGTTGTTTGAGCTCCTTATATATTCTGGCTAATCCCTTGTCAGATGGGTAGAAAGTATTTGCAAATATTTTCTTCCATTCTGTGGGTTGTCTCTTGACTTTGTTGATTACTTCCTTTGCTGTGCAGAAGCTTCTTAACTTGATGTGATCCCATTTGTCCATGTTTACTTTGGTTGCCTGTGCTTGTGGGGTATTACTCACGAAATGTGTACCCAGACCAATGTCCTAGTGATTTATTCCCTTATTTTCTCGTAGTAGTTTCATAGTCTGAGTTCCAAAGTCTTTCATCCATTTTAATGTGATTTTTGTATATGGTGAAATAAAACATTTTCATAGATGTTTTACGGTCATATGCCTGTAAAACCTGTATACCTGAGTAAGCACTAAGCAGAAAGAGTAGAGTCATTGTGTCTTTGAGTTAACTTTGCTATTATTAATGACACACCCTTGTTATTGTTATTGTTTACCTTGTATTATCAACCCTATTTGTTTCCATTACCCATTCTTCAAGCTTTAACTCATGTGCCACCTCTTTCAGCAAACACCCTGATTATAGCAGCTCGATTATATACAACCCATCTGAGTGGCTCTACACCTCAGTATCTGTCTACACATTTCGTGGAGACCTTGAGGGCTTCATAATTCCAAGAAGGCCTACTGTCTCTTGATATCCAGACTCTGACCTCTTTGGAGAGCAAGTATTAAGCATTGTCCTTCCTGCCCCTTTCTTGAACAGTGAGCACATTTTTCCCTGGGTACTGATGACAATGATACTTCAGAGGCCAGGCCAACTAACTACCAGACTAGTATTTGGACCAGACTGTGAGGTTACCTCGATAGGGTTTTCTGCATATGTTCAAGGATTTAATCTGTGCAACAGTTGAGGCTCAACTTCAGCTGTTTCCACACTTTATGTTTTGTCCTTAATGGTGCCCTTAGGGTTCTTTCTCCATCTCAGCAGATTTTCCTGTAGGAAATTTGCACGTGTCAATTTGCCTGTAGATACTGCTATGGTGTCACAATTGCGACTTGATGAGAACAATTTTTCTAAATGAAACAATCGTGGTGATGAGCTTCAGCTTCCTTCTGCCAGTCAATACAGCTGGAATGTGTGGTAGTGTCCCCTCACATATGCACACACAACCCAAGGGTCCGGCTTCCTGGGTGCTCTAGGAGTCACTGGAGCTCCCTTTGTAAGCTGTCCCTCCCTTCCTGAGTTAACAGCAGTGTCCCAGATACATGCATAACAGGTTTCCAATTTATTTCTTTTCAACAGCCCTTGGCGAACATTTCTTTCCCCCTTTCTCTTTTTATTGCTTGCCTTTACTTTATCTGCTAAATCCCTGCTTCTTGGGCTCCAGCTGCCTTTACAGCACCTGCCCTTGTTAATATCTCCGTGTTGTTGCAGTTGCTGCCCCTGGGGTCTTAATGAGGAGCAGGCGGATATTATCAGGTCACTTTCAGGAAAGAGGATGGAAAGGGAATCTATTACCAGCAAAGGAATTATATAGGTTATCTCATTTAAAACCATCCTCATGCAGTAAATATTATTTCCCTGACTTTATGATGAGAAAACCTATCCCCAGGAAAGCCCCCATATGTCATTCTTTTGAAACTCCCTGTGAGAGTCAATCTCTCTTCTGCTCAAGTTCTTTCAATGGAGTTCTATTATCTACTACAGAATAAAGACCACATTCCTTAGCCTGATACTCAAAAATCCCTTAGGACCTGGCCCCAATCTACATTTTTCTCTGCTAATGTTCACTACTTTATAAATACTCAGCTCTAATCAAATTGAGGTTTTTCCCTTTTTACATAGTACCAAAACCTTTCTCACTTCTATACCCTTTCCCCTGTAATTCCTCCCTTTATAATTCCCTCCTCAAACCACTTTATCTACATATACAAATAATGCTAAACTTTTAAGAAGCTCAGAAGTCACGATCTCCAGAAAAATAAAAACCACCCACCTCCTCAATTGAAGTTGCCACTGCCTGCTCCCTGTAAACTGGTCTTGCTGTGTAGCCCTGCCATGCTATACGTTGTATAGCCCTGTCGTGCTAGACATTGCCACCCCATCTGAAGCTGTGACCTCCTTAAGGTAAGAGTCATGTCTGATTTTAATTTATCATCTTGTGGTATGGACAACTTTCTCAGAGTTGATGTTTAAAAAAATGTTGTTCAATTAATAATTTTGAGAAAGGCATGCCATCTTCTAACTACCATCTTTCTCTGTAATCATTAGTACTCATTCAGATGCTTCTGACTAAAATGTATAAACCACAGAAATGAGTGTTAAACAATTAGCATTCTGAAAATTTTGCGTAATGAGGCTAATTCTTTTATGCTTCCTAAATGGTTTATTTTCAGTGGCTATCTTTGTATTTGGTTAAATAGGCATGGTCTCCTTTTTATTAAAATTTGAAATTTCAAAACAGTTTTGAAAATTTTTCTTAGAATATAATATACAAATCTGGCTCAAAGTAATCCTTTTACCTATAAACAATGCATGGTTATGCAAAACATGTAAAAATAAAATATGAAATATGCTTATGAAGAACTCATAAGAGTTAACTTAGCTCTCTTGACCTGCATTCCATCGTTCATTTAATCACTCATTTGATCAACAAGCATTTATATTCTCAGACATATATCTTTGCCAACTTTCAGACCTGTCCATTCAGTTATCAACTCAGCAACTCTACATGAGTGATCCATGGCTCTCTGGAATTCCAGATACTGAAAATTGAATTTACAATCCCATGCTGCTGCCCAGCAGCCAAACCAAGTCACCTACACTCTTCTCAGCCCGCTCTGTCTAAATCAAAGACCAGTACCTGTGCCATCTCTTTAGTAAATCTAGTAATTATCCTCTATTTTACTTCTCCCCTCTTCTTCCTCAATTCTGTACAACCAATCAATTATTCAGGACTGTTGTACTGTAGAAATATTTGTGATATATTACTCATTTTTTTTACCGCCACTGTTATTACTTGTGTGCAGTTTTCTTGAATAAAATTTTAAAATAGACAGTATTATTAAGAATAAATACAATATACAGTGTCCTGATAACACACTGGCTTCTTTATATATGTTATCTCGTTTAACACTCACAAGAACCTCTTTAAGAAAGGTATTGCAAACAACATGTTTCTTTAAATGAGGAAACTGAGACTTAGAAAGTTGAACTGCCTAAGGTTTCATAGCTAGCAAGTGGCAAATGGGATTTAAAATTAGTATTTGTGACTCCAAAGTCTAATTTCTTTTACTATATGTTGCTTCTAAGTGAATAAAATACTAGTTTTGATTTAAAAGATTCATTAGTTTATTCAGCAGATGCACTGAGCATGGATATGTAGGATTAGCGAGGCTGTGCTGCTGAAACAAACACTTCAAACTTCTCAGTCACTTCAAAAGCATGAGCTTTAGTTTTCACACATCACTTGCCTATTGATGGTTGGCTGGGGGCTACACTGTTTCATCTACCTCGTCTTAGAGCCCTGTGTAATGGAACCACCACTTTCTGGAACGTGGTTGGTTACCTTGACAGTGAAATAGTACTTTGAGGAAGCAAGTTCAGGTTCTCAAAGTTTCTAATCAGGAGTGTTGTCATCTGGTTAGAAGTTCGTACTTCATTGGCCAAAGAAAGTCACATGGCCACAGGCAGAACTGTCTTGGGAAGGGCAGTATATATTGTTGAACAGTAATATAGCCTGCCACTACTATAGCTTAGCAAATATATAAATATTTAGAAGTTGGTCATACATATGCTATTGAGAAAGGAAGCTTTAATCTCCTCTCCTTTCATCAGCAATGTCCCAAGGAAGAAAACCTTACTAATATAATTAATCTGACTTCAAGGCACTGATTGTGCCTTCTGGCACTTCCTGTTGCCCTGGGTTAACATACCTGCATGGAACTAGTCCTTAGGAAGGGGCTGGCTGCGTCCCTCTCTCTGTTCTGCAGTATTTTATAGAATTGGCAACCCAAGGTTGCACCTTCTTTGATGCCTGGCCATTCCCTTTTCTCTTTGCTTTGATCTTTCTTTCTTTATGTGGCCTCTATGATAGTGGCAAGAGGCAAAGTTTATAGTTCATAGCAGTGGGAAGAAAGAAATAGGAGGCCCTATTTTGGCCTTGAACTAAACTCATTTCTCTAACCCAACTTTTCATGAGGCTCAGTGCTGGGTGTACGCACCTTTTAAGCTGATAGCAGTGCCTTGCTTCCTGTTTGGCTACAGTTCTTTGAGAGTATTTCTCTCAGAATCCCATCGGGGAGAAGCATTGATTGGTAGAATTCGATTTTTCTTTTTTGAACCCTTGCCTTTGTATCATCAAATTGCCATCACTATTCATGAAACATGCTGATGGAGGCATATGCACATTTTATGGATCGCGGAGGAGAACAAATGACCAATATACTGTGCAGGTAGGTAAGTCAGGGAGGGATGAATTCCATAAGTCTTGAAGAATGAGAGGAGAGAGTAGGACAGAAGGAAGAGCAAATAAAGAGTCAATAAAGAGCACAGCATACTAGGTGAATGACATGTGAATAAGATGGATTCAGAGCAAAGGCTTTGTTGTGGGGTTTGTCAAATAACAAGGCACGAAAGACCATATTATTAAAGGCTATTAGTCAATAAGCACCTTAAAGCTCTAATTTTTAAATTTTGGAATCTCTAATACTTACTACACTGCCTTAAACAAAATAGGCACATAATCATTATTCAAGAAATAAATAAATTAGTGCATAAATAACAATCATAATATCTATAGGATATTCACTGTATGTAGGCAGTAGATTATTATGTCTCCACAAGAATTCAATGTAGTGAATTACTATTGTTATGCCCATAGTAAAGATGGGAAAAATAAGGCTTAGAGATATTGAAAGAGTTTGATGTATCATACATCTGTTATGATGTCATCCCTGCAATTCAGCACTTTGGGAGGCTGGGGCAGGTGGACAACCTGAGGTCAGGAGTTTGAGACCAGCCTGGCCAACATGATGAAACCCTGTGTCTACTAAAAATACAAAATTAGCTGGGCGTGGTGGAGTGCACCTGTAATCCCAGCTACTTGGGAGGCTGAGGCAGGAGAATCACTTGAACACTGGAGGTGGAGGTTGTAGTGAGCTGAGATCACACCACTGCACTCCTACCCTGGTGCCAAAGTAAGACTCTTTCAAAAAAAAAAAAAAAAAAAAAGATGCCATTAGCTGGCAAGTAAAGTTTTCTCTGTCTAAAAATATTTTAAATAATGATTTAAAAAGTAAGGAACATTTATTATTTGTCATAAAAAAGAATTATGATGGTAATTCCTTTTAGAATTAATTTTTGCAGGTCAATAATGTTATTAGGGCCCCAGGCCCTTTCTACTCTTTCTTTCTCGGCTTTTGTGTTTTCTCCCTATGGTTACAAAATCACTGCTGTAGTTCCAGACATCACATGAAAGCATGATGATATTAGCTAACAAAAAGGAAAGCTTACTCTCTGCATGTTTTTATTAGGAAAGAAAAGAAATCCTTCATAACTGCCCATATTTAGGAGAATGTCTCAATAGGCCCTTTGGTGTGGCTGTGAGGGTATGGTGTACCTACAGACAGTAAAACAGAGGCAGTTATAATGCTCTGTTTATTGTGTTGGACAACATTTGGGGTTAGGGCAAGTAGAGAAGTAAGAGAAGGGGAAGTAAAGAGATTGAAACAAAAACGGGCCATGAGTTGAGCAACATTATAGGGGCTAGCATTATTGGAAATCTGGGTGATTGAAGGAATTTTTTGAGAAGTGTCTTTTAATTTTAAAATTTAAAGTGTTCCTGTGGTGTTATTCTCTCCAGTTTTCTGATTCTTTTATCAAAACTGAGGCATATACAAATTCCATGAGTTTGTTTTGGAGAGAAAGTAAAGAAGAGGGACTATATTCCTTGACCTCTGTTGGTATAAAGCTGTGAGTTTAGGTTGATGTTGGGAAGATTTAGAGTTCATTCATTACAGGAACTTAAAGGTGAAGCCCCCAAGAATCATTAGAAATCTTGAGGAAGACAATGGAATTTCCAGAGGATATGAGATAGGGTCTTGGAATGACGTTATTTAATTTTCAAAGGACAGGAAGGCCTCAGATGGCATGTGGGTCACACACAAAATGCTGCATTAAGTATTTCTAAATGTCAATCTTTGCCTGTATTTCTGATCATTTCCTAAGTATAAATTCCCATAAGAGCAATTACTGGCCAGAGGTTGTGGACATGCATAAAGCCCTTGAAATGCTTTGCCAAGTCCTGTGACAGTGCTCACTTCCCTGTACCCTTGCCAACACTGAAGGGTGTTGCAATGTTGTAAGAGTTCTGTGTCTGAAGTTTTAAGTGCTGTGCATTGACCCTGAGAAAGCGCACATGTTTTCTTCTGGAAATCTCTGCCCGTCTCCAGCCTCAGCCATTATTCATAATCTTGGGCGATTTTGATTGTGTTTCCCATTCCAGAGAAGCAGAAAAATGTGTCAGGAGGAGGCAGGGAGGAACATGAGATGAAAGCGAGATCCAGGATGTTTAGAGTCTAACAAAGGTAGATATAGCAAGTGCTGAAGAAATAGCAAGTTCTTAAGGAGATGAGCCCCTTTCTTGGAAACTCAATATCTGAAAGAAGGATTCTTAGGATGGGTTATCTTAGTCTCAAACTTGAGGTTAGGTGATGTCTCCAGACGGTAGTCTGACCCCACCTTATCCCCACCCCAACCTCCCACCTCTATTATCTGCAAGCACAACACACATACAGTCCTGTGCCACTGTCTGAGGTTGCGAAGCCACTGCTTTGTCTTGTAAATGCAGATTTCATTGGGAAATTTCACGAAAATTCATTTCTTCCAAGTAGCTTTGAAGGGAGGACCTAGGATGACTAGGGGTTGGGTGAAGTGCTCACTTTGCACTGACCAGCACTCTCTGTTTTAGAAGGAATCCATCTCCATCTTTTGCCCTTGACTCCCTGGATTAGAGGCAGATCCGTTCACAACATACAGAATCCAGCTCAGCAATGGAGACTGGGGCTGTGTTTGGGCTCCAGGGGAAAAAAACCTAATGAGGGATAACACAAGGAACCCTTAGCTAATCAAGTGGTATTACGTTTCCTTTCTACATCCTTTGCTGTATGAGTGCTGTGTGTATCTGGTCGACAGAACAAGGCATGGGAAATGCTGCTGGGAAAACAGATAACTTGAGGTCTTACCACAAGCAATTTCTGTTATGGTTTGGCAATCTAAAATAGCCTCCAGAGAAAATTCACCAAGCTCCAAAACCTGGTTTGCCTACATTCACTTCATTTAATATATGTACGTTAGTGAGCATAAGTATAAATGTTAGTGAGATTTGAAAATTATTAAATTTGAGACATCTGTCACTTCAAATGTAACATCCTCATTGTTATTATCATTCTTATCATCTCAATTTTCCTTAGCATTCATAGGAGCCCAACTGATTCACTCACAATCCTCAATTCTATTCCTCAGTCCACCAGTATGAAGTTGCATGAGGGCAGGAACCTCATTTTTCCACTCACCTTTGTGATCCTAGCATACTAACAAGGCACAAGCAGGCATTCAACACATGCTTACTAGATGAATGAGTGAATGCATGCATGCATAAATAGTGTAATATCATCACTATGCAAGGTGCCTATTTTATTTCATTTTAATTGTATTACTTTCCTTTTCAAATTCCATTCCCTTTTTGTCTTCTTGTATCAGCACTCTCTACAGTGTATTTAATGTACGTCCTTCCAAATCAACTTACATGTATATTTAGTTATCTGTATACCTTAGCATAACTGGTTATGTATATTTTAATTCATATAAATAGCAATTGATGAAAATATCACCTTTTTTTTTGTTTGTTTTTCTTTGAGACAGAGTCTCGCTTTGTCACCCAGGCTGGAGTGTAGTGGCGCGATCTCGGCTCACTGCAACGTTCCCCTCCCAGATTCCAGTGATTCTCCTGCCTCAGCCTCCCAAATAGCTGGGATTACAGGTGCGCACCACCATGACCGGTGATTTTTGTATTTTTAGTAGAGACAGGGTTTCACCACATTGGCCAGGCTGGTCTCAAACTCCTGACCTTGTGATCCCCCAACGTCAGCCTCCTAAAGTGCTGGGATTACAGGTGTGAACCACTGTGCCCGGCTGAAAAGCTCACTTTTTTTTTTTTTTTTTTTTTTTTTTTTTTTTTTTTTTTTACTTCATAGTCTCTTGTTACTCTATACAAAACTAGTTGGTGATTTCTGACTCTTGGAGAGTATCTCATAGTGGACTTCCATTATATTTTTGGTATCTTTTCTCTAGTCATGGGCACCTAGTTTGCTGCCAGCTTCCTGTTGTCACAAATAATGTGGACCTGGACATTCTAGTAAATGCCTCCTTGTGATTCTGAAGTAGGGAGCTTCTCTGGGGTAGCCACTCAGGAATGGGATGATTCCCAGATCATTGTTTATGTGTATGTTTAATTTCAGTGAGTTCTGTTTCCAGATTGTTTCCAGAACGGTGTCAGCGGTGCATGCATATTTCTATTTTCAACATTTATTGTTATCTACTTTCTAATTTTTGCTTATCTGATAATTGCAACGTGATACTCACTGATGACTACTGAGTGTGAGCATCTATAATTAGTCTTTCAGATTCCCTCTGAGTTGCCTGTCTTTATCCTTTACCTATGTGTACTGGTCTTATTATCTTTCTGAGTAATATATAAAGAGTCTTCATATATTTAAATAGTAATTCCTTATCAATTTCTTCTTTCAGGCTGCTCCTATTGTGACCTTTGCACAGAGTGACATTTGAGGAACAGAGATCTTTTTGGTTTGCTTTCTTTTCCTTCATGGTTTATGTATTTTGAGTTTTGTTTAATAAAACTTTTCCATTATAAGGCAGATACCTTTCTAATCTGAGGTAAATATATATTCTACTAAATTTCCTCTGTAAACCTAGTACTGTTGCCTTTCACAGTCCATTTTTATAATCCAACTATATATCTGAACTTGGTATAGGACAGAGACAGCATCACAAATTAGTGAAAGAATGAATAGGGCATTTAGTGAGTATTTGGGAAGAATTAGCTCATATATACACAAATTATAAAAATTTAAAGACTTAACTGTCTTCCTTTTGCTGTATATTCTCTCTTCAGCTATTGATTGTTCTATTTGTTGTCATTTTTTTTTTAAAAAGAAAGAAAACAGTGCATATTATCTTTAGCTACTTTACTTTATTCTTTGAACTCATCTTTTATACCCTAGGCACTGTCAGCTGCCTTGTTGGCCATCTTGATGGAGGAGCAAATCTTAGGTCCTGGGTTGCTCTTCTTGGTGATTTGGGGAGGACACAGAGCTTCCGGTTTTGACGTTTATGCTGGATTGTTCCTCGTGCTCTTTCCAAGAGAATTTACTAATTTTTCCCTATTTCAGGGCATCCCCCTCTGTGATACTCTTGTGTGAAGGAAGGTTGGGGTGATGTAAATAACCGCATTCCTACCCTATGTTGAAGCAAGCCAGAAAATGATATTCCGGGGGCCATATTGGGACTCTGAGTATCAGACCAGCTGCCTTTTAATAGGGCCCTTACATGCGCCCCCTGGAGGCCACAGTCTAACTTCAACCACCAAACCTCTAGCTTCCCAGAAACTTTACGCACGTTTTGTTTAGTTTCTGCGTACCTGTCTTAAATCTACAACTTTTCTTTTGCTCTTCTAGTTTCTTCACAGTAGGCTGGGGAGGGTGCCAGCAGCCTGTACTCACTGACCATTATGTGAAGAATTGGAAGCCCATTAGGAATCTGTAACACTGGGCATCTGGTGTTGAAGATTTGGGCATATCAAGCGTGATTGGGGGATGCTTTATGAGCTTTTACTCTATTAAATTGTTTAATTCAGATTCCATTTACCATCCTTTAAGTTAAAAAGATATCTTTCAATATTTAGTCTTACTTGTTGGGCACATAATTATAACTACAGGTTTGTTGGAAATGATAATGTTTAATGTAACAGTCATCTTCATGGAATTATTTGTGCCCATAATTAATCATTCATTTGATCTTCCAGGATTCTTCTAAGAGCAGTTGTGTCTGTGTTTTACTTTACAAATGAAGAAGCCAGAGTGAAGTTGTGAGTCACACACTCAAAGCCACAATAGGTATAGGTGGCACCTCTTAAGATACATTTGTGGAGGTCTCTGTTAAAAGTCCCATACTTCAATGAGAACCTGGGTCTCCTAGTCCGGTCCTACAGCCATCCTCGGATCTGTTGTTCAGGCTGATGGAAACTGTAGTCGACATTTAGCTTTCCACAGCAAGAAACAACACAGTGCCTGTATCACCCCCACTTTAGATGTGTGGAGAGAGAGAAGAGGCTAGGAGTGGAAACCCAGACACCTGGTTTCTAACCCTGGACACATGACCACTGGGATGCATCACTCTGGGCCAATGTCGTTTTCCCTGGGCCTCAAGTTGCCATTCTGTGAATGAGAGAGGTTGCTTGATGCAGACCTCTTTCCACTCAACCCTAAAGAGTTTGGGGTTTTGATTGGGAGTGGGGGTTCAAGCAGTCTCCTGTCCCTGACTTCCATCCAAGAGAACCGAATTGATTTCCTTTCCAGACCTGAAAGTATCAGTGTTGAAAGTTTACAAGGACTTTTAAAGACAAGCTAGGTAGTGCCAAGGCCAGATTCCTTTTGCCATCGTGTGAGCTTAGCAATCCACTGGGAGCAGATATCTTTTCCTGTATATTCTTGGATTTTCCATGGAAAGAACGCCTGTTTGTTCCATGTTCACTTTCTTCAGAGTAAGCCTGCCCCAACTTCTTTGGCTCCCTTCTTTCCTGCCTTCCCCCTCTGCAGCCACCCCATCATTGCCAAAGGCTGCTTTTGCAAATGTGCATCCTGGCCCAGGGCCATTGCCCATAGAAAGTGCTCATGGAATATTGTGATGTGGTCATCGATCCCATTTTTGCAGCCATAATCAATGATTATCAACACTATCAACAGCTGGGCTGGTTTTTATACCTGAAACCCAGGTAGATGTTCACCTTTTAAAGTCCCCCGTTTGTGGAGTGGCTTTGAATAGGGCAGAAGGAGACTGGAGGATGTCCAGTGCTAGAGGGACGGATAAGATGAGAGAGAGAGAACTGTGCTGAAAGCCTGCCCTCGGCAGAGGACCTCTGATGTCGGTGGATCAGCAGGGCATAACTAGAAATCTCAGCATCCCATCTTTTTAGGTTGTTGCTAAGCCCCCTGCTCTGGCCCAGGTGACCGTGTTCCCTGTCTAGAGGTAAGTGAGAGATAAAGGGGATCTTAAAACTGCTCAGCAGACGGCCACTCCATAGGAGTATCTATTTTCACAAAACAAACTGTGGATTTGTCCTAAGAACTCAGGCAGCAGAGATTGCTGGCTCATCCCTGTTCTCATGCTTGAAGACTTTTTCTCCCAGTAATGAGAGTGCCGTGCGAGCAGGCCTTTCTCCGACAGTGCTGGCAGCAGGACAACTTGTGCCCGGGATGGATTTTTCTTCATTGATTCTAATCTTCTTCCTGACTGTCTGTCTTGGCTGCTTTGACATATTGAACACTGAATAGTCCCTGAGTAATTCTTGAACATTTGGGGATCGTTTTTATTTTTACAAGACAGTAGAATCCAATGGGGTGATTTATACATGTACTTGAAGAAGAAGATGAAAAAAAATAACAAAGCGATTTCATTCTGGGAATAAACACAGACTCAATGACGATTAAAAACTACACCAAACAAAAGGTTCACACCCAATCTTCAATAATTTTATAATTTTGTAAGGATGCACAGCATCATGTAGAGATGAACAGTAACGGATAAAGGGCTTTCACAGCTGTGACTTCAGTCATGATTGATGAGAACATGCTACTGGAGAGAGAAAAGGAAAATGAATATTTATTAATGGAATAGTGTCGGGGGCTTAAAACCCAAGGAGATCCATCATTTCAAATTCAAGGTTGGATGCATTCAAAACAGAAGGTTCAATACAATGGCCCCATAGCTGAGCCGTGGACTAGAAAAATTCACAGACACTGCTGTCATTTGGACCATGAGGGACTTTCTGGAGATGTTATTCCTGTTTCAGCCACCATTAACATCACCAGAACAGGGCAACATTACATGAGTTATAACCCCGAGAATGCTATGACAACAATTGCCTCACATATTAGAACACCCAGAGCTTTGTGGTCTGGTCATTCATCCAGATATTAATATATCATGTCTGCACACGTTCTCTGTATATGGTAGTTATGGTCTCTGTGCCGACAGCTTGGGAATTATTCACAAGATTTTTTTCTTTCATGACTTCATCAGTTCTCCCTTGAACTTTATAAGGGCTGTGTTTAGACAACCAATAGCACATCTTCAAATCTCCTTGCAGATTTTCTCCCCATAAGACCCCTTCCCTGTGTTTGCTCTCTTTAGCTTGGTCAGTTAGTTAAGACTTGGAAAAAACAGTTTCCTCTTGGTGAAATACTACTCACCAGACCTTAACATCTTAAAAAAAAATTAGAATTGGAAATCCAAGGACGGCATTGTTGATCTCTTTTGTTATAACATTATTTCTCTATGTAAGCAGCTTATTCAGATAATTAACAATACTGATATTGTGGCTTACTGTTTTGACAAGGTAAGAGGAATTGACTGGTGGCACTTAATTGCCTAATTTAACTTAAGGGATTGACGTTATACTGGAAGTTTCAATGTGTAAATTTCAGCTAATGGGTAGCCCCTAAGCACATCATACTTCCCCAGGTAATTATATGCACACAGTGTCTTAGTTCCTTAGGCTTCCTTGGGATTTATATTATTTTAGACTATGGCAATAGTGACTTTTTGGTCCAATAAGTCCATCTGCACTAAGCTTTTGAAATCACAGTACAGATAGATGGTCTGGGTCCTTAGACTGTCATACTCATGTTATTCCCAGATGTGGCTAAATTCTAGGTGGCAAATCTTGGATGTCAGGAGCTTGTTGCATGCGTTACATTGGAAGAAAGTTGCTACTCTGTTAGACAGTGTGTTTCAATTTACTATAAACCATTGATTCTACCAAATCCTTAGCAATGGATGTCGATGAGTTATCACTGTAGGCTATCTTTGGGAGAAGGCCAAGAGAGTAAGAATTATATTGTTATTCCTCTATATTGTGTATATTTCCCACTTCTCAAGATAGACTGAGCAGTTTAGTGTTTAGGAAAAGGCTGGACCTAAAGTAGGTGCCCAACAAATTTTTGATGGGTTAACTAATTAATACAATTTGTTACTTGGACAAAAGTGAATACTGAAATTATGTTCTGCCTGTAAAGGAAGATTCAGACCCACTGATAATTATGCAGCAATGACTAGAAGGTATGTGTTCAGGGAGGCTGCAAATCTCAAAGGATATCATTGAAAAAGTCACTGAGTTGAAGAAAAAGATTAATACTCTCTGCAAAGAGTTGTCCAGGATGGCTACAAAGAGAGTTTTGGGCAAGTGAGGAAGAATGATGACAGATAAAGCTAGAAAAGGGTAGTTAGGCAGGAGCTAGAGGATTCTGGTTATGTCTGGCTAAAGACTTTCAACTATGTCCTATAAACAATGAAGCATTAAGAGTCTATGAGACCGAATTAAGCAGATAATGCCCCTACAGATTTGGATTTTAGAAAGATTACTTAACAACCATAGATCCATTATGAAAGATGGCAATAATGGAGGAAGACAAAAAAGGTAGAAGACAATAGCCATCCACTAAAAAAATAGTGTTATAAACTTAATTGAGCCCCCCACCCCCACTCAATTTATATGTTGAAGCTTTGACCTCTAGTACTGCAGAATAGGACTGTATTTGGAGATAGGGCTTTTAAAAGGTAATTAAGTTGAAATAAGCCTGTTAGGACGAACCCTAATTCAATCCGACCCATGTCTTTACAAGACGAGGGGGTTAAGGCACAAGAGGCACCTCAGGAATGTACATGCACAGAGAAAAGGCCACATGAGGACACAGTGGGAAGGTGGTATCTGCAAGCTTGAGGATAGAGGCTTGAGGAGAAACCAGCCCTGTTGAAACCTTGGCCCTGGAATTCCATCCTCCAGAACTGAGAGAAAATACATTTATGTTGTTTAAATATATATATTTAAATGTGTGTATATATATATACACACACATACATATACACACACAATGTTAAAAATAAATATATCAATATTTATAATATGTATAACCAAATGTATATATTTATAACCAAATATATATATAGAGAGATTTGTTATAGGAATTGGCTCATGCGATTGTGGAGGATAAGACGTCATGAGATCTGAAGTCAGCAAGGCAATGACCCAGGAGAGCTGGTGGCATATTTCCAGTCCAAAGGCTGGATGGCTTAAGACCCAAGAAAAGCCAGTGTTTCAGTTCAAGTCCAAAAGCAGGATAAACAAATGATATCTCAGGTCAACAGTGAGGCAGAGTCAGCCTTTCTGTCAGATGAGGCCCACCCACATTGGGGAGGGAAAACTGTGACCCCACCTACATGTTAATTTACAGTCAAATGTTAATTTTTAATTTAATTTTAATTAACAGTCAAATGTTAATTTCATCCAAAAATACCCTCACAGGCATACACAGAATAACATTTTACCAAATACCTGGACACCCTATGGCCCAGTTAGGTTGACACACAAAATTAACCATGCCAGGAGCCCTTGCAAATGAATTCAAATAACAGTAGCAAATAGAAGCATAAGAAGAGATGAATTTGAGAAATGTTCTGAGTGGAATCATAAAGACTTGGTGACTGATCAGAGATGAAGTGTAGAGAAGAGTGATGAGTCAATAATATCTTCAATATCATCCTCCTCTCGATGATGAAGTGGGTGATATGCTGGTGAAACAGAACACACACCACCTTTGTTAGATATGGATAAAAATTAAGGGGTAAATTGAATTTTAATCACTTACCAAATTGTACCATTTTTTGCAGCTATTTGGAGCACAGCTACAAAATTGTAAGCATCTACACAAATTCAGTAATAAAGATAAAGATACACTCAACTCATAGAGGAGACCTTGAAACCTTTCATCAGAACATTTAAGACTCATTTTACATGGATATCTTTTTCCTTCTTTCTTCCTTTTCTTCTGTTACCAAGCCCACAGGGGATAAGAAGCAACACATCAGAGAATTGCAGTGTACATGTGTGTTGTTTTGCATACTGGGGAGGGTTCTAGTCAGGCTGATTACATGTAGAAATAACGGGCAAAAGCCTAGTTTTGAGAGAAAGGAGATAAAATATATAGAAAATGTATACATGAACTTAAAGGCACAAAGATTTGAGGACATTTTGATCATGAACAAAACGATACATAATCAGTGATCCTGAGGTCATCAGTGTTTGGTCACTGAGTCATCAGTAAAAGGTTATACATGATGGTCAGATCCACTATCTTATTAGGAAGGGAAATCATGGATAGGTTTTAGAAATAATCAAAATATAAAACAGTTTTGCAGTAAAACTAAAATGTGATCGATGGTAGTGTTACAGCCCTTGGCAGGAGAGTTAAAATGTCAACTGGAGTTTCCTCATGATTGGGCAAGGGGGTCAGAGAAGGGCAGTGGAATACAAGAGTGGCTTCTCCACATGGCCCATTCTAGGGCTGGAGACCTCTGAGCAGCCTCCTGCTGCTGCACCCACTGTATGAGGCATGGGGTGCAAATCACGGAGTGTCTGCCCTGAATGGTGCTGCTGTCACTGACAATTCTCCATTACCCCTCCTCCGCCGTGCTTCTTTGGCTGGTGGAGGTGTGGGATTTGATGGGCCTCAGCAAACAAAAGCATGGAAGAAATAAACCATGCCCTGTCCTAAACAAACTTTGTCTTTCCTTGTTATTTCAAAAGCTCCAACTTCACATTCAGTCCAGTTGCTTTTCAGGCAATCTCTTGGGAGGAATGAATTGGTTAACGAAAGGGTGGGTGCCTGTTTGTCCAGAGATTGACGACCTGGTTTCAAGAAGTCGCTGGCATTCTACTGTGCAAGGGGCGCTCCCTTCTTTGGTCTTCTTTAATTTGTTAGTGCAATTGCAAGTGAAACCCACAAAGAATTGCATTACAAGCCATTTTTTGGTGGAACTCACATGTGATACAGGGAAGTTGGTTCTATGTAAGCTGCTGACTCAGACTTTTTTTTTTTCTTCAAATAAATATATCCTGTGACTATGTGTATGTGGAGCAGAGAAGGAAGGTAGGGGAGTGGTGAGCAGATATAAATTCAGAGTGAGTCATTTGTGCAGTTAATAGAAAAGGCCATAGCAATTTTTAAAAACATTATCTCAGCAACAAAAATAACAACAACATGCATATACATATATTCATGAAAGTATTTACCATGTGAGTGAGTTTGCAAGCATGTACTGCCCCAGCTGAGCCTTCAGATGACTGTGGCCCTCACCATCTTTGATTGCAGCTTTGTGAGAGACTCTAAGATGAAAGATGCAGCTGAGCAACATCCTGGCCCATAGGCCCTGTAAGCTCGTATATGTGTATTGTTTTAAGCTGCTAAAGTATGGGATAACTTTTTATACAGAAATTGATAACAAAGACTTCACCTTTGTCCAAGCAAAGATTTTGAATAAATGTAATTTAAGCTAGGACTTAAGTCAATTACAGCAAAGATATTTTTGTTAATACTAGGTCTGTTCACTTGCATATCATCCTGCCCCCCATCCTTCACCACCACCCCCTTACCTGCCCAGGAGTGTATGTGGCCTATGATTGGTTGCTACGCCACATCCCAGTTTACTCAGGTTGAAGAAGAGGAGTGATGGTCAAGATTTGTTATTTCAAAGACTTCTTTGGTTGTATTAATATTAAGCCCATTTGGTGGGGGGTGGGAGAGTAAGAAATTAGGCTTAAGCATCCACAGCAAATAGTACCCAAAGCCAATAAACAATCAGTTAAGTCATACTTATCAGCCTACTTAGAAATACCAGGTTAAAGAAACCATTAACATGAATGAACCCTGTGATGACAGAAAAAATATAAGCAAAACCATAACAGCTCCTGTTTAAAGAATCTTTGTTTTTTTAATTCCCACATCCAAATATGATAAATATTGCTTGGCACTTTTCTCGCTTGGGGTTTAAGATGGTTCACAATGCCGAGGCTGTGGTAATAGTCACACTGTATATTTATTACCTTTAGACTCATGGCAATCCCTGGGCTCTGATGAGTGGGAAAGTGACCATAGAAGTGACTCTTATGCTACCACAAGGCTGGCTTGCTCTGGCACCTATATTTTTTTAGAGTGTGAATGATGTTCTTTACCATCACTCACTGACAAACTACTCAGGGAGTGAGAAAACTGACAACCTACTTGGTCTAAATAACTTAGTCTAGACCAGCATGGTCCAGTAGAAATATAATGGAAGCCACAAATGCTAGCCCCATATGTAATTTTATGTTTTTATGCTTTTTTAGTAGCCACATTTTAAAATCAATATTAATGATATATTTTCTTTCTTTCTTTTTTTTTTTTTGGAGACAGAGTCTTGCTCTGTTGCCCAGGCTGCAGTGCGGTGGCACGATCTTGGCTCACTGCAACGTCCACCTCCGAGGTTCAAGCGATTCTTGTGCCTCAGGCTCCTAATTAGCAGGGATCACAGGTATGCACCACCATGCCTGGCTAATTTTGTAGTTTTAGTAGAGATGGTGTTTCACTATGTTGGCCAGGCTGGTCTCAAACTCCTGGTCACAAGTGATAGGCTCGCCTTGGCTTCCCAAAGTGCTGGGGTTAGAGGCATGAGCCACTGCACCCGGCCTAATGTTAATAGTATATTTTCTTTAACCCAATATATTCAGTATTTTGTTATTGCAACATGTAATCAATGTAAAAAAGTCACTAATGAGATAAGTTACATTCTTTTTTCATATCAAGTCTTCAAAATCTAGTGTTTATTTAATGGCATTTGTAATATCTTACTTTACACTCCCCACGTTTCAAGTATTCAGTAGCCACCTGTGGCTGGTGGCATCTGCACTGGCCAAGGCTGGTTTAGAATGGGTGCAGCAGCTGCTACCTCTCAGGCTGCTCAGGACCCAGCCTCATGCCACTCTTCAGCCTTCTAATGAACTGTCTGCCACATTCTTTCTGCCCCACAGCCTTCCTGCTCTGTGAGCCTCCTCCTCTGTTAGCTCTTTCAGCTTTCCTACTTTCTTGTACTGTATAATCCGGCTTCACTTGGGGATTCTATTTAACAGCAGGTTCTTGGGATGTTCCTCTAAAGTGCTTTTTTGAAACAGGAAGCTAACATGATATACATTATGGCAGCATTCAGTCTGTTCATCAACTATCCATTACATCTGCCATCTCCCTTCTGCCAATCTAGGTAACGGTGTTATTATTTTAAAAATTGTATTTTAATTATAATCCAATCGGAAGATGCATCCATTATGTAGAGTGCTTTGGCATGTTCTAAGAATTTATTTTTTTGCACAAATAGTAGAGCAAATGCTGCAGAGAGGAAAAGGCTCATTTGTTTCTTCATTAATTCAGTGATTGAAAAGCGATACACAGAGTATTCACTATGCAGAGGCGTGTGCTCGGTGGGGGGCACAAAGTTATACAGGCCATGTGGCCCCTCCTTTCAGGAAACTCACAGCCTGATCAGGGAGATTAGTCATGAACAGATGCACAGTGTGGCCACGTGCCTCTAGGAGGAATCTGAGTGGGGTGACCGAGGAGACCTCTTGGAGGAGGTGAAATTGCACTAGGTGTTGAAAGAGTGGGTAAGATTTTGATGTATCACCATGGATGGGAAGGGAGAGGCGGGAGATTATTTAAACAGACTGGCCTGATTCTATGGCACAAGGAAGTAAAATGATACATAGAAAAGGTCTGCAAGAATACGTCTTTTTGACAGGCTGATAGGGAAAGGGGGTTGAGGCCCCTGTTGGCAGTGAGATGCACAACTAGGTCAAGCTGGATTGTGGTAGGATTTTCAAGCTGGGCTGAGGAGACCGCATCTCATTTTCTGGGCTGGGTGGAGCCACGGAAGATTCTACGCAGGGCTGTAAGAGGATCATAGCCGTGGTTTGTGAGGAAGGACCTGGCATTTGTGCATTTGTGCGTAACAATCGGGAGTAGGGGGGAAACTCGGAACACTTTGTCTCTTGTGGGAACAAACAATATTAAAGTAATGGGTTTATGCATTTCTTGACCTTTAAAAAATGGTATTTTCAGCAAACTTCCTCCTCCCCACCTCGCCCTTGTTAAATATTTCATCTCAACTGGAAAATACCCACAACAATGATTTTTTTTTTATGGTTTTAGCCTTTCAGTAATAAACCAAAACAAACAGTGGGGAGCTTAAAAAGCCTTTCAGCTGAGAAAGATGAAAGCATATGCCTCTGGTTTAGATTATTGTTAGAAAGCACAAGAGTCGGTTTCTTCTGGAAATCCTGTGAGGCGGAGAGAGCTAGAGGGACTGATGTCACATCCATCCCATCCTTGACCTGATATTTTGGTAGTATTTCTTACTTGCCCAGCATTTACACTTGTGCCCCAGAATCTCATTGTCTGAAGCAAGATCCTGCTTTCCTTCCCAGTAGCTAGGACCCTGTGGTCTTTCAACCTGCAGGCAGAGCCCGAGTGAAAGAGGTGAAGAAATGGGCACTCATTTGCAAAACCACTGAGAAAACAACAATGACTTTATGGCTTAATGCTCTAAGTGCAGTAACAAAGGTACTTTCGGGCAAAGGGCACGGTTTCTTTTTCTTTTTTTCGAGATGGAGTTTCGCTCTGTCGCCCAGGCTGGAGTCTGATGGCAGGATCTTGGCTCACCACAACCTCTGCCTCCCAGGTTCAAGTGATTCTCCTGCCTCAGCCTCCCAAGTAGCTGGGATTACAGGCATGTGCCACCGTGCATGGCTAATTTTGTATTTTTAGTAGAGATGGGGTTTCACCATGTTGGTCAGGCTGGCCTCGAACTCCCAACCTCAGGTGATCCACTGCCTCGGACTCCCAAAGTGCTGGGATTACAGGTGTGAGCCACTGGGGCATGGTTTCGTAATGCAGTTCTTTGCCTAGACCACTGACTTAAGGTGCGTATGTCACTATGACCTTGAATTACCCAAAGCTCCGGTTAACAGCAACAAGCAAACATATATTCCCTGTCTGTCTACACCATTTATTTCCAAAAGCCTTTGCTTACCCAATTCCTCCCACTTGAAATAGCCTGCCAATTTATTTTTTTTCAGACATTTGTTCAGCAAACATTTACTGAGAACCCACTGTGTGCCAGAACCCAAGGGTTCAGAAAGGAATAAAATGTAGTATTTTAGGAGCTCACAAGGCACATGGATGTTAAAACATAACATGCTAAGTGCCATGATTGGCCTCATTTTCAAGGTTGTGGAGATACCCAACGCAGTCTATGAGGTCAGAAGAGAGAATGTCTTCTTTTCAAATAATGACCTGCAAGCTAACTGCTATGGTCAGAATGTTTGTGACCTTCCCAAATTCATGTGTTGAAAGCTAACCCCTAAGGAGACAGTATTGAGATGGGACCCTTAGGAGACGATTAGGTCATGAAGGCCCCACCCCCATGAATGAAATTAATACCTTACAAAAGAGGCCTGAGGCCAGTTGTGTGGTCCTTCCGCTATGTGAGGCCACATAGAAGGTGCCCTCTGTGAGGACGAGGCCCTTAGCAGACACTGAATCTGCTGGCACCTTTGATCTTGGACTTCCTGGCCTCCAGAACTGTGAGCAATAAAGTTCTGTTGTGTATAAATTACTGCGTCTAAGGGATTTCGTCACAGCAGCCCAGATAAACTAAGATGCCCACTTCCCACAAGACCCTAGCACCTTCAGCATCCTCCCTCATCTGACGCCTCCTTCCCCTGAGCTCTGGCCCTTGTTCTTGTGTTTTCTGTCATTACGTTTACTTTTATATTCTTGTCTCTTTATTGGAATGAACAATTAAATTAATGAGTTTACACAAATTTTGACCTTTTAAAACAGAATAAAACTCCTTATTCCCCAAGGCCTTGTTAAATATCCTATATCAATTGGAGAGCATCTGATACCACCAAGGAGAAGGGGGGTCATCAAGACTGGGCTAGATAAGCAAACTCATTCTCTCGTGCTTTGATTCAATAACAACATCTTAAGCACCTATACATTTTATGGTGCTTCAATTTGAACAAATAAATTGTAGTGCTTACCCTCATAAGGCGTGCATTGTAGAGGTAGTATAAGCTAATATATACAAACAAAAACAATGTAAACACACAAAACCTGGTGATAAATACTGAGAACCAAAATTTAAAAAAAAGATTTGGGGAAGTAGGCCTGTGATTTTTTTTCATATTGTGCTCGTTTTAATAAGCATTATGTTGGCCACCTTGCTGACCTTCAGGGAAGATTGGTGACTGGTTAATGCAATGCATGGGCCTGTAGGAGGGGCTCTGGGTCACACAGGGGGACATGATGGGGATACAGGCTCAGGTTCACTCCTAGAGAGAGGCTTGCTGAATTGGCCACAACTCCCAAGGTTGTTTTGAAGCAGGTACCTAGGCTTCTAGAGCACCAGGAGGGTTCCCTGGGGGGCACAGGCTTCATTTCCTCAGAGCCAGATCTTTCCTACACTGTATGCTGTGACATTTCCATGGTCCTCCTGCTCTTTCCTTATAAATTAGCACCTCTTGGCTTGAGTTTGGGGCCCTTAGAGACTCCAGACAGGAAAAGTGAGCAGTCAGTCTTAATTTCTGACAATTTCTAAAGAGGTACAAACTAAATGGTGCTTTGAAAGACAGGATATTTGGGTGCTGGGGAGAAGAGGAAGTTATGCAGGGCGATGAAGCCACACCAGACCATCCCCATGATGACTGGAGCCTGCGTCCAGTTGGGTTTCTTTCTCTTTCCCGGATTGAAGGACAGAAAGGGCCAGGTAGGCTACCTTGGCTAAAGAGGAATGTTTGTGGCCAGGCGCGGTGGTTCATACCTGTAATCCCAGCACTTTGTGAGGCCGTAGTGGGCAGATCACCTGAGGTCAGGAGTTAGAGGCCAATCTGGTGAACATAGTAAAACCTCATCTCTACTAAAAATACAAAAAAAAAAAAAAAAAATTAGCTGGGTGTGATGGTGGGCTCCTGTAATCCCAGCTACTCAGGAAGCCGAGGCAGGGAAATCGCTTGAACCTGGGAGGTGGAGGTTGCAGTGAGCTGAGATCACGCCACTGCACTCCAGCCTGGGCTACAGAGAGCGAATCCATCTCAAAAAAAAAAAAAAAAAAAAAGAAAAAAAGAAAAGAAAAAAGAAAGAAAAATGAGGGATGTTTGCCATTTGCTTGGTAGAGCTTGTAGGTGCTTGGTAGAGCTTGTAGGAAGAACCACCAGAACAACTTACCATACTAAAACAATTTATAGACCTGTGCATCTAGTGGGATACATTTTTGACATTTGTTGAAGGCAAGGTTCAAAATGTCCTTTGTCCTTGCTTGTATAGCTCAAACACCTTAGCAGTAATGTGTAAAGCTTGAGGAAATGCCAGTATTCGGAGAGATGGCCCACAGTTGGAGACTGCAAGAGAGCAAGACATTGTCTGCAGGGTGTGCTCAGCCTCTATGGGCTCCTCTCGAGACCCCAGCCGGAGCCCTTCTGGACAAGGCCCAGATGGAGTGGCCTGACCAGCTGGCACAGCAGTCAGCTTTTATTGTGTGTTAGATGTGAGACGTGTGCAGTGAACCATCTGACAACCAACCAACACACTTTAATTGGTGCCTGCTGTGTGCCCTGCCCATGCAAGATTACCACAGGCAGGGCTGCACCAGCCTGGTGGGGAGTGATAGGAAAGGAGGGACTCGATGGAGGGCTTGTTGGTGGCTCTGGGCAGTGGTCCTCACCCACTGGTGTGAAATAAGCTTATTAGAATGGCTTTCTAGATCCTACCCTGGAAAATTCCGATTTATTAGATATAGGTTGGTGAGTGGATAGAGGGGGGTCCAGAAATCTGACTTTTTGGCAAGCACTCCAGGTCACTCTTCCAGCTCAGCCCAGTCTTTGATGGGAGTAAATGGCATAGACTCATAGAAGCATAGCTGTTCGAATTAGCTTTTTCCAGGGTCTAACGTTTCTCTGGACCTGATGTTGTTTCTTGGACTCTTATTCCCCACACCTCTGCTCACAATGAGGTAGCTCACAGCATTGTCAAAGGCATCCTCTCCTGTGGATTCCTAAGAGAAGTCACAGACAGAGGAGACAAGCGGGAGTATTTACTAAAATACCACAACAACCATTACTACTATTACCAATATTTATTGAGATCTAAACCTTTGGCTCATTACCCTGTTTAATTCCTATAGCCAATAATTGAGATCTGCATTGTTATTCTCCTCATTTTACAGATGAGGAAACTGAGGAAGAAAAGGTAGAATAGCTTGCCTGGAGTTTCATAACTAGCAAGTGAAGAGGTACCTGGCTAAGGAAACTTGAGGGGGCTAATGCAGAGCACGGAAATGACTTAGGACTGGAACAAGAGAATGGTTTCTATTGTTAGGTTTCAGTTTTCTCACCTGTAAAATAAGAGTTTTAGATTATGTGACCTCTAGGGAGGGCAGTCTTTGTGGGTGCGTGACCTGTGCAAACAAGGCCCATGGTCAGAGGGGTCCCAGGCTTGGTTGTATGCTCGGCTGTTGCCATCATGAAACAAATTGCTAATAATAATGAATGAAAGAGCCCCACATTTTCATTTTTCATTGGACCCTACAAAATAGGAAGCAGATCTTGTCTTCAAGGATACTTTGTATACAGTCAGGCCTCCATATCCATGGCGTCTGCAACCACAGATTCATCAAGCTATGGATCAAAAATATTTGGAAAAAAAAATAGCATCTGTACTGAACATGTACAGACTACTTTTCTTGTCATTATTCCTGAAACGATACAGTCTAACAAATATTTATATAGCATTTACATTGTATTATGTATTGTAAGTAATCTAGAGATGATTTAAAGTAGGAGGATGTGTGTAGGTTATATGCAAATACGATGTCATTTCATGTCAAGGACTTGGGCATCCACAAATTTTGGTGTCTGAGGAAAGCCCTGGAACCAATTCCTCTTGGATACCGAGGGATTACTATGTATATATAGGTATACATGAATTTTTTTCCTCTATTCTCTTATAGATCCTTGACAATTCCCCGCGCACCCTCAGCCATGAAACCACCTTCTGCGTCAGGGATGGAGCAGTGGGCTGACCGAAACTTCACGTGAGTAATTTCTGGCTGGCCATGAGTGTGTCTACGGTGTGTCAGTAGAGACCTGGGAGGTGTTTGCAGAGCGTACAGGTAGACAGCTTGCTGGTGGCTGAGGATGAGGCACCATGTGAGCTGTCCGCCGGCTGCTGGAAACAGCCACAGCCTACAGGCAGCTTTGAGTTTGTGAGTTTTATCACTAAGTGGCTCACTGACAGCATAAATAGGTGCATAGATCTAAGGACTACACTAGCAAGCCCTCCATACAGAAGATGTTTGAGGATTCAGGGGGAAGTCAAGGTTCGTAAATTCAGTTCTCCAGAGAGGCTTCTGGAGCATTTGCTGGCTACCCCTCACCCATTTTTGGCTCTGATTCCCACCCCCACTTGCTCACTGGCAGCCCCACCCTCACCAGCCCCTCCTCCCAGAAATTTGTCCGCATGAGTGGTGCCTGGGACTAGCTGTATAAAACATTAGTTTCTTCCTGACAGTAGCTAAGGTTACCAGACACACAGTTCGCAAAATTCATTATACTCACTGTCTAAAAGGCTTGGGTCAGGAACGAAGGAAGGAAATGTTTATTGAGTGCTTAATGTGTGATTCCTTAGTTTTGTCTCTCTAGCTCTTCCTCCAAGTAGTGTCTTAGTCCCATTGCCTTCTAATGTTAGAAAGGTCTTTATCAGGGTTAATGACTTCGATTCCTATCAGCACTGAGGCAAAATATTCAGACACCAGATGATCTTTATACCTTGACGCTTATAGGCAGAACAAAGATAAGCCATGAGGAAAGTGTGTGTGTGTGTGTGTGTGCGCGCGTGCGCATGTTTGTGTGAGTGTGTGTGTGAGAGAGAGAATCAGAGAGAGAGAGAGAGAACTGGGCATGCAGTCAGACCAGTTCTTTTGCCCTGAATTAGACATTTTCCCCACCTCTTCCTCCTCCTCCCCTTCCAACTTTGAGATCAAATTATTTTTTGAATAGTCCTCCCTTCGTCTAAGCTTGGACATTACTTCCTCCGGAAACCTGCATGCATCCTCTGCCGAGGTCTGGGTCACATGCCTACTTTTATGCTTCCAGGGCACTTGTCCCTCACCTAGTATTGCACGTCTCACTGTGCATTGCAATTGTTTATTTGCTCATGTGTATCCCCACTGGGCCACAGTCTCCACAAGGGCTAGCAGTGGGACTGTCTTGTTCACTGTTGCAGCCCTGGCGAGGAGTAATGAATGTTTGTTAAAAGAATGAACACACAGCATGAAGAAGAGATACAAATGGCAGCAATCGAGACCGGGTGTCTCAGGTGTGAAGATAGATGCCTTCCATGCCTTGCATGGAAGCAGTTCCATCTGCAAGGTCCAGCCAGGAATGACTGTTATAAGTCTGTATTGCTTGAGTACTCATCAGGCACCAGGAAGTCACACAGAGGACTTTATTTGTATCATTCTATTTGATCTTTATAACAACTGGACTAAGTAGGTCCTGATTTAAGGTTTTATAGAGAAGTTAACCGAACCTTGAGCTGAACCTTGAAAGGTTGGTCAGGCACATAAGAAAGAGAAGGGCTTCTAATTCCAAGACAGCCAACTGAGCTCTGTCTAGGGGTATAAAACCTGGCTCAGGTGAGCGTGTCTGTGGCTGGAGGACAATGGAGACTGCACAAGTGAAATGTGACAGTGCTGAACTTCACCTGAGGCCTGTGCTTCTGGAAACAGTGGCTGTTAGGAAGTCTTCCACCCTACTGTGTTTCCAGAAAAGCAAACCACAAAGAGCACACTAGTGTATTAATAGGACAACCCATTTCCATTCTTCCCCATGACTTACTTGCAGAAGACTTGCAGAGGACTCCCTTGTTTATCTGCTTCTATGAAGCTCAAGTCCCCTTCGTTTTCTCTGATATGTTCTTGTTCCCCATTAATGACTCTTCTTCCCATTGCAGTAGCCCTAATGATATAATCTCCTTAATTGTCCCATGTTGTCCTAGTCACTTCAGGCTGCTATAACAAAGTACTAAAGACAGGGTGGCTGATACACAACACACATTTATTTCTCACGGTTGGGGAGGCTGGAAGTTCGAGATCAGGGTGCCAGCATAGTTGATGTCTAGTGACATCAGGGTTCTAGGTTGCAGACTGTCGTCTTCTCACTGTGTCCTCATGTGGTGGGAGGAGGGCTAGAGAGCTCTTGGGTCTCTTTCAGAGGAGAACTAATCCCATTCATGAAGCCTCCACCTTCATGACTTAATTATCTCCCCAATGTCTTATTTCCTAATACCATCTCACTGTGGGGGGAGGGGAGGCGGGGACAGGATTCTAGCATATGAATTTTAGAGACATAAACATTCAGCCCATATTTTACCATGCAAAGGAGCTATGTCTGATGAAAGAGGGAGGGATCAGATTACGGAAGGCCCAGTAAGCCACGGTCAGGAGTTTGAACTTGCTCTTGTAGGCGCAGAAAGCCAGTGGTGGGACAGAAGTGGTTTTAACGGTGGAATAGCAAAGACAGACATGCATTGCAGAAAGACCATTCTGCTTTCTGTATGTGAAAAGCATTGCAGGGAGAATACACTGAAGACAAAGAAATTATATACTTTGATAAGAAAAGACGAGGCTCCTAGCTAGGGCAATGTCAGTTATGCATGGTGTGCCAAGGATGATATGCCCCAAACATGGTACTTGGATGTAAGGCCGAGAGAAAGGTCTAGGAGGGCTTGTTGGACTGCAAGGGCATTCATATCTGGGTGGTGTTGCTTTACTGTCAGCCATCATGAAAGGGACTGTCCTTAGTGTGCACCATGGAATGTGAGCTGCTTGGAAAGCCACAGACAAGCCAACTACATGTGAAAGGGTAAGCAGGTTTTGGTGGGACTGTCAGAAACCAAACTCAGAAGCAGATGCCTATGAGGCTCCACAAATACATGGAAAGAGGTGGGAGACCCAACACACACAGGGCCTCCTGCAATCTGATCAGGCTGTGTGTGTGTGTGTGTGTTTTTTTTTTTTTTTTAATTTTTTTATTATTATTGTACTTTAAGTTGTAGGGTACATGTGCATAACGTGCAGGTTTGTTACATATGTATACTTGTGCCATGTTGGTGTGCTGCACCCATCAACTCATCATTTACATCAGGTATAACTCCCAATGCAATCCCTCCCCCCTCCCCCCTCCCCATGATAGGCCCCTGTGTGTGATGTTCCCCTTCCTGAGTCCAAGTGATCTCATTGTTCAGTTCCCACCTATGAGTGAGAACATGCGGTGTTTGGTTTTCTGTTCTTGTGATAGTTTGCTAAGAATGATGGTTTCCAGCTGCATCCATGTCCCTACAAAGGACGCAAACTCATCCTTTTTGATGGCTGCATAGTATTCCATGGTGTATATGTGCCACATTTTCTTAATCCAATCTGTCACTGATGGACATTTGGGTTGATTCCAAGTCTTTGCTATTGTGAATAGTGCTGCAATAAACATACGTGTGCATGTGTCTTTATAGCAGCATAATTTATAATCCTTTGGGTATATACCCAGTAATAACCAAACTACAACAGTTGGAAAAGAGATCCTCTAGCATCATGAACCTGGCCAAAATCAGTTCATGGCAGGCTGCAAGGAAAATGAACAACATGGGCATAAAGGCACCCAGAGAGATTATAGTTGGTTTGTCCATCTTTTGCTCCATTGTTGGTTAGCAACAATCAGGTGTCAGTACAGACCTGGGTCGTGGGCCCCTTCAGCCTCTCATCTGTAAACCAACACTAAGGAAATGCAGGTATTTTATGACCTTAATGGGGAGAGCTGTTTCTATGGCAGGTGCCACACTGGAAAGCAGCCAATGATTCAGGTGCTAATTCCTCTGGGAGGAAGACACCTTTGCTATGCATCTTCACAAGCCTGTGCTCAGGCTGGAGCTGTGAATCAAAGTCAACCTGGTGAAACATTCTTCTAGGTTGTTCTCAAGATATTTGTGGGTTTTTTTAAAAGTGTTTTTCACACATTAATACCATTTTCAGGCTTTTATTTTTCTCCTGGTGTTTGATTGCCTGAAAACTAATGTAGATGTAAGCACTTCTCTGGGTGAAAAATGTGACGTTAAGGTAATTACAGCCATGATGATTCGTACTGTCCTGCTATCACGAATCTGGGTCTACAGGAAACTCTCCACATAAAGCCCCGAATTAAACTCTTTCCTCTGAATATGGCTTCTCCCCATTTGGCACTTCTCTAGGCCAATGCTTTCAGGACAGTTCACGCGCTGGGGACTTCCTAGGCTTCAGAGTCCATTCTCCTATGCCTGATAACCAGGCCTGAAGGGTCAAGCGTTAACTCATGTCACCACCTGGATTTTATATAGAAACCACAACCACACATGTCTCAATGTGGAATTGTCATCTTTCTTGCCTTCCCCATTCCTTTCCCTCCACACTGAAATCATTCAGCTGTCAGATGGGAAGCATCTGACACAGATTTCTAGAGGAAGTAATGCTACAGTTAAAGAATGAGTAGGTATTAGCCAGGCAAACTGCAGAGTGTTATCGGGCCTGGGAGAAGGCCAGGAGTTTGACAAATGGCTTCTTCCTGGATCTTAAAATGCTCATTATTACTGATCATCAGAGAAATGCAAATCAAAACCACAATGAGATATCATCTCACAGTAAGAATGGCTACCACTAAAAAGTCAAAAAACAAAACAAAACAAAACAAAAACCAACAACAGATACTGTTGAGGCTGCAGAGAAAAGGGAATGCTTATACACCGTTGATGGGAATGTAAATTAGTTCAGCCACTGTGGAAAGCAATTGGGAGGTTTCTCAGAGAACTTAAAACAGACCTACCATTCCACTCAGCAATTCCATTACTGGGTATATACCCAAAGGAAGATAGATCATTACACCAAAAACACACATGCACTCATATGTACATTGCTGTGATATTTACAATATCAAAACCTGAAATCAACCTAGGTACCCATCCGTGGTCGACTGGATAAAGCAAATGTGGTACATATACACCATGGAATATGACACGGTCATTAAAAGGAATGAGATCATATCCCTTGCAGTAACATGGATGCAGCTACAGGCCATAATCCTAACCAAATTAATGCAGGAACAGAAAATCAAATACCACGTGGTCTCACTTATAAGTGGGAGCTAAATACTGAGAACACATGGACATAACATGGGAGGAGTAGACACTGGACTACTGCAGGAGGAAGAAAGGGAAGGAGCATAGCTTGAAAAACCACCTGTTGGCGACTATGCTCACTATCTGGGTGCAACATACTCATGTAACAAACCTGCATATGTACCCCCTGTATTTAAAACAAAAGCTAAAATTTTATTTTATTTTTAATAAAAAAGATAACTGGAGCATTCAAGATTTCTTTCTACCGGAAGAATGTCATAACATACAACAAGACAATTTTATGTGCACCCATATGTTGTCCCTCCTCTTCCCTTTTTTCCATGCATTTTTATTATTTTCATCCTTAAATGGAAGCTTATTATAAAAAAATCTGAAAGCATTAGCCATTTGCAAACTTTGTAATTTTTAAACTATGCTCCCCTGGAAATAACCAGAGAATGGAATCTTTCCCAAAGTAATAGCCATGTCAGTGACCAAATCCTACAAAGCAACAGACCTCCTCAGGAGGAACAGGGACTTTTTGTACCTGTGAGAGACAGAGAAGAAGGGAGATATTGAAGGTGGGGGACATTGAGGGGATATTGAAGAAGGGAGATATTGAAGTAAGATGACTTACAGAGGTCTTATTTGTATTTGGCAATTCCTCTGTCTTTCAGGACTTTGGAAACCATTGAGAACAGCAGTTTCTGCTATTTCAAAGGAAATGATGTGTGCTTGGTGGGGATGGTGAAAAGGGGAATTTGGTAAGGCAGTAAAGATTTGTGTGGGACAGTGTTGCTTTTAAAATGTGGATGAAGTGTATTCATTAGGAAATATGGTCAGTTTTCTGTCTCTTACATGTTCCCAAAGTGATTGTGTTCAGTTGAATGATGACAAATTTCCCGCACCTTCTGATCCATGCTCCTGTCTTCCTGCATGATGGTGTGAAATGTTCTTTTCCTGTGCATGTTATGAACCTGCATTGTTTTTCTGTAACCCCAGTGCCAAGAGGCCAGGAGATTGTGGTCCAGAAGTAAAGGTAGAGGTGGAAGTTTTTGTGTGTCTGTGTGTGTAAATGGCTTGGTTGAATGTGTGTGTGCATCATTGTGAAAGTATGAGCTATGTTTCTGTGTGAATACATTTGCAAGGTGTTTTGCAAGTGAAGGCCCATTTCTTTTTAAAAATAGAATTGCTTTTCTAAGACAGGAATGCTGAGTAAGTAGAAGGATGGCTCTGAGTTTTAGAGGGAGCTTTCCAGAAATTGGTGCAAGGAACTTGCTAATGGTACTGAGAGATAGATGGGGAGATGCACAGACCATGCTGTGTTTTGCATTTCAATCTCTGTGGATCCTCTCTCCCTGCCTATGCATATTTAAAATTCCTTTCAATATATAAATAGGATAATTCTCTCTCCTCATCCCCACCAGAGTTCATTTAACAGGCACAAAAAGAATTGTGCATCCAGGCCTGTCTTTTCCTGCTCCCTGTTTTACTATTTATTGGTTTCTCTCATTTTTTTTCTCTCCCACATTGCTCCCTTTGGATTATACTGTGTCTCAGGATTGACCAGGGGAAGAAATGCATTTTTTCTACATGTGGCTGAGCCAGAGGGAGGTAGTCTCCAGGATTGCTCTGCTCTGTGGCACCAACCCACAACTTTCCACAACTCCACTTTGAATAGAAAGTCTAGGGCCTTTGACAATCTGGGCTTTTGCAACCTTCCCTTAGCACAGTCTCTTCCCATTGTTGATGATAATTGCTCATTTGCCCATGAATGAAACTCCAGCACTTTCCAATGTCTCAAAGGCATAAGTTAAGACAGAATCCTTGCTGGGAAGGACACTGGGCAAGGATATGAACTGAGATCTGGGGGAAGGTGCCTGTGACAATAGGCAATCAAGCTCTTCCTAGAAAAACGTTCTAGGAAGCTTTGGTTGAGTCTAATGGGCTTGTCTCATATTGAGAATATGAATTATTCAATCACTTCAGAATCATCTTTAAAATCTCCAAAATCATGAAAATGGTATATGGAAATATAAAAATGTTTATTATACCTGAATAGCAAATACGGAGCTGAGGATTTTGGTTGCTGGCTTTTTGAACATTCATAATTTCTATTTTTGTTTTTGTTGTTACCACTATTGTTTGTTTTAGGTACTGTAATGGTTAAGGCCGGGCATGGTGGCTCACACCTGTAATCCCAGTATTTTGGGAGGCCAAGGGGGGCTGATCTATTGAGCTCAGGAGTTTGAGTCCAGCCTGGGCAACATGGCAAAACCCTGTAAAAATAGTGGTTAAGGGCATGGACTATTGAGCTAAACTGCATTAGATCAAATGCCATTTCCTAGCTGTGTAATCTTGGGCATTTCCTTTTTTTTTTTTTTTTTTTTTTTGAGATAGACTCTGGCTCTTTTGCCCAGGCTGGAGTACAGTGCCATAATCTTGGCTCACTGCAACCTCTGCCTCCCAAACTCAAGTGATCTTCCCACCTCAACCTCCCAAGCAACTGGAATTACAGGCCCACATCACCATGCACAGCTAATTTTTTGTATTTTTTGTAGAGATAGGGTTTTGCCATGTGACTCAGGATGGTCTCGAACTCCTGGGCTCAGACAATTCAGCCACCTCAGCCTCCCAAAGTGCTGAGATAAGAGGTGTGAGCCACCGCGTTAAGCCACGGACAAGTTATCAGAACTTTGTATGCTTTAGTTTCTATACAGGTAAAATGTGGCCAGTGATAGTGCTTTTGTAAGGATTAAATGAGTTAGCATGCGAACAACACTTAGAACTGTGCCTGACAGCATAAGCACTATGTAAGTGTTCCATCCTCTTATGGTAAGTCACCATGGCTGTTATAGTTGATGTCTGGAAGGTGTGCCGAATAGCATGTCCTGCATGAAAATATGATAATGGCTCTTGTGTTTGCAACTAGTATCTATTAATTAAGAAACCGTCATTTGTGCTCTGTAATTATATTTATTAAACCCTAACTCCTATCATAACAATAATTAGTTCTTGCTAATTAAATTTATCAAATTCCCTCTGGATTCATATCTTAGGTAAATATTTAGTAGCCCTACACTAATTATTTTAATCAACATGGAGTGTATTTCAAATGACTACAAATAGTTCTAACTAATTAGATTGAGTACAAAATAATATCTTATGTAATAAATTTGCAGGTGCTCAAAAGAGTGGGAATGAGCCACAGGATAACGTCTCAGAGACCTAACCACCTGACTTGGTTAGCGATTACAGCTTTTTCAAAGCTCAGCCAAGATACTAGGGAAAGTAGCCTGAGAAGGTTTATTATTTCTGTCCTGATTTGTGTTCTACTGCCAATGTTTTGAGCATGGAGCAAGCACTGTGTGTGTTTCAAAAACATGCCATATGATTTAAAATTGTACCCATCAACTCTAGTAATTACTGCGGGAGCAAGAAGCCAGCACTAGCAATGACAGTAGCAATAACAGCAGCAACAGCAGTAGGATAAATCCCTGCTTCAAAGAATCTGAAGGCAGAAAGGCACACTCTCTGAGGTTCTTCCTTCTGCAGGCTTGGTCTCCTCATCCTCAAGCCACACTCTGTCAGTTCTACCACACGCTAGGAGGTCCTCCCACCTCCTGCTCCCAGCTCCTTCATAACAAAGACAACGAATCCGTGAATTACAGCTGACTGATTGGCATCCTGTTGCTAGGAAACTATAAAACGAATGTATCATATTTCATAATAAAAATATCTCTGACCCATTCCTACAAAGACATGCACATTGACTTGCGGCTCCTTTGTGGGAATGGCTTCTCCTTTCATCTATTTGCTTCTAGGGTCATTTTGAGGCCCTTGGCTCTGGTTAATGGTGGCCAATCTCTGGCTACACATGGGGCTGTCTGTGACCTGCATTAGGGTTCTGCTTACGACTAGGATTGGGCTATCTATGGCTGGAATAGGGGTCTTGGTCTCACATAGGTAAGATGTTCCATTTTCAATGGAGTTTCAGTACTCAGTCTGGGGTTGGAATTTGGGTTTAGGCTATTGTTAAGTTCATTACGGAGAGGATACAAGAAAATGGCTGTTAAAGTAGTGGTGGTTGGCTTACATTATAATAAAAATGTTCCATCTCAAGAATAAAAATGGTAAGTTAAAGTATCAAACAATCCATGTAAAGAACTACATCTTTTCAACATGGTCTCCAGCCCTTTTTGTAAATGACAAGTGAATTATCAAAAACAAGCAGCCAGCATTGGATATCCAGGGCATGGCATCTGGAATCACTCCAGGCTATCCTTACCTTCCATTTCCATCAACTGGTTGAGGAGGGGGCTGCTTCCTGGCAGCCTATCTGTTACATTGTATTTTTGTGGAGGAAGTGTCTCGAGTGGGCATGAGACGGACCACGGGAGACATATTTGACAGTGAATCTGCACTTTTGCCTCTCAGTGAGGCATAAAAGCAAATGCGAGTTATAGAAAATGCAGGAGCATTATCTCCCCCTCTCATTAAGCTGTCATCCACTTTCGGTGCAGATCTGTCTCTTGGTTTTGAATCTCACTTCCCCCACCTTCTGGCTCTCCTTGGAGTATTTGTGATCTCATGCAGCCACCTTTATGATAGATGAATCATTCCTATGTCAACCATAGTCATCATGAATCCTCTGAGTGAGCTGGCAAGAGAAAATCGCTTTTAAGAGAACAGACCTCCCGGGGCCACAGGTAGTAAAAAAAAAAAAAAAAATCTGAGAACTCTGGATTGATGGTGATAGGATCAGATCACAGCCAGCTAGAAAGGATGAGATAACAGGCCCAGGAAGGGGTCTGGTTTGGCTCAATATAACACAGAGCTAGAACTTAGGACCTTTTTTTTTATTTTTATTTTTTGGCACTATGATAAACAAGTAACTGAATGAGACCTGCCATATGTCAACGGAAGGCAAATAGGCCATATAATAGAATCATTATGTGGTCTTCATGTGAACCTATGGGCCTGAATGTTAAGTGTTGTTCAGAGAGTTTAAGTAAGGCTTCAGGACCAAAACTGCATCCAGGCCCAAGACAGGTTGTTTCTGAAATTCTTACTCTCTTTCATCCCATTTCTATTCCAGGGGATGTGCTCACCAGTAATGGTCATGGTAATGGGTCCTCCACTCAGTGGAGGCAGCTTTGCAGATGGCATGAGAAAGCCTCTTGGAGATGGTGTACTAAGTGAGGGGATTAAGTAACATAACCATGCTCTTGCTGTGGTTGGCAAAACGTGCATATGTTATTTACATAATTGTGCCTTACAGGTGGGGCTTAGAATTTATTTTAACTGAGAGAAAATTGTTCTGAATGGAGCCGAGATCAGGTCATATATATACTACACATGGCTTTCTTCCTTTGTGGTCACCATAAGGTCATCCATTCACCTATGCTTACCGGTTAGTTCTGAAGAGTCACCATGCATAGCTTCGTGCATGAAGATGCTCCCTCATCCCCTCCCTGCCCAATTATGTCCAGGGAATCCTTCTTTTAAAGAATAAAATGCCTTATTTTATGCTTTGAACAATTTTTATCCCAGATTGTGACTAAAGAATAGGAAGAAAGCATATATCTTCCGAAAGAATCCACTACAAAAGAGTCTGATGGGCATAGAAGGGAGGCATTGCAGCTGTTTCATTTCTGTGCCTTCCACAGGAGTCTCCTGAGAAGGCACCCTGCAGCCTGCCAATTGTCCTTTTTCCTTTAATGGATTATCCAATGGAGATCCAAAGCCCATGGCAGAATGGGCAGAGAACCACAACATCTGAGCACATTACTACTCAAACTGAGAACAGTGAAGTTTGAACATTCACTTCTCAATCCACTGTCATATGACTTCTGTCTGCTAATGGCACCGATTTTTCTACATCACTAAATGTAACAGATATTTAAATCTGACAGAACTTTCAGCAGGATTTAATGTAATTGAGCACATACATTCTCATTCTCTTCTCTTGACTCTCTGAACAATACACTTTCCTCGGTTTTTCCTCTGTGTTGGCTGTATCTTAGTTTCTTTAATTGGGCTTTTTTTTTTCCTCCAAGTTTAATGCTAAATCTTCTTTTCTATATCTTTTTTAAAGAATTCAATGATCACTCATGCCTGCATTGTCCGATATGGTAACCACTAGCTAAATATGTCTAGTAAGCACTTGGAAAGTGGGTATCTAAATTATACTGCTATATGGATAAAACACTTACTGTAAAGTTTGACGACTTATTGCAAACAAAAACAAAAAGAATGTGAGTGTCTCAGTAATTTTTATATTGACTGTATACTAAAATAGTATTTTGAATACATTGGGTTAAATAAAATAAATTATTAAAACTAGTTTCAAATGTTTCTGTCAGGCAGTATTAATCTATGAAATGAATACACCTAAACTTAACTTTAGCTCAGACCTTTACTTTGAACCCCAAATATAATTAATTGCCAACACAACCTTTCCATTAGGCTGACAGGCACTCAAACTCAACATGACCAAAACGAAAAGTGAGATGTTTTCCCCTAAACCCAATAATCCTATTTTAGTGACTGGTCACATAATAATTTTCCTTATCCTTCTCTCTTCTCCACAGAGCCTCCTCTTACCACAATTACAGAAGTGTAGAATGTCCGGATAGGAAAGCCAGGAACACAACCACGAATCCTATGCTTTAGCCTTCTCCACAACATATAGTCTTTATGTGGACATCTACAGCGATGGGAACATTTCCTGATAAGGCAGTTTATTCCCATTTATGAACAGCCTCTGTTGTTAGAAAGTTTCCAAATACATTGAGTCAGAATTTGACTTTTTAGAATTTCTATTTATGTTTTAATTCTATCTCCAGAAGCCATGCAAAATAAACTTAATTCCTCTTCTACTTATGAGGATTGTTCAATGTCTTGGCTTCACTGATTTTTTTTTTTCCTCTAAGTTAAATATTTCTTGCTTCCTTGACATGGTTTCATGTCTTCTCTCTCATTCTTGCCTCTGATATTTCAACATAATATATTTGCCTTTGAAGAATGTGGTTGTCAAATGGCCCACCAATTTTAATAGTCAAGTCACAGACTATAAATAGAATCTTACGTTGGTTGCCTTAAATTCTGTGCTGCTGTGAATATCACTTGAGCATATGTTTACTTATTTGGGAATCACATTAAACACAGATATTTGTATTGGACTCATTTTTATGTACATCCACTATATCTTGGATACATAATGTAATTAAGCTAAATCTTATGCCTCCTCTTTTTCATGCTTATACATTATATTTAAATGCCATGATTATATTTGTAGGTTGGCCCATTATACTAGCAAGCCTATCTAGACACCACTGATTCTAATTATTTCACTCACTGTGATTTGTTCTGTGTCTTAGATCAATGTTATCAAAAAATTGATTAGTAAACCCATATTTTCATACAAATCATCAGATACAAATATCATCAAAATGTACACAGAACAGGATGCCAGTCAGAATTCTGTTGTATACTAGACTTCTGTCCAAATTAAGTCATACCATTAATTAGCTCCCTCCCAGGCTAAATGCTATGATTATTTAACCAACTAAAGGTGAAATTGACAGTACTTGCTAAATTCTTTTTCATTTGGGCTTCAAATGGTTCCTCTGCTCTGTTCCATCTTTATTGGGGGCTCCAATTACATTTCTGTTGGCCATTTGATGTTGTCACACTGCTCTTAGGTTTTGTTTTTATCTCTCTGTTTTTTTACCTTTCTGTGTTTCACTTTGGATAATTTCTATTTATGTTGACATATTTTCAAGCTCATTAATTTATTCCTCTGCTGTTTCCATTCTACTGATGAGCCCATTGAAGGAAATCATTTGACATGATTTTTTAATTTATAGCTTTCATGTCTCTATTGAGAGTCTGTATTTGTTTATGCAAATTGTCAAACATTTCCACTAGACAATAGGTTAGTAAAGTTTATTTTTGTAAAGGGAAAGATAGTAAATATTTTAGGCTTTAGCGGTGCTATGGCCTCATAACTATTAACTCTGCCATTGTGGTACAAAGATATCCATAAGTAATCAGAAATAAATGGGTATGGCTGTGTTCAATAAAACTTTACTTATGAAAACAAGCAGTAATCTGGATTGGCCCATAGACCATTGTTTGCTGACCACTCCTCTAGATCCATTAAGATATTGATTGTAGTTATTTTAATGTTCTTGTCTGATAGTTCCAGTCATCTCTGAGTCTGGTTACACTGATTACTTTATCTCTTGACAATGGGTTACTTTCTATATTTTCTGTTTGTCTCATAATTTTTTTGTTGAATGTTAGAGATGATATGTTGAAGAACAGAGGAGACTGAGGTAAATATTATGTATAAAACGAAGTGGGTGCATCTCTCTTAGGCCATTATATAGAGAATTTAATCAGCCTGGTAAATATTTCAGCTGGATTTTTTTTTTTTTTTTTTGTAGTTGTTGTTACAATGATGACCTCTAGTATATTACAAGCCTTCAAAGCTCTCTAATAGTGAACTGCTTTTATCTTGTGCTTTGGGTAAGGAATGGTGCTGAAAGCTTTTTCTTAGTGTTCCAACTCCATCATGAGCTTCATTATGTACCTGTCCCAGAAGAAATCTCATGCTTCCTCTCATCCCTTCCTGGTGGTAGGCTGCTGTTGCTTGTTCCTGGGGGTTGGATTTATGGCATGGATAGAGAGGAGGAGGTTTTCTTATGGAGTAATACTTGAATTAACTCATATTTCCACATATTTTCTTGCTTAAAAAGGTATTATAATGATCCAAATAAGTATTTTGACAAGTTTTCATTTATAGCTACCTCATTGAATTATTGGACTAGTAACTTTAAGAAAGCAAAAATAAGGACTGGGTGCGGTGGCTCACACCTGTAATCCCAGCACTTTGGGAGGCCGAGACAGGCGGATCATGAGGTCAGGAGTTCGAGACCATCCTGGCTAACATGGTGAAACCCTGTCTCTACTAAAAATACAAAAAATTAGCTGGGCTTGGTGGCGGGCACCTATAGTCCCAGCTACTCTGGAGGCTGAGGCAGGAGAATGGCAAACCCGGGAGGTGGAGCTTGCAGTGAGCCGAGATAGGGCCACTGCAGTCCGGCCTGGGTGAAAGAGCCAGACTCAGTCTCAAAAAAAAAAAAAAAGCAAAAATAAGTAGTGGTTTTAGACATAATTTTTTTTTTTTTTTGGAATAAATCGTACTGGGTCCTGGTAATTGTTGTTTCCTCTACAGAGTCTATGAAATCACACATAATTGATTCAATAATATTTTATGGAATCTTGCCAGAAGTTGATGTCAAGAGAACCCATCTCTAGATTGCAGAATCAAACTTGCCCTTTTTTAACCTGGAATGATATTTGCTCTTCTATAATTTTCTATATCTCCCTCGCATTCTCTGGGGTTTAAAGTGGTTTACATAATCACACATTTGAACTTCTCTTAAGGTCTTTTTTGTGTAATTTGGCCTAAGCTTTCTTTTAATAGGTATATTCTTTACTGCACAGATATCATTAAAATTTACATTACTGATATAGGCAACTATATTCTTTTCTTATTCAACAAAAGTCTATTCAGTATTTAATATGTGTCCAAGTTTTAGGTTAAATGCTTGAGAAACAAATTCGAATAAAATGTCCTTGCCTTCAAGAAGCTCCCAGTCTAGATTTGAAGGGAGACATATAACAAATATTTCAGTAGTAGGATATAATAAAAGCAATAATAGGGAAATAACTGGTAAATTATCATGAGGGCTGGGGAAGGGGATTCAAGAAGGTTTTAGAAGTTGGTGATCTCCTCAGAAAGTCTTAAAAACGGTATAGCATTTAGCTTGATACATGAGACAGGAAAGAGTATTCCAAATAAGGTAAAGACACTTGCAAAGCAGTGAAGGTGGAAAGCACCATGGTGCTTGTATTTGCATATATTCCAGCAATGATGGTACATGGTGGCAGGTAGTGGAAAGAGATGCAGCTGGAAAGGGGGTAGGGCTGGGCTGTGAATGTCATGCTTGCCCATTTAGGAATATTGGGACTTCGTCCTGTAGGTGATTAGGATTAATGGAAGGATTTTAAATAGAGGTAGGGCATGATTAGATTTACATTTTGCAAAGTGTGCTTTGGTTGAGTGAATGCAATGAGTCAATGCAACTTTATTAAATAATAGGCTTTGCAGGTGCAATGCCTAGGACCAATAAGTTTTACAAGGGCCCACAAATTGTTGGGACACAGGTGGGGGGAGGGGAATATTGGCTTCATAACTGGAAAGCTGCCAAATGAAAATTATTTTAAATGAATGCCTATAAAACATGGAATTATGCTAACTTTTTAACTGTTGCTCAACCAAACTCTTAATAGTTTCATTCAAATTTGGTAAGTGTTGTGGTGAGTCAGGACTTACAGAGTATAATCGCATCGTAACTTTATTTTAGTCTCTGTGTTTCTTTAAATTCAGTCTCTGGGGTAGCTTTTCCCCTTCTCTTTAGATAAAATATAAAGAAGCTTCCATGGCTTCTCTGGTCGTTGTTTGGGAATTAAACATCCTATGGTCACTCTAGTTCCCTAAACAGTCTTAGTTCAATAATTAGAAATATCACTCCCATTGATGACCAAAACTACATGCATATTTTAAATTAATGTTTTTCTCCCTTGCTTTAGAGCTTTTCTTGGGATAATGGTCTGCGTGGACAGAGAGGTTTGATTGGCTTCTTCTGTATTCACCTCTGAAGGTTTTTGATCCATTCTCAACTCACTAACTGACTTTGCATCTTCCAGGGTTGAAGCAGGAGAGGAGAAACCTAGTTAAAAATGGAAATGTACGAAATGTTCAAACGTTATATAGGAGGTATATAACCTCCTTGCTTGGCAATTAATCAGAATTAAGAGTAAGAGAAAAGAAGCATTGACAATGACTTCTGGCTTGTGTAACCTGCTAAGGTGGTACCTCTAACTAAATTAGGCTCTGCATTTATTCCTTCAAGAAATATTAACTACTTACCTTATATTTACATTGATAGAAATAAGACATTTTTAATCCTTGAGCAGCTCACAGTCCATTGGAGAGAGTAGTAAACAAACAATTAAAATGTGCTGTGGTAAGAACTTCATCAAAATCATGCCTTGGAGATCATGGGAACTCAAAGGCATATCCCATGCAGTTTGGAGTGAAATCAGAGGAGGCAGCCTCTGGAAATGTGGGTTGGCCAATCCACTTTGGCTTGTCAAGTTATGTGTGAGCTTAGTTTGGCAAATATTGATTCAGGTACCTGTGAAGAAGTGAGAACGAGTGTTAGTCATAACAATCTAGGGCTAAGGAAAGGGTTTGATTTACTTTAGAAGTTTAGGAGTTATCAGCATATAGCTGTAAGCAGATAGAAGGAGGTACATCATCTAGGGAAAATATTAACTTTCTTGCTAATATTCATGTGTGGTACAACAGAGGCATGGAGAATGTGTTAGAGATAAGTAGGAGAAGGATGCTGAGGAGAACTGGTAAGAGGAATAGGAGACCATTGAAAGAGAGGAGTTATACAAGCCAAAGGAGAAGAACTTTTCAGGTATAAGGACTTATTTTTACTGTAAATGCTGCCAGGGGCTCAAGTGTTGGATAGAGGAACCAGCAAGAGTCGCTGGTCAGAGAGACCTGGATCTTCCTTAGCTCCTACTTAACAAGCTGTGACTTGGCACAAGTCATCTAGCCATTCAGCAGTAAACTTGGTCTTTGTGCTCTTTGAATTGTTTCACAGAGCACAGGGTGTTGATTCTTTTTCCAGAAGAGCCACATTCATCCTTTGTGCTGAAAGCATACCAAAACATTGTGTCCAGAGACCCTTTCCCTCCTTCCTTGACCTCTGTGTCTTTCTTCTCAGCACCTCCTCCCACATTATCCAAATAATTTGATTTCTGACTCCCTGCCTCTCTCTAGGTTCTTCTGTAATTCAAGGCTTCTGGCACATGGAGCTGCACACAGATGTTTCCATCCTGTGAGTGCTTGACTGTTTCTGAGGCAATGTCTCTGAGCAGGTGTTCTGGTGTGTACCTCCCGCTTTTTCTGCTGCTGTGTTTTCTGTGCAAACACCAGATTGCATTGCTGTTTTCTTCTATCTGGAGAGAACCCAATTCATGATGATGATGGAGTAGGTTGTGCTTTCAGGCTGTTCGATGGTGCAGCGGTTTTGCAGAACAGAGAGTTAGGCCAAAAATACCTAGGGAGTACAATTTTGAGCTATGACTTTATCTGCTCATGACCTGCTATCTGTGGCATGTCTTCCATTGGGCTGGTGTTCTACAAGGATATCTTTTTTCTTGACTTCCTCCCCATGCCCTGTATTCCTGTGTGTCTCCTAGGTCTTTTGCTTTTTGAAATGGAGTTTTGCTCTGGTTGCCCAGGCTGGAGTGCAATGGTGCATCTCAGCTCACTGCAACCTCCGACTCCTGGGTTCAAGCGATTCTCCTGTCTCAGCCTTTGGAGTAGCTGGGATTACAGGCACATGCCACCATGCCTGGCTAATTTTTGTGTTTTTAGTAGAGATAGGGTTTCCTCATATTGGTCAGGTGGTCTTGAACTCCTGACCTCAAGTGATCCATCCGCCTCGGCCTTCCAAAGTCCTAGATTCATAGGCTTGAGCTGTCATGCTCGGCTGTCTCCTAGGTCTTTGGTATTTGTTCACCCTCACATGAGCCTTCCCAAACATGCTGGGTTCTTTATCTCCCTACAACACGTGAGGTTAGAAGATGGAGTCAAAGAGTCTATGGGATCATTGTATTTTACAATAATAGATGTGAAGAGCCTTGGTGAAAATAGGGAAGAAGCAGGGTTACCTGCTGGGCCTTCTTGCAGGAGGGTGAACTGTCCACATGAAGGTCAACAGTGAGCATGTTACAGTGGCCTGACTGCCTTTTCTCCACCGTCTGTTTGTTTATAAAGTTGTCTTTGCTTCCTGAGAATTTGACTGTAGCAAGGGACCCAGGGATATGGAAGACAAACTCCTGCTTTTAAAGAGGATTCTGTTTTACCTTACCTCCTGATTGCCCTTTGGTAATTCTTTAGTTTGTCAAGAGCCTTTCATTCTTGCCTTTGTTCCATTTATGGCAAGTGAACACCCTTTTTGTCCCTGTGTGATAAAATGGGTTGCATTCAGCTGACACTGGCTGCCTCTCCTTATTGAAAATAACAATCTTCTTGAAGTTGCTCATGGTTCCTACCCAGACACTTATAGACAGAGCTTACCCAGATGCATTTGTTTGAATGTTTTAAGTAGAAACTTGGAGAGTTAGGAAGAGATGTCAGAGGGAATGGTGGTTAAGTCAGAGGAACCAAAGGAGAAAGGGGTCCTGAGGTGACTCACAAATCAACCAACCTGAAACTCTACCCATATCCAGACAAGTCAACTCGCTGATAGGAGACAGTAGCAGAACTCAGACCTGAGTAATCTTACGGTCACCCGTGTGAAGTATATTTTACAATACAGGCTTTTCTCACTTTACATAGCAGATCATGTTCTGAAAACTTGTATGCAACTTAGTTATTATTTTAGATGCTTGTGGGGTACATTTTCTCTTTGAGGGAAGCCAGTAATACATTTACTTATAAAGTGAAGAGTATGACATTGGGAAAAATATATGACCTTTAGAAGCAGGCACACTTGAATCAAACCATGGCTTTATCATTTCATTCGTTCATTTATTCAGCCATTCATTCACTCGGAAATGTTTATCAAGAGCATTCACCATTCCAGGCATAATGCCAAGAATGAGGGTGATGACACTGGTGCATTTTCCATGTCAGTTTGGATAATTTAGTAACTTCTCTCAGCCTCAATTTCTCATCTATAAAATATGAACACTATTACTTACCTTGCAGGTTGTCATGCAAGTTGAAATAAAGATACAGTTTCTGGCATATATCAAACTTTTTATATTGAGAATGATAATTATGTGAGTAATATCCCATTTCATATATTATATGAGTTTTTTTTTAAAGTGAAGACCACCTATTTACAATGACTTATGATAATGTTATTCTTACCAAGGTTCCCTGAGTAAACATTTCTCTTTCACTGATAGATTAAACTTCTACTCACTCAAACTCATCGAGGTGGAGATTTCAGAAATCAAGTCAAGTTGCAAATGTTATGGCTATTACTGGAATTGGCTTCCTCCTCCATAGAAGAGCTCTCAAAGAGTATAGGACCTGAAGCCCCTTCGCATGGCTTTGTCTTAATTTTGCGCTACACAACCTGGGTTTTCTTCGTTTTACTTGTCTTTGGATTCTACTTTCTCCATCTGTGAAATATTTATTATAATAATTTCCTTGTCTACTTTGTAGTGATTATGTAGATATTAAATGCAATAGGTGATAGTGCATGTTAATACTTTAATTATATATATATTTTTTGGTTTTGTTTTCCTATTTTTATGGGAGGAATGAGAGTAACTAGGAATCCCTTGCTCAGTTGTAGATCTTCTTGCAAATTATTCAATTATATTACCTTTTGTAAATTTGCACACTCAGATTTCCATTTTGAATGATAAGCAATAATGATGGTGGATCCTAATTTGAGGAAACAGGTTTTGCCAAAGTTTAAATTTACAAGCTAGACACATTTGAAAATAAAAGTTTACATTAGGAAGTGTTTATTTTACAAAAGGATTTCTTTGACTTTCATAAACTGACAAGGGCCACCAGCAATGCATTTAAATCATGGGTTTAATGTTTTAGGAATAAAACTCTTGCACAATTTGAATTATATCTGCACAGTAACATTAGAGTACAGGTTAACAGTTGGATTTTTTTTTTTTGTCCCATTACTCAGTTAAGCGTACACAGTAATGAGATGAAGGAGTTCCCACACCAACATGAAACTCTACTGAGTTCATTGCTGTATGTTTAGGGTAGGACTTTGGCTTGAGGTTTGTTTTGAATAAATGCCAAAGTAACCTTTATAGTTAAGAAGTGTAGAAAGAAAATAAGTCAAACAGATTCTAAAATATATTCAGTCCACAAATCCGCTGTGAGTGCCTGTTGTGGGTACTTGTCCCCTGCTAGGAGATGTGCAGTTCAGAAGGCTTTACTGAAGAAGTGCCATTTGAGTTAAATCTTGAAAGTTGCATAGGTATTGACCAAGTGAAAAAGGGATCTAAGGGAAAACCAGCCACAAAGGACTGTGTGACCCACTTAGAAGGGTACTAGAACCTAGGGAGCTGGTTTCAGTGTAGTGTGCATGTAGAGAAACTGTGGTGGGGGAGGCTGGAGAGATAGCCAGGGACCAAACTGAGGGAGCCTCCTAGGCCATGTTGTAAAGTTTCAATAGATGCAGACAAAGGAGTGAGTGCTTTATAAAACAGCCACTAGCACATTCTACTCCAAACATTCCCTCTATGAATTTTCTCATTGAGCCCAGGCAATGGCTATTTTGTTATTATGCAGAAGGGATTATAATTTCTTTGCTAAATATTGTACTCCTTGGCCCAGAATGCTGATGAGCTAAGGTTTATGTAGACATGCTCGTGCCTAGATAAGTCATGTTTAATGTCTTCTACCCATTAATTTACTGTAATGATAAACTATGTGGATTATTTTTTTTCCTGAAGTGCTTGCTGTCTACTTAGTGTGTACAGCATTTATGGGGTTATTAAAATGTTATGGAATCATATTAACCAGGGTTGGGAGTGTACCTGATCTCTAAGAATGTATTAGATAGCACAGGTAAAGCCAGTCAGTCCTGAGTTGGGGGCCCAGAAGAGAAGAGAGACTAGGGGTCAAAGAGCAAAGTCATGAACTGATGAAGGTTCTGAAGGGGAACTTGGTGACAGAAACAAGGAATGATAGAAAATCCAAAAGCTGAAGACCAGGACTCTAAATTGATTTTGGAAGCACTTGGAAATAGACTAAATTGCAAATACACATTCTTGTTGCTGTGCAAAAGCTTCTTTGGTGAGAGCCATCTGGAGACTACCTTTACCCAAGGCAAAGCCAGGTATCAAGCTACAAGGCTGTGGGAGGGCTTGAGCTTGCCTAAGATTGCAGAAGTACAAAAGAAAAGTATTCCAAGAAAAGTCAGAAGTTGTTAGCCGTGGCAGTTGGTGACAGACTGAATGCAGGGAGCAAAGAAAAGTGGAATCCAATCTGGGAGGACTCCTCAGCTACTTGGCCGCCAGGACCCAGCAGGGAATGGCACTGCTCCATGTTTTCTTGTTGTTAATCATTTTTCTCATTTTCCTTAGTTGTTAACCCTGGGACCATACTAATCAACTCCTCGTTTCCCTGGTATCAGCAGCCTGCCCGTGGCTTACATGGTTCCTTGCTTATTACAGCTGAGTTTAATCATTGTCCAGACTGAGTTCCATGTCTTCTTTGCAATTTCGCCCCTGATTCAGTTCGTGTTTTACCAGGAAATGTAGCTGTGTAGAAAGGGAAAGAATCTGTCCAGAGACAGGAGAGACAGGAAGGGAAAGTCCTCGTCTAGAAAAAGGAGATAGGACTCCAGGGTGACATACGGAAGATTTTCAACCCTCCACCCCCACCCCGCCCCATGTCTAAGACAGTAATGGAAAAGATCAGAAAAAAGAAAGAAGGAAAGAAAATCAATGCTGTTTTTGACTTGCTGCATTTCTTCTTTTTCTCATTGAATGAAGTAGAATCCAGATAAGTGAACTAGGGAGCATAAAAGTTGTGTTTTTTATTAAATCAAAAGTATCCAAATGCAGTCAGCTTGACATTTAAGTAGGAATTGTCTGGAAGTTATGTTTGGCTTCCCCTCCCATCCTTGTCTGCACAGACTCCTTCCTTCTAGGAGTCCTTCACATTTCAGAAACAGAGTGTGGAGGAGGCAGAACTAAGTCAATCACGGGTTCTTCAATTACTAGAAACTGTCATGCTGGCCAACATCAATTGATGCTGTAAGACATCAGAGATGTTATTTATTGCTCTACTCTCTAAAGTTGTCTAATTTGGAGATGGCAAAGATTAAAATCAGTTCCTTAGAGACCAGGCCAGCTCTCAAAATCTTAAGAGAATTTATGAATAGATATGGGTATATTTTTTTCCAGAAAATTCTGTCAGCTATTCTGATACCTTGAGGAATACTTCACTTAAGAGAATGCGGTATTTTTCATCACTATACAAACATCCCGTTATGTTTCCCACTTTTAAAATAAATAAACCTATATATCTTGACCTCATTTTTCACTTAGCCATCTCATTTCGCTCCTTTAAAAGTCTCCTCAAGGCCGGGCGCGGTGGCTCAAGCCTGTAATCCCAGCACTTTGGGAGGCCGAGACGGGCGGATCACGAGGTCAGGAGATCGAGACCATCCTGGCTGACACGGTGAAACCCCGTCTCTACTAAAAAAAATACAAAAACTTAGCCGGGCGAGGTGGTGGGCACCTGTAGTCCCAGCTACTCGGGAGGCTGAGGCAGGAGAATGGCGTAAACCCGGGAGGCGGAGCTTGCAGTGAGCTGAGATCCGGCCAGTGCACTCCAGCCTGGGCGACAGAGCGAGACTCCGTCTCAAAAAAAAAAAAAAAAAAAGTCTCCTCAAAAGAATTATCTATAGTAAACATTGTTTCTAAGTTTTCTCTTTCTTTTTTCCCTTGAATTCACCCAAATTAGGCTTTCAGATCCACCACTTTAATAAAAATTGCTCTTCTCAAGATTACCAGGAACTCTGATAAATCCTGTAATTACTTCCTAGTCTTCGCCCTGTTGGCCTATCAGCAGCATTTGATACAATCTGTTACCTTTTCCACTGAATACACTTTCTTAGTTTGACTTCCAGGCCAAGCACATACTCTCAGTTTTCCTCCAACCTCACAACTGCTCCTTCTCAGTTTTCATCATTGGTTACTTCCTATCTCCATTACTTTTTAAAATTTTTTATTTTTTATTTATTAAAAACAATTTTTAAGGTGTTTTTAGCTTTTAAGTTTGGGGGTACATGCGAAGGTTTGTTACACAGGGAAATGTGTGTCATGGGGGTTTGTTGTATGTATTATTTCATCACCCTTCTCAATGTTGGAGTGTTGAAATTCTCTGCACCTGGTTCTTTCCATCACTCTAGCTATGCTTATCTCCCTATGATCTCATTCAACTACATGGTTTTATATATTGCCTACAAAAATTGACTTCCAAGTTTCTGTTCCCAGTCTGGATCTTCTTCCTGAGTTCCACACTTATTATGTCCAACTGACTACTCAATATTCCCACTTAGATGTTTGATAGAAATCCTAAAACTCATATGTTCAAAATTGCTCCTGATATGTTTCCCAAATCTGGCTCCTCTTGGAGTTTTCTTTTTCTCAGTTAATGGCAAGACTTTCCATCTGGTTGTGTAAGTGAAAGAACTAACTTGCACCCTTGACTCCTTTGTTTCAGGGCCTACAGCTCACCATCTGCAAACCCTACTGATTGTACTTTTGAAATATATTTGAGATTGGATCGCTTCTCACCCACACCACCATTGCCATTCTGCCTCACGTCATTATTTTGGCTCTGGACTATTGTGTTATAGTTTATTCTCTGAAGAGCAGAGAATAAGGATGCACACACATTCCCATAGAGTCCAGAAGATAATGTAGGTTACTGGTTCAGTGATTTCAGAATGAGGTGAAAAGTCTCATGAATGGCCTCAGCAGGAATGATATATACACAGACGACTGTGCCTGTTATTTTTGCCTATATTCCCACCTGCCAGCCTCAGATCCATTATCCACAATTTTGTGTCCTGCTCTGTACTTCAGAAGCCTGACTTCTATGGTCTCCATCTGCTAGACTCTCTTACCCTCACTCTGAGTTCAGGAAGACATGGAAGACATGAGCAGGATCTCAGAGGACAAGAGCATGGAAAGTCAGAGTATCACTTACCTGCACCATCCCTGCACCCCCACCACACACCTGATGGTGACTGCTGCTCAGTCACACTGCATGCCACACTGCCTTTATTGCCCTGTGGGATCTTTCTCTGGGCTTTGGAAACATCATTTCCTCCCCGAGCTCCTTCAACATCAGAAAGTTAATAGCTTTCTTCTGTTGTCCATCCCTGCTAGTCTCATGTTTCTTGATAGTTCCTTTAGTGCTGCCCAAACCTCTTTAAATAATCTCTTCATTAGGTTCTTTCTGGTAAACTTTTCTGAGGGTGTCCTCTATTTTCTGCTGAGACCCTGACTAACATAGGCAGAATTATTTTTTCATTGTAAAATACATATAAATTAATGAATTTATTGCATTTGATGAAAATAAAGTGTTATGAAACATGTGACTCATGGAAATGTAAGAATATGATAATCTAGAAGGAAGAAAAATGATCATCCCTAACTACTATACCACTAGATAATCACTGTCAACATTTTGATAAATTTTATTTTAGGGCTTCAATTTATAAAAAGAAATGTGTTGTAGAAAATGTATATTATAGAGAAGATACAAAGAACAACAAAATCAAAAGTTCTATCATTTAAAAATAAGCTTGGAAAGATTTAATTTTTTTTAAGAATCTTTTATTTGGATTTTAATATAGTTTCAATTTTACATTACATGGTGATTTTAAAGCATAGTCAATACAGATCAGTCACAAACAGGACAAAGAGTAAATAAAGAAAGGCTAGGCCAGGCACGGTGGCTCAGGCCTGTAATCCCAGCACTTTGGGAGGCCGAGGCTGGTGGATCACCTGAAGTTAGGAGTTTGAGAACAGCCTGGCCAACATGGCAAAACCCTGTCTCTACTAAAAACACAAAAATTAGCAGAGCATGGTGGCACGCATCTGTAATCCCAGCTACTCAGGAGGCTGAGGCAGAAGAATCACTTGAACCCAGGAGGCAGAGGTTTCAGTGAGCCAGGATCGTGCCATTGCACTCCAGACTGGGTGACAAGAGCGAGACTCCGTCTCAAAGTAAATAAATAAATAAATAAATAAATAAAATAAGAAAGGCTTTAAATAATATCGACTACTAGTTAGTTTTTATTATTCTCTCTTAATGTAAAAAAAAACCTTACTCTAGCCCTTAAGTCGGAGCTTAAATTACAAAAATAAGTTATTCAATTACCTTGATATAAGAGCTGCTTCTATATATGCTTTGTGTAACTCTCCTTTTTGGAGAAGAGAGAAAGACTTTATTTGGTGATTCTCCCAGTAGTAAACTAAAAACTTGTAAGAACTATAAATATTGTTCATGTTCTTATTCACAGTGCAGTCATTGCTGTTTCTTCAAACAGGTTCCCACACAAGTGGGATGCAGGATGTGTGTCCAAAAAATTGCCGGATTCTAGGAAAAGCTGGAAAGTTGCTGAGGAGTCACTATATGAAGCATAACAGGCCCAGTTTTGTACCTAGGATACATGATAGAAATTTCAGCATATAAATAAATTGATTCTGAATCAGTGGTCCAACTGAGCAATGAAAGGCCTCATTTTTTTTTTTTTTTTTTGAAACAGGATCTCCCTCTGTCGCCCAGGCTGGAGTGTGGTGGTGGGATCTGGGTCACTGCAACCTCCATCTTCTGGGTTCAAGTGATTCTTCTGCCTCAGCCTCCCCAGTAGCTGGGACTACAGGTGCCGACCACCATACACAGCTAATTTTTTTGTATTTTAGTAGAGAGAGGGTTTCGCCGTGTTGCCCAGGGTAGTCTCAAACTCCTGAGCCCTGGCAATCCACCTGCCTCTGCCTCCCAAAGTATTGGGATTACACGCGTGAGCCACCATGACCAGCCTCAAATTGTTTTAAATCATAACATTCCTCATGAAGATTTATTAATTTTGATTTTCTCTTAGTCACTTAGTATGTCTTCAAATAATTATTTCAAAGAAGGCAGATATATCAATGCTGGCTCCCTCTCTGTTGCTCTAAGACATGAAAGACAATTACTTGTGTATGTAATTATGTTCCAATATTTTCTCTGCAAAATGTTAGGTATTTTATATTTTTTGATATAGCAAAATGAAAAAAGAAGACATTGGCAGATTCCTGTTTCTTTATAACACATATTATCCAGCATCTTTTTAAAAAAAATTTGTAATTTATAATTTTTACAGACAATTTAAGATGATTTCCAGGTGTTTAGATATGGCTTGTTTTTCCCATTGATTTTACCAAGAATGTATTATAATCCCTGTTAACCAATATATAACATGTTATCTGATAAACTATTAGATAGTTTTAGAGATGTGAGTTTCCACTCACATCTCTAAAATTTTTTTTCTGAATTATAGATTCATTACTAAATAGTTTTTCTTAAAATTAAGATTATTATGTTTATATCACTATTATATGATATATATATTATTACATTAATATTTCATTAATATAGTACATTGTATTATATTTTCTTAAAATCTTTTATTATATACTAATCTATGAATATATATTCTAATCTATGTATATACAGATTAGATAGGTATAGATACATAGATTAGAATATATATACTAATCTATGTATAATCTATAGATTAGAATATATATTCTAATCTATGTATATATAATATAGAATATATATTCTTCATAGATTAGATCTCTATATTTAGATAAATATAAATAATAGAGATAATATCTAAATTATCTAAATAGAAACCTATCTATTATCTAAATAGGGATAATATCTCTAAATAATAATGGATATTCTTCATAGATTAGATCTCTATATTTATCATTTTCTCCCTTGTTATTTCATTGTCCTTTTCATTTTCTTTCCCGTTATCCAGGAACTTCTCAAGATTGTTTTAATGTCTGATTTGATTTTTTGCAGCGTCAAATCTGCTTTTTACTGCCTCCAGTGTGGATTTTAATTCTGCACTTCCATTTTGATTTTACTTATAATAAAATCACCCATACTCTTGGTATTTTATGTTAACTTTGACCTATGTTGTTATGTGTATTTTCTTCTGCTCACATTTCTTATAGGCATTGTATTATTTTCTTATGATGAATATCAACTAATTTTATAAAATTATCTTCTGAATCCTATAGTAGATAGTTTTTGAAGTCTACTTTTCCTGTTTGTTTGTATTTTGTGTTTTGAAGTCTGAACTAAAAACATTTATTTGGACTTAACATCTGCATTGTATGGCCTCACTCTTAGTCCATTTGGGTACTTGTAAAATAATCTGAGGTTTATAGTTTGGGGAAAAGTTGATGTTCACATATCTTAGCCCAAGGCCTAGTTGCTTTTTTAAAAATAAATTTTATTGAGGCATAATTTATGTCCAACAAACTACATCCATTTAAAGTCTACAATACAGTGATTATTGACAGAGCCATGCACCATGAAACAACCACCAAATCCAAGACATGAAATAATTCCATCACTCCCTAAAATGGTTTCTCATGCCTCTTTGCAGTCTAGGCCTTCCATCCTCAGGTTTTATTTCTGTCACTTTAGCTTAAAATTTTCTAAACTTTCATATAAGTGCAATAATATAGTATGTAATCTTTGCTTTTTTGTTGCTTTCAGTTAGTATAATTAGTATAATTTCATTCATGTTGTTTCAGGTATCAACAGTTCCTTTTATTGTTGAGTAGCATACCATTGTATAAAGTACCATATTTTTATTTATTGATGAACATATGGTTACATGATTTTTAACAACTAATGATGAAATAACTGGCTATCTATATGGAGAAAAAATGAACTTTAATTCTTATCTCACACCATCTACAAAAATTGACTCTGAATAGATTATAGACTTTTTAGCATAAGAGCTAAACCTACAAAACTTCTGGAAGAAAACATAGGAAAAATCTTTGTGACAATCAGTCAGCAGTAATATCTTAAACAGAACATGAATCATAAAAGAAAAACTTGATAAATTCACCCTCATCAAATTTTTTTAACAAATTGTTCTCCCAGAAGACACAATTAAGACAAGGAAAAGATAGCTATAGACTAAGAGAAATTATTTGCAAATTATATGTTTGCTAAAGTGATTGTATCTAGAGTATGTAATGAACCCTTAACAACTCAGTATTAAGGAAACAAACCAATGGGTAAAACATTCAAACTGACACTTTATTGAAGAAATATGAATGGCCAATAAATATGTAAAAAGATACTCAATGCTAATCATCAGAAAAATGCAAATTAAAATCACAACAAGAGCTCGTTGGGAGCTTCTAGCAGGGGAGTGCAGTTACTCACATACCCTTAATGGAAGAACAATCCTCCTCTATTGAGGAAGGTTGTCCACTTTGATCGAGTACATAACGGTGGGAGGGACTCACACGATGTGGTGATGAAGGAAGGGGACACCCACCTAGCCAGCCAGATCAGTGAATCAATTCTGGCAATCAATGGGGTGACAGATATGGCAACCAGTTCACTCCTGTTGTCCATATACACAATGGAGTACTATTTAGCCATAAAAAAGAATGAGATCATGTCATTTGCAACAACATGGATGGAATTGGAGGTCATTATGTTAAGTGAAATAAACCTGACACAGAAAGACAATCTTTGCATGTTCTCACTTATTTGTGGGAGCTAAAAATTAAGATAATTGAATTCATGGAGATAGAGAGGAGAAGGATGGTTACTAGAGGCTGGGAAGGATTGGGCCTGAGGGAGACGTAGAGATGGTTAATGGACACAAAAACAGAAAGAATGAATGCGATCTAGTATTTGCTAGCACAACAAGGTTTCCATAATCAGAAATAATTGTATATTTAAAAATAAAAAGTACAATTTAATTGTTTACAACAGAAAGGATAAAGGCATGAGGTGATAGATACCCAATTTATCCTGATGTGATTATGCATTGCATGCCTGTATTAAAACAACTCATGTAATGCATAAATATATACACTTATTTTGTACCCACAAAAATATAGAAAAAAATAAAAGAAATGAGGGTGATTATTGGATTGGGTATCCCCAAAGTTACAGCTGGTATCTGAACTTGCAGTTGGTGCCCAAAGTGAGGGTGATCTTGGGAACTCCCAAACTGCCAAAGCGTTCTGTATTTGATCATAGTGGTGGTAGCCTAAGTCAATTTGTCAAAAGTCATAGAACTATACACCAACCAGTGAAATTACATGTAAACTAGAAAATAAATAAAAAATGGAAAATTAAAAAACATGATAAGATGCCAGCATATGCCTATTAGAATTGTTAAAATGTAAACAACTGACAATATCAGGTGGTGATATGAATGTGGAGCAACTGGAACTCTCATGTACTCCTGATGGGAATGCAGAATGGTACAGTTCTTCTAAAAATCAACTTGCCAGTTTCTTGTAAAGTTACACTTACCATAGACATAACAAAAACATATGTCCACATAAATACTTGTATGTGTTTGAATGTTCATCACACCATTTTCCATCATACCCACCACCTGGAAACTGCCTAAGTATTCTTTAAGTGATGAATATATGAATTAATTGTAATACATTCCTACTATAGCAACAATACTCAGTCATAAACTGTTCCACACAGCAACATAGATGAATTCCAAAAATATTTTGTGCAGTGAAAGCATATGACAAAGTTCTATATGCTGTGTAATTCCATTTACATGACATTTTAAAAAAACCAAAACTATAGTGACAGCGAGCAGATCATTGGTTTTCTAGAGTTGGTATTTGTATTTGGAGATGGGAATTTACTGCAAAGGAATAAGAAGATTTTTTTGGATGGTAGAAATTTTCTACATCTTGATTGTGATGGTGGTTGCATGAATTTATACAGATGCCAGAATTCATCAAACTGTAAACATAGATTAAGTGAATTTTATTGTATGTAAATTTTACCTCAATTAAACTCAATGAAAAGTCATTGTCTACTTGAGTTTAATATTTTTACTGGTAAGTTATATTTTTCAAAGAAATATGTTGTCTAATTTTCACTTTTGGAATAAAGCTGTTACTAGTACTTCCTTATGACATATAAAAATCTCTTTCATATTGAATTCTGTGTTCTCCATTGAATATTGTTTATTAGTATCTTATCCCTTTCTTTATCACATTTAACAAAGTTTTATTTATTTTTCTTTTTTAAAGTGTTTTCAAAGAATCAATTTTGACATTGTTGCAACTTTCTTTATATTCATATTCTATTTTTATTAATTTTATTTCTATTAGTTTTGTTCTCTTACATTGAGTTTATTTTATTATGTTGATTTTATTTCTTAAGGTGGATGATTTAGACTATTAGTTTTCACCCTTTCTTTTTTTCTAATGTCAGAGTATACATTTCCTCATAAGCACTGTGCTGGCTTTTTCTCTCATGTTTAATAAGTAGTTTCTTTCTTTCTTTAAACTTCTAATTTCTAATTTTCATTATAATGTTTTTGGTGCATGAGTTGTCACAAATATATTTTTTAGTTATCTTGCTGCTATTGAATCCTAACTTAGTGATATTATGGTCAAGTCTGTACTCTTCATTAAATGAGTATTTATTGCGGTTTACCATGTTCAAGGCACTCTATTAGGTGTTGAGATCACTTCAATGTATAAAGTACACAAACTCCTAATTCTTTGGAGCTTATATTCTAAAATGGGGAGAGAGGCAGTAAATGTAATTAGTGAGCAGGAATTTTAGAAGGCAATAAGAGGTATGTAAATATAAAGGCAAGGGAAAGGAGCTTCGCCTTGCTCTATATGTGTCTGTGTCCATGTGTGTACACCTAATGCATGTTGTGTGTGTGTGTGTTGTATGTGTTGTCTTAGGGAGATGGGGAATCACATTAAATAGGGTGGTCAGAGAAAGCCTTTCCAAGAAGGTGAGATTTGGGTACACCTTGAAAGAGAAAAGGGATTCTTCTCAGGGGAAGAATATTCTAGTCAAAAGGAACATCCAGGGGACAACCTTTGAGGCAAGATCATGTCTGGTGTGTCAGAAGGGGCCAGGGTGACCATAGCAGAGACTGAGGGGAAGTGGTAGAGGAGGGGCCAGAGAAAAGAGGGTGGGGACAGTTAACGTCACTCAGGTTTGGCAAGGGAACCGAAAATCTTTTATTTTTATCTGATCCTCATGAAGAAATTATTCCCTGAAAAAGTACTTTATTTTTCAGAAATTATTTACAGAAATGGCTTTATTCTGACATCAGGGAGTAATTAGATGATTCTGATAGTGTAGAACCTTTTGGGTTCTTGTGAAGACTTTGGCAGTAATCACTTACTCAGTGTTAAACCCAAGATGTTGCTCTCTTTCAATCTAATCTTTGTGTAGGAATCATCCATTCATTTAGTCAACAATATTTATTTTTTAAAAAATTATTTATATGAATATTCTTATACTGACTTCAAGGAGATTTAGATGAATCAACATGCAGTAATTCCATGTGGTCATTTCATCTTACAGATTTGAAGGACTTCAGCAGTCATTACCACAACAACAGGTCGTTCTCTGACTTCTGCTTGAATAATTCCAGTGGTTTCACTCCTGTTTGTAGCTGAATCCATTACTGGATTACTTTAAATTTTGCCAATTTACCTTACAACCCATTATATATTTGAAAATAATTCCTACATCCTCTTGAGTCATCTGGTCCTTATATTTTAGATCTTTCTTCTCGTGGACCTAATGTTCCAGACTCCTTGTCACTTTCACCATCTTTTAGACAAGGACATTGTCATTTCTACATTTCTATGTAAGAAAAATAGTCTTAAATATTCATTTTTGCTAATTTTTTTCCTAGGTAAAACTCTAACTGTGGGTATAGACCAAAATCAAGTAGATCCTAGTGTTGGTGGTAATATTAAATATTTTGGCACATTACAGGAAGTGTTTCCTTCTGTCACAGAAAAGTTCTATAATAGATTTTCCCTCAGTCCTGGTGAAATTGATTAATTATTTCAACTTAGTTGAATGTATGAGTTTCTTCACCGTTTGAGATCCTAAAAGCCAAACTCAGCCATGAGTTAAGATCTTGCTGTTTGATTCCATCTGGGTTTATGATCTGTACCTCCCTTGGTGGCAAAGCAAGTGGTCAGCATGTTGCAAAATCAAAGAGGCTAGGGATAACCCTGGGTTAGTTTCTTATTCATAATATTAATGAAGTTAAGATAAACCTGATGAGGTGGATCTTTTCCTGTTCTATCTTTCCCACTGGAGGATACTTAAAAATGTGGTGATAAATATCACTTTCCCCAAGTGTCATGTAAATTTGTTTTGTTTTGGAAAGACCTTTAATTTATTGAAAAGTTAAGCTGGCAGCAGAAGCTCTCAAGCTATGTATAAACCATCTGTTCCTTCGTCCAATCCTCTCCACCCAACAAAGTTTAACTTTATACTTGGGAAGCTCTTTCCACATTACAGGGGACATTTCTTCCTTGGAATATCCTTTTAGACCTTTTGAAATCCCATCTGTCATTCAAAGTTCGGGTAAAAATTATTTCAGTATGAAATTTTCCTTAGCTTTCAGCCAGAGTAGTGCTTCATTTCTTTAGGTGCCAAGATCCCCATGGGTGTCTTACCCATAGCATCTCTCTTAATTCAGTGGTGTCAAAATTATTTCTATCTATGCATGATCAGGCTTCCATTCCCAACTCTCCCTCCATATTGAGGATCTGGTAGACATTTCTCTCTCTTTTTTTTTCTTGATTGTCTAACATCTTAATACCCTTCCTCTGATGGAATTTATTGTCATGTAAGTTATAGTGAGAGGCCCTGCTTCCGACAGTGGAGGACAAAAGTCTGGAAAATCATCCTCTCCCAGCCCAACAGTAGGGCATAGGCACATTAATTAGCTATTTAGTACCTTAAATTGAAGCCCTGACACCCATTACTAAGGGTTGTCGAAAACCGATTTCAGCCATGGTGATGGCAGGAGCCTTGTGGAGATCATGGCTCTGGCTCACCTTGTGGGGATCGTGGCTCTGGTTCAGCAGTGGCCTTTCATCACCAATGGTGACATCCAATGTCTCATCCAGGGGACATCCCTGGACCTGATGCCTATTTTCTGAGGCTGGCTCTTGGCTTTCATGTTGTAATTTCAAACGATCTAGCACTCTTCTAATAAACAACTTTTCGGTTCATTTTTGTTGTTTGCAACTGATAATTCTAACTGGTGGAAGAAGAATCTTTATTTTATTCAGATTTGATTATGATGTATATAGTATGTGCCGAATCAATGTTTGCTGAATTATTTAGATCATGGGAAATATAATGTCTATGAGAGCCAATGGAGGTTGTCAGGCCAAACTTTTCCCTCAACTAAACTGTCATGTTAAATTTCAGAGTGTGGAACTCTGGACTGGGTTTTGGAATAGTCCTTCTCCCTCTACCCTCCTGTTTCCTTCTGAATGTAGGATCTCAGTATAGATTTTTAGCAGTTTGCAGATTAGCTTGTTACCATTTTAACTTTTGCAGAATTGTTGTGTTTGGTTGGGCTGGGAATCTCAAGCCTGAGAGCCAGTATACGTTAGGATTCCCGGAAAACTGAAGTTGCTAAAGAATTTAAAGTACAGGAGGGACACAACCTAGTATGTTACTCCTTCCTCCTCCTGTGTGGCCTAGAGTGGCTGCTTTGGTTTTCTAAGCCCCAAGAACCCAGACTCAGAGGAGAGAGAGTGGTGCTTGGTGGTTTCTCCCTTACACAGTGTTGACTGGCCCTGACTTTGCCAAGAAATTTGTAGATGAGAGCTGTCATCAGTGTTTCACTGAAATCAGAAGTGCAGGGGAAAAACAGCCTTCTGTTTTCTGTAACCAGACCTACAGTGCACAGATACCCCTTGGGTATGAAAAATGGCCTGAGTGTTCCTGGTGATTTCACTGCTCTGCCGGCTTGCCACCTCCTGCCTGGGGTCCCTGGGCTCTGGCAGAGCCAAGTGTGTGTTGGGGGATAAGAACGTCAGCCCGTCTGGAGGCTTCACCCCCTGACAGCGAGTGATGAGCGTCCTAATGGGCCTGTGATGGCTGTGGCCCTGCCTGGAGGCTTGGCATCTGCTCAGCAGCTGCCACAATACCGTGCTGCTGGCCTTCCCCGCAGCCTCGGGGGAGCCCCGCTCCAGCCTTGTGCCACTCCACTGACTCCAGAAAGATGTACGTTTCCACCATGGGGAGGGAGATAAGTGTGTTTATCAACTGCCGGGCTTGGAATGAGAGGCTTCTCCTTATGGAAATGCATCAGTCACTTCTCATGACTGACCTTTTGCGGTAGTTCTTCTTGTAAATGATGTTTTGCTTTTCCTGATTGCAGAAAAAAAAAGTGAGAGCTTCATAATTAAGCGTGTGGTAGACAATATGGTAGTGGCCCTCTGTTTTCCCAGTCGTCTCAAAACAGTGTTCTGCAGTAAGGTTTGCGGTAGCAGCTTTGGAAAAGATGAGACAGATTGAGAATTCCTCCGGGCTTACTGGCTACAGTTGTCCAAACAGATAGTAGGTGATTTCTACATGATACTTGACCTGAAACAATGCCCCAGGTTTTTGACCAGGAATCTTCCATATATCAGTTTTTAAGTGGAAAACCCCACTGAGGCCTCCTGTGTTTATTCTACATAGTGTACCATGGAGCCTAAGCACACAGCTTGCATTTCAAAATTGGAACAAAGGGGCATTTGTTCTCTTTCCTGAATGGCTACAAAGCATTTCTGAGAACATTGTGAGGCATAATTATGTTGATTTGACTTAGGCCAGTATCAATGAATTGTTTTCCTGAGAAAGATGACTTTCACTTCTCTACTCACCTGCCCCCCACCCCACCACATCTCCTTTGCAAATAGCCTGTGAGAACATCATCTCTTGCACTTATTAGTGACACTTCTAGGGCTGTTCCTATTAAATAAATAGTTTTGAGGTCAACATGAAACAGCAACTGGAATATAACAAAAAGGTACCAAAATAGAACAGTCCTCTTTGTGATCATTAAGAGAATGTTAGAAAGGGATAAATCTATACTATTGACCCAACTTTGATATTTTCTGCTTTAGTTTAGTGTTGTCACCACAAATCTGTTATTAAACCCATTACATGTTGCAGAGGCTCCCTAAACTGTGTGATTAATAATCCTCTTCTGAATGGAGTTATCACAAATAATGTAGTATTCTCTGGTGCATGAGAAATACGGCCACTAGGGCTAGCAAGTACCATCTGCAGCCCAGCATAGCACCTTTTGTGTGAGTGCTTTCTGACCAACTCTTGGATTCTAAATCTCTTATACTACATACATCTTAAGTTGTGCTGAATGACAAATAAATCTTGCTGACAGTATTGTGGGTATCTGTTCTTTATTGGTTTTGGGTAAGTGTCGTCAAGAAGCCTTCTCATGACCAAGGAGGGATACTGAGGGATGCCAAGGTCACAGGCAACTCGGTTTGGCTCATCTTTCACCCTTTATATTCTCTCCACAAATACTTAACCTGGTAGTTAAAATATCTAACTCATATAATATAATAACAACAAGAGTAGGTACATTAACTACTATTTATTGAGTATAATTATGTGATGGTAATTAAACAATCCCTTGATACTATGAATGGGAGCTTCTTCTTTGAAATTTAGGTTATATGACTGTATTAGTCTGTTCTCACACTGCCAGTAAAGACATGCCCGAGACTGGGTAATTTATAAAGGAAAAGAGGTTTCATGGACTCGTAGTTCCACATGGCTGATGAGTCCTCACAATTATGGCAGAAAGCAAAGGAGGAGTAAAGTCACGTCTTACTTGGTAGCAGGCAAGAAAGAATGAGAGTCAAGCAAAAGGGCAAGCCCCTTATAAAACCATCAGATCCCATGAGACTTATTTACTACCATGAGAACAGTATGGGAGAAACAGCCCCCATGATTTGATTAGCTCCCAACTGGTCCCTCCCACAACATGTCAGAATTACGGGAGCTACAATTCAAGATGAGATTTGGGTGGGGACACAGCCAAATCATATCGATTACTCTAAGGCTTGTTGTTGTGTCTCCTGAAGGAATTGGACATTAACTGTGGAAGACATTGGTTTTGGCAGGAAAACCAGAATTTGAAAGGTAGATCCCACAGAGATTGAGAAGACTTGTAGACTGTCTCAAAGCTTTATTCTCTTTGATTTAGACTTTGAAAATGGGAACATAGCTGTGTGATTGTGGATCCCTGCCCACAGGTAGGATGGGGCCCAGGTTATGGGAGTCTTAAGGGGCAAGCTGCATCCTATAGTTAGATTATCAAGGGGTATGCTTTGTGGAGTTGTACTTGTGTTCTTCTCTCTCTCTTACAATTTGAGGTTCTTGGAAAAAAACTATTAATTTTATAAACTCTCTTCAAATTACATAGTATGGTATTAGAAAAGAATTTTGGCTCCCTCACTGGGCTAGGACATGGCTTACAACAGAAACCATATTTTCCTAGGCTGGACACTGTGACTCACACCTATCATCCCAGCACTTTGGGAGGCTGAGTTGGGTGGATCACTTGAGGTCAGGAGTTTGAGACCAGCCTGACCAACATGGTGGAACCCCATCTCTACTAAAAATACAAAAATTAGCTGGGCATGGTGGTACACACCTGTAATCCTAGCTACTCAGGAGGCTGAGGCAGAAGAATTGCTTGAACTCAGAAGGCGGAGGTTGCAGTGGGCCTAGATCACCCCACTGCACTCTTGCCTGGGTGACAGAGCAAGACTGTCTTCAAAAAAAAAAAAAAAAAAAAAAAAAAGAAAAGAAAAAAAAGGAAACCATGCTTTCTTGAATCCAGTGTAGTTCCAGCAGAAATTTCAGGAAAGAACATGGAAAACTGTGATTCCAGTCTGTTCTGTATACTCCTTGGATGTTGTCCTTAGAAAATTGTTTCTTTGGAAGACCTTGTCTTCATTTTTCTTAATGATAGAAAATAGAAATATTACTATGTTACAGATAGGGAAACTGAAGCTTAAACAGTGTAAGTGGCATTCCAGTAACACAGTAACTAAACAAAAGCAAAGGTGAAGTTTGGACCCATGTTAGTCTGATGACAAAGCCCATACTACATACACGGTGATAACCTTTCATGGCTTAAAGACTCTAACTTGGCTTGGCCCAAAAGGGAAACCCAACTTTCTTCCTCACCTCTTTATCCAATAGTCTCATATCACACAGCCATAAACTACATAGAGTAGGTCCCTCTCTATGGCACAAAGGCCAAGGCAGTGACGGGGATGCTACCAAGCAGTGAATCTTTTCCACGTAACTTTAGACTGATGTGTCCTAAGAACTAAAGCTATATAGATATGACAGTATTTACAGATAAGCTGGAAAAGTCACCCCTGTGTGTGATGTTTTCTGGTTCACAGTGGGTATTCAATGAATGTTGGTTAAACTGAATAGAAGATTCCAAGTTTGGTGGCCTTTCCTGTGCAAACCTTAGGATGTTTTCACATGTGCATAGTACTTTTGCTTTTCTAAGAACTTTTGTATCCATTGTCCTATTTGACCTTCATTAAAAACATGATCAATATTCCCACTTTGCAGAGGAGATAACATAGTTTCAAGGAGATTTGAGACTATCCCATGTTTATGAACTTGTCAGCACCAGTCAGTGGTGACTTAGGGCTGGAAATCAAGTCTTAAAGCATGTGGTCCAATGTGCTTGTGCTTGTTTCTTTTTGAGCACTTCCAATTGGTCTTTAAATGTCTTGAGAGGAAAGAACCAATATTTCTAGAAGTGCTAAGTTCTCTTCTCCTTAAAAAGAGAGACTTATGGCAATGAAAATAATGATGGTAATGCCAAATAGTTGCATTAAACAATTAATGTGTATCCTTGCAATCTTACCAGTACTTTCCTGATATTTTATTTTCCCCGGCTCTCTGAGATTAGGGAAGCCTTAGTCCATGCTAGAGCTCTATAATCATGGTCTGGGGGAGCACACTTTCTATAGGAGTTTATTCTGAACATCCTAAATAAGGCTGATTCCCAAACATAGATACAGTAACTTCTTTAAAATTGGGTATTTTCATGACTCAGAATGGTCTGATTGCCTTTTTTCTTATGTAATTTCCAGTCTATATAAAATCTAGCTTCTAGCAATGCAGGGAAATTGTGGTCAGAGGTGATTATGTGCCTGGGAGTTGTTTCCTAAAAGATATCAAGAGTCAGAGTTTTAGGATCGAACCAAGCTGAAATGAACAAAGAAAGTTCTTGAGTTGGGGACCCCTAAGTTCAGGTCCCACAATGTTTGAAGTCAATAAAACTCCTAGATCCTGTTTTCACTCAAACTGTAGTTCTTAGGCCCAGTAACATTTGTATCCCCTGGGAACTTGTTAAAAAATGTAGACTTTCATGCCCCATCTCAGGTCTGCTGAATTAGAATCTGCATTTTAAAGAGATCCTCAGGTGATTTAACTTGCACATTACAGTTGAGAAGCACTTTTCTAGATAGGCTTAGGAGTTACTAAGGCACCTGATTGTGCTGGCTTTGGGTTGAGAAATGCATCGTTATTCTGAGAGAAGGAGGAGAGCGAGACATCAGCCTCCATTAATTTAGAATCAAGCATGTTGCCAAGTGTTGAAGTTGATGGAAGGCTATGTTGATTAGTTCGTGTAAGTTTAACGTTATAGATAGCTCCAGCTATTCATGTGTCCACAGACCAGAGGCATTGGCATCAGTGGGGGCTTGTTAGAAATGCAGACTCTCCAGCCGGCCTCAGGCTTCCTAAATTAGAACCTGAATTTTAACAAGACCCTCAGGTGATTTGTACATACATTAAAATATGAGAAACACTGATGTGGTCCCATCCAACTAGAAAAGCCTGGCCCAGTTCCTTAATGAAGTAAGGAAAATACATCAGCATCCACGGGAGGCTGTTTTGGAGGTGGATTCTTCTGGGGATTGTCTTAAGGTAAAGAAAAATAACCAAATAACCTCTAAGGGAGTGTGTCACGAAGTTGGCTGCACCTTGGAATTCTCTAGAGAGCTTTAGGAGAAGCCTAATGCCTGACAACTACTCTCTGAGTCTAATTTCATCATCCAGGGCCTGGCCTGGTCTTGGACAGGTTTCCAACCTTTGCAAGTGAGTATCACATGCAGCCCAGTTTGAGAACCACTGCTCTAGATGGGACATGGAAGCCTGTCTTCAACTTAGCTACAATTCTGGGTTAGATCTGAGATGAACCATTTGAAGACTTACTTGTGGTTTTCTTAACTTTAAAGTAAAAATGGCATTACCTTCAGGATCTCGAGAAAATGTGGGCACAGCATGAAGTCCAGGAAGAAAGGTTGAAGAGCCTAATAAAGAATTGAGGCACACATGGGAGGTACAGGAAGATGAAGCCTGATCTCAGTTCTTCTCTGTAACCAGAGGCACATGTCCTGCATGTGATTCTCATTTATTCTGAACGGCAGAAAATTCCGGTTATGATGTCAAAGAAATTGTAAAATGTCAAAGCCTAGAGCAGCACAGGGAAATCATTTTGTTCAATCTCTTTTTCCATTTCGTGAATATCTGTTTTTTCCTTCTCCAAGTAATGATTCGTTCCTTAAAGGTCACAATGATTTTACCCATAATAGTCTCATTTGTTCTTTCTCATCCTACCCTTCCTTTCCTTTCCTTACTTTTTCCCCCTCTTTCCCTCTTTCCTTCTTGTCTTCATTTCTTCCTTCTTTCTCTATTGAATGAACAATTACTAAGCACTTCCTGTATGCTAAGATGTGATGCATCATCTTCCCACTGACTATGTGTACATTGTGCTTTTCTGAACCCTTTCTTGTTAATCTTATTCTTTTTAGAGTTTGGTGTCTAAAATATAATCCAGAACTTTAGTGAGGGTCTGGAAAAGAGAGAGGGTGAAAAGAGTTTGACTTACATGCCAGGATGTTTGTATTTAGCTTGTGAAGAGCTCGGAACGCTTGTTTATCTTTCCTTATGCCAAAGCGACCCACTGCAGAGTCACTTCATTTTGCCAAGGTCAGTGAGAATTATATTCCTGTCTTGTGTTTATTCTTGTCTTATTTGCTGTCTATTAGCAAATCTGCCTAACTTAGTATAGGCTGCAAATTTGATGAGCACATTGTCGATTTCTTCATCTCAGCCATCAATAAAGATATTGAATAGGCAATAAAGATATTAAATCTTGTCATACTCTGGGACAAAGGCATGGGTGTTTACAATAACACTCACGGCCCAAGCAATCCTGTCAACTGAACTCATACTTTCTTCTAGGAACCAAGGCACCAAGCTTATGGGGATTTTATTTACACAAAGAACTTCAAATGTCATTAGTGCCATCAGCCAGTCCCTTAATCCACGTTTGATCTATTGATATATGTTGTGCTTCCAACCACTCTTCTCACTGTAGCTGACAGTCCTTCTTTTCACCCTCCTTTTTTGACTGGGTCTTTGTCTATATAGGCAACCTGGGCTCTGGGCCATGTCCCCTAAACACCTGCTAAAACACCTGCATCTTGCCCTTGATGTCTTATTATTTTTAGCCATGACTATTTCCACCATAACTTTTTTCTCTTCCCCAATTCATACTTACACTCTTCATGTCATAAAATTTACTCCCCGCAGTTCATTTGGAAAGCGGCACAAGATGTTGTTTTGATGTTGTCAGTGACCAAGACAGAAATGGGCTTTAATTATTTTAATGCTTGAAATACAGTTTCAAGCTAGCAGATTGAACACACTTACCTTTGAGTTTTACTCTAACAGTTCCCTGATTAGGGCATAGAAGAAGTGCTCAGAATATTTTCGAGGTAATGATTCTTCATTTTGAAATGTCAGGTAGTCAGCAGCCTGTAGCAAGGCCTCCTCTCAATGCTTCCTTTTTGCTTGGCCTCAGATTATCCCCTGACTTAGAAATAAAATGCCAGTACAGTTAATGATGTGACTGGCAGAGAGACATAGAGTCATTTGTCTCCATAGAGTGAAACAAAAGCCTGTATCAACCCAAACAAACAGATGACAGTCCCTCTCCTGCAAAAGAACTTTTGCTCATCACTGTCCATCCAGGTGACTTTCAGTTTTTGCTTTCATTTAAACCAACGATTTGAAACACCAATCATAGTTCAAAATAAAGACAAATGATGGGCATCCCTTTAGACTTTGAAATGGGCACCCTGCCTGTTCTCTGGTTCCATACTGGCCAGCTACACATACTGGACTTTAATTTCATTGTCTTATGATAGGCTGTGAATCTTTTCACTGTTTCCATATAGGAAATGTTATTCAAGCTTCCAAGACTTCTTACCTGTTGGTGTCAATACCTGAAAAGCATAGCCCCTCTCTCTGCCTCCTTAGCTATCTAAATGCTACTCCCAGCCCCGTTGTCTTGATCATTCTCTGGTCATTAAGGAATACTTCTTCACCCTCCATAGCTTCCTTCTCATTACTCTTGTTTGTCAGACATTTTGACACTTAGTGAGGATAGGGTTTGTAATGTTTACTGTTCATTCATTCATTCACTCATTCTCTCATCCATCAATAATTTTTATTGAGTACTTACTATATGCCAAGGATTGTAATAGGATACATGGCACAATGGTGAGCAAAAATAGATATGGACCACCCTGCATAAAACTTACAGTCTGGTGAAGGACACAGGCATTAAGTAATTGCAAATAATATAAAATGAATAACTATTTTAAATGCTTCACAAATCATAAATATAGGGTGCTTTGAAAACTTTATGATTTTTCTGCCAACAGTGTAATTTTTGAATTGAAACTGAAAGGATAAACAGAAGTTGTTTAGGAAGAGGATAAGGAAAAAGAGTAATTCTGCCATGGGGAGCAGCACTACACAAAGCTTTATGGAGGAAGGAAAAAGGTCCATGTGATTCGGAGAGAAGTGTATGTGCTGTGAGACAGGGCTCCAGAGGGTGGTAGAGTCCAGGTAAGTAGTGTCTACAAGACCTTATGAAAAATGCTGGTCTTTGGTTTTTATTCTATGATCAATAGGACACTGTTTAGGGCTTTGTAGCAAGGCAGGGACATAGCCTTCTTTTGTTTTGTAAGTTTTACACTGGAACTGTCTGAGAAAAGATTAAACAAGAGCAAGAATTTTGGAAAAAGTTGGGGAACACTATTTAGTAAGTTATCTAGGAAAGAGATATTGGCAGCTTAGGCCAGGGAACTAGTGGAAGAGATGGAATGTGTTGAATGATTTAGAAGATGAGATGACTAGCACTCAATGATCACATGGTCGTAGGGGTTAAAGAAGGGACAATGACAAAGATTGTGCCAGTTTCTGGTATTCAGAACTGGCTGGAAGATGATGTCAGCACAGAGACTGAATGAGAACTATATTGGAGGGGGGAGATCATGAGACTTCTCTGCATGCTGCAGATTTAGTTCATTTTTCAGTCATCCAAGCAAACCTCAATGTAAGGATCAGAAGCTCCAAAGAGAGGTCTGGGATAGAGCCATCAATGTGGGAAGCTTGCATGTGCAGATGGCAATTAAAGCTCTGGATGTGGGTAAAAATGCCTAGAAAAAGAGGGTGAAATGCTTGCAGGTCTAACGAGACCTTGCAGAACCATATTTCATCCTTCCTTTGTGCCCTTCATTATACAAAGCACAAACCTGGGTTCATTCATTAAGTTTAGTTAATATTTACAAGACATGATGCTAGTCATTTGTACCAGTCTTTGTTTAATTTTCTTGGCTTTCCTATAATGTAGATATGATTACTTCCATTTTAGAGATACAGAAATTTACACTCAGCAGGATTGAATAAATATCCAACTCACACTAGTAGGAAGTGCCAAAGCTGTAGTGGAAACCATTGTTTTCCCCTCAAACCTCCACCCTGAACTCCTGCTTATAAAAACTAACCAAAGGAGACCTCCGTAGATCCTTGTTTGTTGATTGATTGATGCCAGATTAATTAAATGTCTGAGAATTAGTAAACGTTACTGATTTTCCATTTTTCTAATCAGTAGCTATGAAATAAGCCTTGTTCAGTACAAGTTCCACCTCATACAAGCTCCTGCCTCTGGAATGGGGCATTGTACAGAGCATATGAGATGAAAGCTGGCCAAAATAAGCAAATAACAGGTGGCCTTGGGATCTGAAACTGTTTAAAAGCATCCACAAACAGCCACGCTCCTCTTTAGCCCTCATGAAACAGGTCAACGAGTGTGAAGCCAAGTGTATTTCGGGAGATAAAAATGGACCTTAAAAAGGGCGTTTCCTGGAAGTTGTATGCTGGTCAGGAGGAGCAAGAAGGTAGGGTGACCAACAGCCCCAGCTTGCAAGGCCGAGGGTTTCCCAGAACGTAGAAAGAAGTGAAATTTCGAGCATTATTTAAAGGATAGAAGATCACTGAGAATAGTACCGAATTGGGAAAAGAAGGGATCCAAGTTGCCAGCCAAAGTACCAGAAACACTAATCCCTTCAAATCTATTAATGAGAAGCTATTAGGATATAACCCCAGAGTAATTGTGTACTTTTCCCAAGGCCTTCCAGAGACAATGACTGAATTGTTATCCTATGTTCATCAGATATTCCAGTGAGAATTTCTGACCTGGCCTCTGGGGAACTGGTTTCACTGAAGGTGAAGAAGTGAAACCATTTTTACTTACTCTATCTCTGCCTTCTCCCTGAACCAGTCCTATTTAAAAGAAAAGAATATAAACCATGTTTTGCAAAACTGCTGTAAACCTACTACTGACAAGACAAAATACTGTAGAATTAATGAATTATCTGATATCTCAGGAAGTGAATTATTTGCTCATAAATAAGTGTGGTATCTCCCAAATCAATTGTAAAGCCTGCAAGAGAAGGCCATCTACAATCTCAAGATTAAGGTCTTTGAATTCTTATTCATCGCTAGTTTATGTTCAGTGAATGCATGGAGTAAGTACTGAAAATAAATGCTTGCCACACTAACGTGGAAACGCTACATATTCCAGGCTTAGGCATATGACAGGCACCATACATAAAAGTGAAGCTAGGAAATGTGTCCACACGGGTGCGTTTGATATGTCACTATTTTAGCAGATATCTCCTCTCTACCTTATCTGTTCTTTTCCTTAATACTTCCAGGCTGGACTGTATTATATTCCTGTTGTATGTTCTTGCAATAATTTTTGAGGAAGGGGGGGTCTCTGTTCTGTGGCTGGAGAAGATACAAATGTTAGAGAAAAAGCAATGCCAGAAGCAGAGTAAGGAGCCAACAGCCAGTAAACCAGTTCTAATAGTTCAGAGCCAAGAGGATGAGCCAAAAATCAGAGAGACCAGGGAAGAGTAATAAGATTAATAGATAATATACAAGACAGAAATAACCTGGGAAATTGCTTGGCAAACCATTGTTGTCTGAAGCTAGCTTTTATGTGCCACCTGCTAGGCAGAGGATGAGTAGCCCCCCTCATTTAAAGGGCCAGGTATGACACAGACAAGAATAAAAGGAGAACATATATGGATCCAGAAGGGAGTGTTGATTTTACATTGTTTCCAGAAAAAAAATGACAATATGATGAAGTAGAGAGGAAACCCAGGCTTTGGAGTCAGCTAGATGTAGGTCAAACCTCAGCTCCCCTGTTGACTAGATCCACAGCTCTGGGCAAGTGATTCTACCTCTCTGAGCCTCCATCTCTCCTCTGTAAACTAGAGTTTACAATATCCACCTGGGTGAGGTTATATCACTGGCATTCTCAACACAGAGCCCAACACATAACAAGATTTCAGACTAGCAAATGTTTGTTTTTCTTCACACATTTCTCCTCTCACTTTTTTTTTTTTTTTGAGATGGAGTTTCGCTCTATCGCCAGGCTGGAGTGCAATGGCAGGATCTTGGCTCACTGCAGCCGCTGCCTCCCAGGTTCAAGTGATTCTCCTGCCTCAGCCTCCTGAGTAGCTGGGATTGCAGGCGCCCACCACCATGCCTGGCTAATTTTTTTTTTGTATTTTTAATAGAGAAGGGGTTTCACCATGTTGGCCAGGCTGGTCTCAAACTCCTGACCTCAGGTGATCCACCTGCCTTGGCCCTCTAAAGTGCTGGGATTATAGGCATGAGCCACTGTCCCCAGCCTCCCTTCTCACTTTCTCACCTTATGTTCTTGTCCTCTCTTCAGCTTACCTTCTACCTTGAAATGTACAGTTCTAAAATAAAAGGTATATCATGAAGCAGTTTGCTCACGATGAAGGGAATCCCTGTGACTCTACACTTTCAGTCAAGCCATCAGTGGATGAAGAAATGGCAAAGGCACCCATGTCAGCAGGGGTGGAAATGTGGATGTATGTCTGTGTACACATATGTGTGTGCATGTGTGCATGTGTGCATGTTTGCTATGTCTGTGTATCAGGCATTGAAGACCCTTCCCTGTGCAGAGAAATCCAGCATGTCCACAGACTCAGCAGAGGTCACAATGGGTCTGTGACCAGATTGACCTCTCTACACCCTCCCTCTCTCCTGATGAAGTGAATGTGATTACCCAAGATTCTACAGTGTTTTTTTAAGGCCCCTCCACTCCCACTCTGGTGGTTGCCAGAATTTCCCTTCTATAGCATGACGACCACGTAACTTTCTGTCCCCTGAACTTTTCCAAATTTTTCTATGACTTGCTCATGCTGATTTGATCATTTAACCCGGAATTATTAGACACCCATTATAAGCCCAGCATTGTACAAGGGACTCACAGTAAAAATATAAACAAAACCAACCTTGTTCTTGTTTTCAAATAGCTTATAACCCAGGAAATAAGTCAAGTATTTCACAATTCATTACGTTACCACCTACATTAGTTTGCTACAGCTGCCAAAACAAAATACTACAAACTCAGTGGCTTAAACAACAGAAGTTCGTTGTCTCACAGTTCTGGAGCTAAAAGTCCAATGTCAAAGTGTGGGCAGGGTCATGCTCCCTCCGACGGCAGTAAGGGATAATCTATTCCATGTCTCTCTCTTATCTAATAGTGGTTTGCTGGACATTTTTGATGCCCCTTGGCTTCAGCTGCATCCCCCCATGTCTGCCTTCACCTTCACATGACATTCTCCCTGTGGGGTTTCTTCTGTGTCTAAGTTTCTCTTTTTCATAAAGCACTAGTTTTATTGGAATGGGGGTCCACCCTAGTCCATGATGACCCCTTTTTAACTCATATCTGCAGTGACCCTATTTCTGAATAAAGTCATGTTCTGAATTACTGAGGGTTAGGGCTTCAACATATGAATTCTGGGGAGACACAAATCAACTCATAACAATGCAATGAAAATTAAATTCAATGAAAATGAAGGTAGGAGAAGTACAGAGCTCTGTAGGAAGTATCTCTGTTCTCTCTACTTGCCTAAATCACCAAGATGCTATGGAGTTCTCCTTCCCAAACTCCTCCTTGGTAGCTCCACTGCACAGTGACCCCCATTTCAGCTTATAACCAATCCTTGGGCCTGTGCCCTGTATCCTCTACCAGGTTCTCGATTCTTTAAAAGCCAAGGATGTGTCTTCTCCTTCCCTTCTGACTGTCTCAGCAGCAACTCATCGCCAAAGCCAGCGTCATTATTGGAGGCCTGGTGACTTGATAACTATCTAGCATGGAGCAGGTGGTGCCACACATGAGGTCTTCCCTGCCTTTCCCTCCATTCTCTTACTCCAGTCTGTGTCCTGCAACCTCTGGGCTCCTCTTAGTCACAAAGCCAGCAGGAAATACCTTAGGAAGACATAGACTCCTCCAGAACCCTGTCCTGTGGATGGACTCTGAGCATAGTCTTGGAAAGAGGCATGGGCAAATGCTGCAGCACCTGGACCACTCCCTGTGATAAAAGCTACAACACAGCAGCAAATTACATCCTTCATTAATGAAAACGACAACCTCAATGGAGATCCTAATGATATCTTCAAATATCACAGGGTGTACATACAGCACTCAAGCTTTTAGCAGGGATATCAGAGCCAGGAATACATTCACAGAGCTGTTAGTGCTTTGACACATAGGATAGAATGCAAAGAAATACGAAAGAACACTTATTCATCTTCATTTGCATTTGTTCAAAACTCTGAGGAAAATATATGTCCTTAATCTACATATAATATTCACATATTTTATAGAATATTGAGTTTGATTACAAACTTATGCTTCTGTGACCTTTTTGAATAAACCATTGGGTTTTGTGGACCTGAGGTTAGAGATCCTGCCTGCTCCTAAGGCAGCAAAGCAGATGGTGCATTAATAATGGGGATATTAGGAGGATTGGCTTCCCAATTCCAGTGTATTCATTAATACACTTTAGACAGTTTAATTGCTTCCTGAAACACTAATTGAAAGAGGTTCATTTGCAAATGCCTAGGTTCTAATAATATAAATCTGGCACAGTGCCACAAAAGCCCCTTAAATACCATTGTAAGATGAATTGTGGCATTTAAATAAAGGCAGCTAGATTTTAAAAATAAAAGCAGTACAGTGAAATATATATATATAAAATTTTCCAGAGTCAAGGTAAGAAAACACAGTAGGTGTTGAATCTTTCCAATATTGGGGTTTATGAAATACTCACCAATGTCATGCAACTGAGCCTTGGGATTGTGAACATCTGGTATACTCTGTGACTTCAGCAGCACAAAGCAGAATGTTCTCGTTTACATAGACTCATTTCCTAGAGGAATAGCTATGGAATCTGTTATTTCAAGAGAACATGTGATTAAACGTTGTTACACTTTTGAAGGAAGAATTTTCCCCTTAAAATCATTCTGCCTACTGACCTTCCTTAAATTGTATTTCATGCCTTTACAGGCATATTGATTCTAGACACACTTCCCTAGTATTTACCAACCAAAACTCTGAGCAGTTTGGCTAAGAATACATAAAGAGATTGCTTCTTTGTGAAAAAATAAATACAGATTGATCAGCACCTAGATGATAGCAATTCTGTTTCTTTTGGTGGAGTAACTTTCTACAGTTAACTACATGAGTATTGGATGGATTGTTTATTGGCCGATGAAACTATGAGTAAGCCTTGAGCTTGTTATTAGATAACAGTACAGTAATCAGAAGCTCCAAATCTTCCACGCATCAGTGGGACCTTTGATGACTTCCTTTCCTTATGCAAAACAGGGGCAACATGCTTGACATAAGTTGTCATGCAATTAACTTCCAAGAGCTGAGCTCAGTTGGTGTCCAGCATTGTTCTGGGAATAGTTGAAGTCCCTTAGAGGTCAGACAGGTGAGACCCAAGTTCAAATGCAAGGCATGGTGATGAGCCAGGGAATTAGGAGTACAACTGCTAATTTTCCAACAGACAACTGGCATTAAATATGAGGGTGAGGGGCCTTCTAGAGTCTTTGTGGTAAGGCAATGAAGCTACCTAATGTCAGGATCTACTGGACATTTTAGGAACGAAATCGTTTCCCTCAAGAAGATAAGGAACAACTTGCTGCTTTCAAATGATTTATCAGTCCTGTTGATTGCTGTCCAGGTATGAATCTTTGCTTGAATTTCTGCTTTGAGTCTTACCTGTGGTAAAGACTAGTTGACCTGATAGTCTTTACCAGTGTAGTAGTCCTGTATGTGTAACTGACATGATTCCAGTTATACACATCAATCTATGATCGTGCTTTCGAGTTTATTGTGCTTTTAATGAGAGCTGTAAATTTAAATGTTACCTTTTTTTTTTGTTTAGAGGGACATTAATTTTTTATTTAAAATATTTTAAATATAAAGAATCGAAATTATCTTCCCATTTCTCAGTCTCTCAGCCCTAAACTCACTGAAGACAGAGATTATGACTTCAATCAAATATTATATAGAGTACCATCATAAAAGCACTTGGTGTAAAGTAAGTGTTATTTTGTTATTTCCATCTCTTTTTGTACTTTTCTTTGTCTTGCCTTTATTCCAAAAAGTGATCCTGAGTAGACACTCGGTAAACTTCAGTTGAGTTAAATTGAATTGAAATGGAGATAAATAATTATTATTTAGAGTAAATGGAAAGAAAATTGCTTATATCTCAGCCTAGACTAGAGCTATGTAAAGACAAGCTGTCCCTATGTTTGACCTAGTTGCTGAACATGTAGAGTTGTTGGTTTGACATCTTGCAGACAGACAAACTTTGAGAGAGATAATTCAGCTCCAAGAAATGTAATCACTTTCATGTAATCATTCTTAGGACCAGAGGAAAAATAGAACCTTACTTGTCCACTATAACCAACATTCCTATTATACATCTGGCCATCTTCATTTCACTCCTATTTCTTTTGATTTAGATATGGCCCCTCATATCTTATTGCACTGCATACTTGTACACCACAGGCCAGAGAAGAAACAAGATATGTTCCCAAATGGATCATCTCCCTTTTCACTTTTTTCTTTACTTCCCCTCTTAGCAAACTCAGAAACCTCAGAGTCATTCTCAGCTCTTCTCTTCTCTCACCATACAAACTGGCCACTACTTTTTGCCTGTCCTGTCTCCTCAGCTTCTAGTTGTTTTTCTTGTCTTCTCTCTTATCCCCTCTTCATCCATCCTTCACACAGTTTGCTGAATAACATTTCTAAACTGGAAGTCTGGACCCATCACTCTGCTGCTTAAAATCTGCAGGATGAAGTGTAAACACTTCAGAAAGGCACCCTTTCTTCACAGCTGCCAAGATCTTTCTCAGTAGTCGAGTTCTGATCCCCACTCCAAGTAACGTTAGTCTCTCTCTAAGGTGCCATGGGGCCTTTTGGTGTATTTTGCTATAATATTGATACACACACTGTCATTTGTTATTTTTTTCTCTGTCTCTCTAAGAGTCAGCCCTTGGAGGTAGAGACCTTGTTTTGTTTTTCTTTTAAATCTTTCTATCGTCAGTCATTTGCCAAAAAAAATTGACATATAATAGGTGCTCAATAAATCACTGTTGACTGTAATTGAATATAACAGGATGAAAACAGTTAGCTTTGATCTTTGGTAAGTAAAGAAATGTAAGCAGTATAAGAACCACGTAGTGTCAAGTTAGAGGGTCAAAGGCATTTTGGATCACAAGGCATTATGCTGAAAATTTGAGGGCTACATTCATACGATAGTATCTATACTACAGAGACCAGACTGTCTATATCTGAGATCTGTCTGATTTTGAGGCTTAGACCTTCATAGTTCCTCTGTGTATCTAGCTGTTATAGAAATATATAAATTGATATGTACACGTGTGTGTCTGTATGTTTCTCCATGTATATACATAAATATATGTCTCTGTGTTTCCAAGATTAAGGCTACATCTTAAAATGCATAAACAGTAGCACATTTTAATGAATATAAGTTATGCAATCAAAAAGAACATTGATATCAAATGTTCTTTTTCAACTTGCTAAATCCTATCAGACCAGAGGTCTCAAATTACCTTATTTAGGAAGATACCTCTGTGATAAAACACAGCCTCATAGGCAATATATTGTCCGCTGAAGTGAAGTTCACCTGATTTTCTTTTAGACAAGGACCTGAGAGAAGATGGTTTGGAGAACTACGTCCTCCTAGACCTGTTAAGGGGAAGAATAAAATTAATTAATATTATGGTGGGAAGAGTAAAAGAGAAGGGGAAATGGGAAGAAGAGAGATTTTGAGTCAAGTTTTAACTGCAAGCATGTTGCTCATATTTGATTCTGAGGAAGTATCTATTGTGGGCTAGTCCCTGGTGACTGGTAATTGGTGATAGCAGATTCTAGTTACAAGAAGACATTTAATTAAGAGCAAGGGTACAGGAAGGGTCAGGGTACTTTAGGGTCAGGTTTTTTGTTTTGTTTTGTTTTGTTTTGAGATGGAATCTTGCTCTGTTGCCCAGGTTGGAGTGCAGTAGTGCAATCTTGGCTCACTGCAACCTCCTCCTCCTGGGTTCAAGCGATTCTCGTGCCTCAGCCACCCGAGTAGCTGAGATTAACAGGCAGCCTGTGCCACCATGTCCAGCTAATTTTGTATTTTTAATAGAGACAGATTTTCACCATGTTGGCCAGGCTGGTCTCAAACCCCTGACCCCAGGTGATCCACACACCTCAGCTTCCCAAAGTGCTGGGATTACAGGCGTGAGCCACCATGCCTGACCAAGGGTCAAGTTATTTAGGGCATGATATCCTGGGTTCGCATGGCAGATCTAGAAGTGCCATTTCTGAAGGATTAACGTGCTGCCTTTCAATATTTAAATACCTACCAGTTTTGACCACTCTCATTATTTCCTCTCCTACTAATCACTGTTACAGGCACCAAATAGTTCCAGTTTCAACTGCATGCGGAGCCTTGGCTTAAGAATTTTCATGAATGTTTGCACCAAATCAAGTGAGTGAGTGAGGTTGAATCCAGATACAAAAGTTATAGTCACCAGAAAGGAATTAGAGAATAAAGTATCTGGTATTGTTAATAATTCTCAAAATGTTCTAGTGGAAAAAAATTTAAAGTTAGGTAGTTGCCTTAGATTACATTCATTGACATAGGTATGACCTGTTAGTGTTAATCATAAAGAAATTATTAACCATATATATTTTTTCTCAAACCGAAACCATACCTTTCTCATCCTCTCTTCTTTTTCTCTCTCTGCCACACACACACACACACACACACACACACACACACACACACACACACACCACCCACGTTGTAAATCACTAAAATCCACAGTAAATAATGTCATTCTACTTGTGTTTTTCTTTGTACAAATCTTGAAATAATTAGCCTTGCAAATCAAATATCACAATTGAGAGGAAAAGGAGGCATGCTTTGACTAGAAACAAGATCAGGTCTAAGGACTTGGACTGAATGATCTCTGTGTAAGTAGTGCATCTTCCATGCTCATTAAAGCAAGTTCAGGTAATTTCTGCTAGAGGGCACTTCTTATAACTTGTCTCTACTTAAACATAGTGAAACCTCTCTTTTTTTTTTTTTTTTTGAGACGGAGTCTCGCTCTGTCGCCCAGGCTGGAGTGCAGTGGCCGGATCTCAGCTCGCTGCAAGCTCCGCCTCCCGGGTTTACGCCATTCTCCTGCCTCAGCCTCCCGAGTAGCTGGGACTACAGGCGCCCGCCACCGCGCCCGGCTAGTTTTTTGTATTTTTTAGTAGAGACGGGGTTTCATCGTGTTAGCCAGGATGGTCTCGATCTCCTGACCTCGTGATCCGCCCGTCTCGGCCTCCCAAAGTGCTGGGATTACAGGCTTGAGCCACCGCGCCCGGCCCTCTCTTTTAAATAATCTGAAATTTCACACTAAACACTTCAGCTGATTTTATATAGGGAGTGTTTGCCATATATAGTCTGCCTAAATATATTAATCCCCTTCCTATTTTGAGGGTTTCCACTTTTATGAGTCTTTGTGCAAGGCCTCATTATGGAATTTAAAGGGAGCCCAAGGCTCCCTCCCCATGCCCTTTGTTAAAGGTGCATTCTTATGAATAGGCTTTGCCAGTTGGTTGCTCCTGCCCCAGAGGCATAGAGATGCAAAGACAGCGTAGACTTCATTTTCATGGTGGTGACATCTTGTCAGCTAGAGAGGTGTCAATCAGTGGGAGCCTAAGCATATTTTTCTTATGACTTGATTTTGGCCCTGATTCCTGCTCTCTCTTTGCTCTTAGTTTAGCTAGTAATTTTTTTAAAAAGATGATTAAAAACTAATTTCATGGCCATTTTTGATCAATTTATATTGACCAATTTATATTTTGTCAATTCAGGTCAGTTCTTCCAAATGTGTACTTTTTATCCTTTTATATGCTATGTGTAGAGTAATATATGTATTCTTGAGTATTTCATGTAGTTTTAAATAAGCACATGATTGTTAAGTTTTACTAGGTAAAATTATTGCATTTATTAGTTGTCTCTACTTAAACATAATGGAATGACTTAAATACTCTCAGATTTTACACTATCCCTTTTCCCTTCTCACAACAAATGTCCTAAATCTGTGAGAGCTTACTACAGCTACACTTTATAAAAGAATAGTTGCTTTAATTTTGTATTTTAGTGTATTGAATTATTTGACATTATTATTGAATCTCGGTTATGTTTAAAAGTCAAAGTCATTACATATTTTAAGTTTCCTTTGGGGTTTGTCTCTTCTTACTAGGACTGGCGCATGGAGAAAAGGTATATTTGAAAGACATTAGTAATGAATTTGCCAAATCTCATATGTAAAAAGGGTCAACTTCCTGGGCAAGACAAAAAAAATTCTAGTTCCTGTGAAGATGAACTAAAGAGAACTTGATTTCAAGTCTGAGAGATTCAAGGAGATTTAGGGGTCAAATCTTTCCTTCTACCTAAATGTATAGAGAAAGTCCCTTGCTTCTTCCCTCCGCCCTACCATGAGGGCTTTCCTTAAAAACCCAGGAAAGATGTGAGACTGGAGAGGGGAGTTGTTGGCAATTTACAGGCCATGGTGTCATGTGTAAATCTGCAAAGCCAAATTAGTTCCACAGTCTGTTCAGCTGTAATAGAAATTCTCCTCCCTTGGTGGTGGTCTTATACAGAGAAAAGTTTGGACTGGGTTATAAGAAAATGGTGTTCTGTATTTGCCTATTGGTGACATGGTTTTAGATGACGAATCAAGCTAGACCTCCAAAATATAGTTGACCTGTGAGGTAGGCTGCTTACCCTACAGTATGGACCGAGGGAGTTCAAGCAACGTGTGTTTGTGTATCTTCTCTGTGAGAACATGTAAAGAATTGGTTTTTCTCCTTTTATTTCTTTTTAAGACACTGGGATTTGGCTATACTCATTCATCTTTCAAATGTAAAACATAGTCTTGAGAGTTTGGATGGCAACAGACAAATCTGAATTTCTACATGGCTTCAAGTAACTTCTCCTGACAGCTTTAGACAGACATATTGATTAATAATTATGTCCCTAGCAGTAAGTATTCCCCCTGAGCCATTCTCCATTTTATTATAGTGTAAATATGTAATCTGCACAAAATTAAAGCTATTATGTGCTTGAAACACTGGCTGCTCAAAAGATGTTTATTCTAAAGGATAAGGCTGGTTAAAGTTGCTGCTAACTCTTTTTTTTTTTTAATTCAATACTAATTTTTTCTCTCCCCACTTCAAAACGGTATTCCTGAGTCCTTATTTCTTCTGAACTATTCTATTTTCCATCTAAGACATCTCTTTATGGAGCTGCAAATGATCTTGAGTGTGAACATTCAATGTTCATGTCACCACCTCTGCTGAAACCTGAACTGTTAAATTATGAATTCGTGGTCTCGTTTCACACCATGCTAGCCCAGGCTAAAGCACTCCCATAAGAAATGTCAGTTTTCATCTAAACGTGCTGCATAGTAAATGTCTTCTCCCTGGAGCATGCCCTATTTGTTGAAAAAAAGACACAGAAATTTCAGAGTTCATATGTTGCACTTAGGGAATCACACAGCTGGTTTAAAAATTAGTGCATTTGGAATAATTAATGGTTGACTGGAGGCATTCTGCTGTTAAGTATGGTTCAAAATGTTCTTGACAAGTAGAATGTTAGAAATTGTCCCTAAAATTCTTAGATGTCAGCGTGTTTGGAAGACAGTCTAGATGAATGAGACTCCAAGGAGTCTCGAGCAGAGTTTTTAACATGAACACAAAATTTCCATGCTCATGTAAAGTATGCTGTAGTATATTGTGAAGATTACGTGAATTAAAACATGCAAATTATCTGGAATTGTATCTCATACATAGTAAGTGCTTAATAAAGTTGTCTGTTATTATTCTTTCTCTTCTTTCAGGGACTTTTATCCTGCTTAAGGGAATTTAAAAACTGACAATACTAGAATTTAGATTCTGGGTAAACTAGAGAATTATATAATTTCATGAACTGAGTCATTAGTGGGGCTGTTGGAAAAGGATTGCTTTTATATTTGCCACCATCCTAAAGGAACAAATAATCTGACATATTTCTCAGAGATGTCTCTTTGAGACACCTTTCATTGATACGTGTTGGTTCTTAAACCATGGGGATAAGTCTAGATTTGAAAGGAACTTGGACAGAAACCTATTTAGAAAATACAAATCCAGGTTTGCAAAATAGTTCCTACAAATATTTCACCTTTGCTTGACCTTGAACAGTTTCATGAAGAACGGATTTGTTTGAAGGTGACAAAAAGAAAATAAAATGAAGTCACATTGGTTTCACTGGGGCAGAATTGGAATTTCTGTATAAATATGTTATTGAACTATATCATATTCATTCATTCATCCATTCACCTATTCAAAGCATTTATTGAGTGCCTGCCTACTAGGTGCTTGACATTGTTCTAGGTGCTAAGATATAACAGTGAACAAAACTGACAACATCTCTTACCCCAAAGAGTTCATAGCCTAGGAAGAAAATGAGATAAATATTAAGTAAACAAGTGATATAGAATGGGTCAAATAATAAAAAGTGCTATGCAGAACAACAGAGCAGGGTAAGAGGCAGAGGGGTATAGAGGTTAGAAAGAGATTTACTCCTTAGAGGGAAGATCTTTCTAGGAAGTCAATGTTTAGAATACTTACCTGAAGGGAGTGAGAGCAAGAGAGCAAGGTATGTGGGCACCAGTGGTTCAACAACAGTTGAAGCAGGTGAATTTAAAAGGCCAGTTAGACATTCAGATGATGATATTGGATTTGCAGTTCAGCAGCTAGATACTGTAGCCTGTAGTTCAGGACTAGAGGCACATGGAATTGTCAACCTATTGGAGGTTCTTAGAATCAAGAGGTTAAATGGGTTTACCAAGAGTGTGAAGATGAAAGAGAGGTTTAATGTCTGAGCCCCAAGGAACTCCAAATGTAGAGGCTGGGAATATGAGGAGGAACCACTAAAGGAGACTCAGAAGGAGTATTTGTGAGGAAGAAGAGCAACAAGTAAGAAGGTGTCTCAGAAACCAAGTAGAACGGCATTAATATCTAAAACACTAATATAACACTGAATAGATTAAATATCAGGTTAATATCTAATGGAATGATGTATCTCTTATGTCAAATATTACTTTAGCTAGAAGGCTTTGGAATTTTCCATATGTTATTAAAGCAATGGTTTACAGAATTAGGAAGATCATAATGGTGTTTGGGAAACATTTCCACTGGCTTGAATAGAAACCAAACATCTGTAACCAGGAATGGCACAATAATGTCAATGAAAAGTCATTGAGCTTTTCGCTTCATTTCCAGGGAGGCATGCTTTAACTTTGACAAAGTTTGGATTGATTGATTTAATTTCCAAACATACTTCAATTTTAGCAGAGGCTGAAACAGTTGACTCACACCCATCATCTGGGGCTGGCATCCCAGATGTAACATGAGCTCTGATGACATCAGGTATCTCCAACTAGGGCTGTTTTTGAAGGCAATTCACAGGAGAGTGTTCATGTGAGCTTAGAAAACCTCAAGGATGAATAAAAAAACAAAGTCTAATTGTGAGTGAGCTCCCTGTTTGGGGAAGAAATTCAATGATTCATTCAATCAACTGAGAGCCTCTCTGTGTTACAGAAATACCACATACCAGGTAGGTCAGGTTGAGCAAAAAATAAAGGGAGAAATACAGTAACATTAAGTAAGAAAAACAGGATGCAAAATTATACCATATATGAGGCATAAAGCTAAAAAATGTTAAAAATTAGACATATTAAAAATATGAAGAAAAGGTACTTAGGGAACTAAGAAATGTTCTAATTTCATCTATAATTTTCCATATTTTCTCAATGTTTCTAATATGAGTATAATTGCTTTTATAACAAGAAAGCAAACTTTAATGAAAATATAAGTAACTGAAAACTTTATTCATTTATTTTTTTCTTTAACATCTAATAGGGGAAAGAAAATAGTGTTTATTTTTACCTATCCTTCCTTTACGTTTATACCCTATTTATGAAATTCAACTTCAACTATGCTAATGGTTGTGAAAAGCATGCAGCCACCCTACCTGCTATCAGAGTGGATTGCCTGGAGTGCTGCCTTCTCAAGCTGCTGTTTTATTAATGATCTTGAAACTGAAATACTAAGGAATGAAGAAGTGTTAAAAAGACTTTGTGATATGCTACCAACATTGCCAAGAAAATGAAAGACACTGAGATGAGAAAGCACTAGGGAGGGTATCGGAGAGCCAAGTGTTCCATTTTCTGAGCCTCTGACCTCTGCAGTCAGGGTTTCTTAATACCAGTCATCCCTGGGTCAGGCTTGTGTCATCCACCCTCCACCTGCATGCAATCATCTATCTTCTGAGAAGTCTGACTTGTCCTTAATAAAGCTTGGGTTGTTTGATTTTATTTTCAAACATATTTCAATTGCAGCACAGTTGTAATTTTGGAGGAAAAAGAAAGATTTATCCTTCATACTCTCATGTTATTAATTTTCTTTTTATCCCCCTTTTTTCTCTTTTTTTTTCTTTTCTTTTTTTTTTGAGACTAGAGTCTTACTCTATCACCAAGGCCGGAGTGCAGTGGTATGATCTCAGTTCACTGCAACCTCTGCCTCCTGGGTTCAAGCAATTCTCCTGCCTCAGCCTCCCAAGTAGCTGGGACTACAACTGCCCATCACCACGCCTGGCTAATTTTTGTATTTTTAGTAGAGATGAGGTTTCACCATATTGGCTAGGCTGGTCTCGAACTCTTGACCTTGTGATCCACCTGCCTTGGCCTCCCAAAGTGCTAGGATTACAGGTGTGAGCCATCATGCCTGACCTATTAATGTTTTTAATAGAGGAGAAAGATTATTCAAAATGAGTATCCAGTGGTCCACTTTGCCTAAGTTAAATTACATATTATTAATGTGTTTTATAAAATTAAAAATGTTTTAAATGGTTTCAGGTTCATTTTTTTTCTTTCAAGCTACATGTAGCTATAGTTTTACTACCTGTTTTATTTAAACTGAAAAAGATAGTATATGTTCAGAGGATGTAATGGGTACCAGAAACAAATGAAAAATGAAAAACAGAATTGCAAGGTTATCTGCAGCTGTTTACTTCTGTAGAGGAGTTATAGATGGGGCAGCCTTATAGAGAAATACCCGTATCTTTGGGATCACCAAGGCATACTTGGTAACACAAAACTGTGAAGTAAGTTCTTTGTAGCATCATAAGGGTTCACTGAATTCTTAAAGCAGCCAGTGTCTTCCTTCTTTACACTTTTATTATTTTATTTTTTGAGGAGTCTCACTCTGTCGCCAGGCTGGAGCGCAGTGGCATGATCTCAGCTCACTACAACCTCCACCTCCCAGGTTCAAGCAATTCTCCTTCCTCAGCCTCCTGAGTAGCTGGAACTACAGGCTACCATGCCCAGCTAATTTTTGTGTTTTTCGTAGAGGCGGGGTTTCACCATGTTGCCCAGGATGGTCTTGATCTCCTGATGTCGTGATCTGCCCACCTTGGCCTCCCAAAGTGCTGGGATTACAGACGTGAGCCACTGCACCCAGCCTTTTTTATTTTTTATTTTACTTTAAGTTCTAAGATACATGTGCAGAATGTGCAGGTTTGTTACATAGGTACACACATGCCATGGTGGTTTGCTGCATCTATCAACCCATCATTTATGTTTTAAGCCCCACATGCATTAGGCATTTGTCCTAATGCTCTCCTTACCCTAGCCCCCAACTCCCTGACAGGCCCCGGTGCGTGAATGTACCCCTCCCTGTGTCCATGTATTCTCATTGTTCAACTCCCACTTATGAGTGAGAACATGCAGTGTTTGGGTTTCTGTTCCTGTGGTAATTTGCTGAGAATGATGGTTTCCAGCTTCACCCATGTCCCTGCAAAGGACATGAACTAATCCATTTTGATGGCTGCATCGTATTCCAGGGTGTATATATGCCACATTTTCTTTATCCAGTCTATCATTGATTGGCATTTGGGTTGGTTCCAAGTCTTTGCTATTGTAAATAGTAGCAGCCAGTGTCTTCTGTGAGTAAATAACCAAACTAGAGAGCAAAGAACTGAAGTATTCTCTCACTGGGTAGTTGGCTATTAAATGCTTGCTACTTGGGTCTTGTTACCATAGTTTCAGTGAAACTGAAGTAGGCAGAGCAAGGACTGGAGAAGATGTGCAGTAGCAGCAGGAACAGGCAATGGGCACCATCTCCCACTGAGTGCTCGTCCTCATGTGGCCTTGCACTTTATCTATCTGTCTCACTCACTACTTGCAAATGCTTTCTTAAGTGGGTAGCCACTTCTCATTTTCACAGATGGGGAAATGGAAACTTACAGAGATTAGATCATTTGCCAAAGAAGACATTGAGCAACAAGCTTTCAAACTTTGAGTCCATGATCCTTTTTTTTTTGGGGGGGGGGGCAGGAGGAACTGAGTTTCACTCTGTCACTCAGGCTGGAGTGCAATGGTGTAATCTCGGCTCACTGCAACCTCCGCCTCCTGAGCTCAAGTGATTCTCCTGCCTCAGCCTCCCGAGTAGCTGGGATTACAGGCATGCACCATCGCGCCTGGTTAATTTTTGTATTTTTAGTAGAGATGGGGTTTCACCTTACTTCCCAGGCTGGTCTCGAACTCCTGATTTCGTGATCCGCCCACCTCAGCCTCCCAAAGTGCTGGTATTACAGGCTTGAGCCACCGCGTCCAGCCTATGATCCATTTTTAAAAGGCTGCACTACTCCAGACTTTGACTTTATTAGACTCTGTCTCTTTATGTTGTTTTAAGGCTTTTATTCTTACTTTTAAAACTTTCTTAAGAACGTCTAAAATCTTTCTTCTGTTGTCTCTTCCTGAGCATCTGCAAACAATCAACACCTCTAAAATGAAATTCACCCAAAACAACAGGGCCTTCTAGTAAAAGGAAACCCATAAAAAGCACACCTGGTATTTTTTGAAAAGATGCCATTTTTGATGGATATAAATTGGACTTCAACAGTAGACATATTTAACCATATTATATTTGACCTAAAAATCACCTCCAAGTTGTCAGAGGTACCTTTGTGAAAACTTTATCTTAAACAGTGTGTGTTGATGTGCTTTACTAAAAGAGATGTGAAATAAGTGACTAGATTCTCAGAAGTAAGGCAGTGATTTTAAAAAGTGCCTTCCCCCACCCACCTGGAAATAATGAGCTTCATCGATAGAAGTGCCTGTGCCGTGGCCATCAGGCCCTTCCAGAGTACTTGGCAGTCTAATTGGATGGCTTCTAATCCTGGGACATTCAGGCTCCTATCACCTGCCTCAACTCAAGAGCTCCAATTGATTAGACAGTGATGGGTTATAAGGATTTTCTTGGAAAGTGTGTTCCTAGGCTTTCATACATCAATAGCAGAAGGAATAGACTTCAGAGTGTTGTTCATTGTTCCTGAGAGTTATACTCCCAGCTTCTCATAATGGAATACAAGTATTTTAGCATCTCCCTTTTTGCTCATCGGCCTGCTCCATCTGTTGCTATCCTTCAGTTTCCTGACTTAGACTCCTCTTCTCTGCTTTTCCCACCAGAGGTCCTGCTTCCTTTTCTCACAGCAATTTACTAGACTTTTCATTATTCATAATAAACCATCAAGGATATGCTAACACTAAGGCAAAACCTGTTTTGCATTGATTCATTAAGCAAATATTTATCGGCCCCATGTGAGGCACTGTTACCAGCATGGGAGATGTATTGGTGCAGAAAAAGTCGTCATAAAACTCATGCTCCTGGAGTGGAGGCTGACAATAAATCATTAGAAGCTCAGACAGGGATGAGCACTCCAGAGAAAAGCAAGGTAGGAACAGGGAGATGGGGGTGCCAGGAGGGGGATACCATTTTATATTTAGTGATCAAGGAAGATCTGACTTCCTTTTCTGATCAAGCTGATAGTTGATCTGAAACTTGAAGGAAGTGATTGTGAATTCATGTGGATATCTGGGGGAAGAGTATTCCTGGTAGAGAGAACAGCAAGCACAAAGGGTTTGGGAATGGTATGAGTGTGACTGTAGCAGGGCAGAGAGCAAGGAGGAGCAAGGCTGGAGATGAGGCCAGGTAGAAAACTGAACACATAGGGTCTCATAGACTCATAAATAAGGGCTTGGGCATTTACTGCAAGTGAGATATGAAGACTCTGGATGGGTTTTTAGACAAAGAGTAACATAATCTGACTTTCATTTTAAAGGAATCACTGTGACTACTGAGATAAGAATAGACAATATGAGGGTAAGGGAGAAAGCTGAGAGACAATTGCAATAACCCAGGAGAAAGATGATCATGGCTTACATCAGGCGGAAAGAGTGGCGGTGAGAAAATCAGTTGAATCTGGATATATGTTACAACAATTCTCCTAGGAAAGCTTGAAATTAATGATTGCAAATGCTTTAAACTTCTCCAGCTCCTCAAGTTCTTACATCTAGCAAGAAAGTTTCATGTGTTCTAGATGCCCTCAACTCGCCTGTCTCAGGTCAAAAGCTACACTCTATCATAAAGAAAAAGGAAATGAGACCGTCCTAGGCTGAATCCTGATTCAGGAGATAGGTGGCTGTGTGGAAGTTACTGAACCACCCTTTGCCTCAATATCTTCATCTATAAAATGAAAATAAGAGTAGTTAGGGCTGTGTTGAGAATTAAGTAAGATCAATCCATGGAAAGTACTTAGTGCAGTGACTGGCATGTAGGCAAAATTCAGTAAATCTTAGCTGCTGCTAAAATGATTTTAAATTATTGCACATGCTTACATCTAAGTCCTCAGTGAAGGCCTAGCCAATTCTACTCTTTTCTGAGTCCTCAGGCTTTCTTTCTCAGCCTCTGAAGCTGTCTACTTCAGCCATACTTACCTCTCAAAGACTTTGCTCACAGTATCCGTGGATTGCAGCTCCCTTGTTCTTCTCCCTTTCCCGTGTCTTCCAAGGGCATCCCCTCCAGCCCCCTGGACTCAAACTTCCCAGTTGTATTTTTTTTAAAATCAAAGGTTACTTCCCTCTCTTTTATTTCCTCAGTCTATGTAGAAGCCTGCTTACTCTTGATTTCCTAGATTTCAAACTCATGCCCATAAAGCCCAACGCTGAGGAATATTGATTGGATCCCTGTATCTACTTAAATTTTCCTCATGGTTCTTCCCCATTCTTTGCTCTTTCCAAACTTCCCTCTTCTCTGCTTCAACACTTACTTTTTCTTTTCTTTTCTTTTTCCTTTCCTTTCTCTCTCTCTCTCCTTTTTTTTTTTTTTTTTTTTTTCTTTTTTTTGATGGAGTTTTGCTCTTGTGTCCCAGGCTGGAGTGCAATGCCACGATCCAAGCTCACTGCAACGTCCGCCTCCTGGATTCAAGCAATTCTCTTGCCTCAGCCTCCTGAGTAGCTGGGATTACAGATACCCATTACTATATCCCCTCCCTTACTTTTTAACCAGTAGTTCAGATAGGTTGCCGAGAGCCTTGCCTGTTGACTCCTTCCATTTGCTGCTTGTGAAGCTACCACTACAGTTTCAATTCTTTCCCCATCTCTCAAGACCTGTGGGCAGCTCCCCACTGCTTATTCAGCTGACTTAGGTGGGCATTTGGAGCATGTCCAGTATATTCTTTGTTTGCCAGGTGTTTTCTTGGACCATTTAGGAGGTCACTGAATCCTGGATATGTCCTGATGGGCCCCAGCTTTGCCCACGCTTTCTAATAGAAGCAAAAGTACAATGCTGCTTCCATGCTTCATCTTGCCTGGGTACACTGGCCCCATTCCACATTTCTGCTTCTTGAAGACTTGAATTACTCTAATGGACTTGCAGCTCCATAAAGCCAGGTGTGATTCTTTAAATCCTATGCTTATGCATTGTGCTGTGAACCGCTCCACATCTTGGGATTCATCCACAATAATAACAATGCACCATTAGCTTTTTTCTACTTCACATTTCATGATTGCCTGATGACTGCACTTGTATTCTAGATGCATTCAAAGAGGACTCAAGTGCACTAATGCACACTCAATTTTTATTAAAAAAAGAAGATAAAAGAGGGCCCTTAGAGAAATGATGATGTTAAGAATTATTATGGAGTGTAACTAAAACTTTGCTTCTAGGTTGTGACACTGATATCCTGAAATTCTCTGTTTATTTTTTAATTTAAAACTTGCCTTTGTTTCTTTTTGCTTTAATTCCTTTCTAAATAAGCAAAAGCATTTGAACAGCATGTTATAGTTTGTAAAGTACATTTATGCACATTCTGTTATTCAAACAGTATCTAAACACAGAAGCCTTCCTTGGAGAAAGATAAAAATAAATCAATATTCTGCCTTCAAGGAGTTTCCTATCTGATTGGATAGAGACAGACAAAAAAAAATTAACTCATGATTATGCAGTTGGAGTTATCATTATTATATAGTCAGGCTAGGGCTCTTTAATAGGAAATATATTTAAAGCAGTGTGAAAAGGGCTGAAGAAGCTTCTGACACATCTCTCTCTTTGCTGGCTGAGCAAACAGCTTAATCCTCAGCTTTTCCACCTGTCTTCTTGGGAGTGCCAACAAGTCCCCACCCATTTCCCCAACTCTGGCCAACTGTGCTGGGGCTGGGTTGTGAACTGATTGCATATGTTACCAAGGAAATTATTGGGATGTCAAATGGCAGTGTCATCTTCCTGGCAACACAACCTTGAGCAGATTGTGATCTAGTGACCTAGAGGCACATCATTCAAAATGCCAGTCCCATTGCTGGTCCATCCCCCATTTTCACTCTCCAGGCAGGGACCTCATCTGGCCAGGGAGAAGTACAAATAGATCAAGAGTTCCATTTCTTAAACCTTTTTCTAGAGTGGCTGCTTGCAGATTGTCGGCCACTCCCCACATTTAGCAAGGTAAAGCTTGACCCATAAAGAGTTACTGTCTCTCGGTCCTTCTACGTTAGCTTTTCCCACGTTACACCAGGGAGCTCGCAAATATAGTGAATTCTACAAAAATTGAAAGGAGACTCTCATTTTCCTAAAATATGTGGAGCCCTATTTTTTTGTATTGTAGACCACAAAATAAATGCTTAACATATGTTAAAATATTTGCTCAAAATAATTCCTCATTTTCTCCCCCTGGATATCAGACACTTTCTCATCTTTTTCTCTTTTCTTGAGATGATTGTGTGGATGTGTTCTTGTACTGCCCCAGGTTTTTTCATGTCCCTTTGATGTAGGCTTAGTTTGATATTCCAGATGAATACTGTGTTTATTTTATTACAGAAAAACATAATTCTCTTCAAAAGTCAACAAGCGTGTTTGAGCTCTTCAAAGCCTGCAGTACACATATCTAGTATAAAAGTCTAGTTTGTTTAATTCATTGATATGCAATCTTCCATTAATTCACTCCATAAATGATTATTGTACATCTAGTAAGGCGTGATTCTAAGCAATATGAGGTTAGAAAGATAATCAAACGGATCTCATTGACAAGAAACATATAGTACAAAAGTAAGTGTAATTTAAAGTTGAGTATGACAAATGCTGAAAGAGGTACTTAAAGTGTTATGGAGAAGAGTAGGGCTAATTAATATTTCTTTCTTTTTTCAGGGTAAAAAGAAACATTTCTATTTTTCTTAATAATATTATTGCTGGCTGTTGTAGTCTGTTTTGGGTTACTATAAAAGAATACCTGAGGCTAGGTAATTTATAAAGACAAGATGTTGGCCGGGCGCGGTGCATCACGCCTGTAATCCCAGCACTTTGGGAGGCAGAGGTGGATGAATCACGAGGTCAGGAGATTGAGACCATCCTGGCCAACATGGTGAAATCCCATCTCTACTAAAAATACAAAAATTAGCTGGGCGTGGTGGCACACACCTGTGGTCCCAGCTACGTGGGGTGCTGAGGTAGAAGAATCGATCGAACTTGGGAGGCAGAAGTTGCAGTGAGCTGAGATGGCACCACTGCACTCCATCCTGGCCACAGGGTGAGACTCTGCCTCAAAAAAAAAAAAAAAAAAAAAAAAAAAAAAGATGTTTATTTGTGGCTCACAGTTTTGCAGTCTGTATGAAAAGCATGGTGTGGCAATCTGCTCAGCTTCTGGTGGAGGCCTCAGGTTGCTTCCACTCATGGCAGAAGGGGAAAGGGAGCTGATATGTACTGAGATCACTTAGCCAGAGACAAGAAAGAGCGGGGAGGTGCCGGCTCTTTTTAACAACAAGCTCTTGCCCAGGAACTAATCGAGTGAGAAAGCGCTCATCTCCCAGGGAGGACATTAATCTATTAATGAGAGTTCTGCACCCATGGCCCAAATACCTCCCAACAGGCCCCACTTCTCAACACTGCCACACTGGAGATGAAAATTCAACATGAGACTTGGTGGGGACAAACAAAGCATATCGACACCATAGCACTTGCTCAGAGAACTAATTTTTATAAACTCATGTTTAATATAAAGCTAGCATCTACATTTGAGCAGAAAAATGATTTTAGAAGTATCCTAACATAAATGTAGGCTTCATTAGTGACCCGTGGTCATTTGATGCTATGATACTTTGTTGGCTTATTAGAGAATTGTTTTCCCCTTTTGTGCTATTAAACATCTGGGAGGTGGTTCCTGTCCTCTCAAGCAGGAAAACACATCACCTTGATTATCAAAGAAGCTGTGATGGAGCCAGACCAGCGCAGAAACCCACAAGGGTAGTTCAATTCAGACCATGAATGTTGGACAAATTGTTTAACGACTCTTTTCTCATTGGAATGTAGGAGGAATAAGGAATTCCTCATGGGATTCTTCTCCTATATTTTTTGACATCATGTAGTCTCTCTGACTGGCATGAATTATGAATTAGAGACACTCCAGAGTTGATGGCCTTGCTATTAAGCTGTGCTGACCTCTGGTTTCATGATGGCTTGTACATTTTGAAAGGGTGGTGAAAATTTTCACAAACATGTATAGATAAAAACACAACCCGAGGCATCTCCATTACCCTGAGGGAAAAGAAAGCATTCTAGCCTCTTAGGATTTTTATAGTGGAAAATATAAAATTTAAAGGATTCATATACTTGCCAACAGTAGGGTCAGATATTTTAGCACTCTGTGTAAAGAATTTGGGTAGCAATCAACTAAATATTCTACAGAGAATTAGTTTCTTTTTCTTTTACCTCTACTCAAATAGAATCAGGAAGACTTGATTGTTTTATACTAAGTTCTGGTTCATTCTGCATCAGTCACCTTTGCCTAATTACCTATCTGGAAAATTTCTCCTTCCCTTTTATGTCCTTGTTGCCTCCTCTCTGATTCCTTCCCCCTTCTTCTCAAATTGAAGCACTCGTATTCCTATGCTCACATCAGGCTTTGCGTATATTTCTACTGTGGGGTTATTATAATCTACTGTAATTGTGCACTAATTACACTGGGCAATAATGTGTATGTCTTTGGTGCCTGGATTGATCATTAGTTTGTAGAAATAATCCAATAAATGTTGAAGGAAGAGAGCAAGAGAAAAAAAATAAAGGGACTAAGATACAAAGGAAAAGGAAAATAAAAACGATAAAAAGCAAGAAAATAATCTTTTGGTCAAATCATGTTAGGTAATTTTTTTCTTTTTATTTAAAACAATATACAAGTAAAATATCATTGTAAAATCTTCGACAGAATTATATAAAGATAAAATTCAGAAAATGGGATTATGCGTTGGTCTTTCTACTTAAAAATATATGTTTGGCCTCATTCAATAGCCCTACATGTAGGTATATTAATTTGTTTTTATAAAGCAGCAAAACATTCTGTAGTGGGTGGAGCATGAATTACATTTCCACTTGTTTGCCAATGGCTATTGAAATGATTTCAATTATTTTCCTTTTCAAACGTTACTACAATAAATATATTAGTACTTGAGTCAGTATTTATGTAGAGCTAATCAGTAGAAAAGAATTGATGGGTCCAAGTAAATGTGCTTTAACTTTTAGAGAGATCCTTCCAAAATGTTGTCCAAAAAGATGGTGACAATTATTTTCACCTTCACCAGCGTTTTCCCCATCACTGGCAACAAAGGACACTTTAAGCCTCAGCTTTTTTTCTGGGTTAATTTTATAGATAAAAAGTAATATTTAATTTTTATTTTAATTTGCATTTACTAGATTATCAGTAAGCTAGGATATTGTTTACTACATATGCATCATTTCTTAGAATTTCATTGTCATTTACTCATATCATATTATATTAAAAACTTTATGATATATGCAGTAAATAATTTCTCCTGGTCATTTACTAGGATTTCGTATAAAATTCTTATGAAGATTCACTGTTTAATGTAATCTAATTTCTTGACAGTTGCTAATCCATGTGTCATTTGCACAGTACTTCTGTGTCAACAAGAATTATCCAAAGCCCTCCAATCCCAGTGTTGCTGTATAACAAGGATTTCACACCACTTCAGTCCCCAAGGGAGTCAAATCCTATATGTAAAACAAGGGGTTCCTCATAATGCTGAATATTTAATGAAATTGTGCACTAGGCTGAATTGATTTGATATGCATGTGCTGCTTTCTCTCTGGTGAACTCCTTAGTGTTCTGAAAACATGATAGTGATTCTGACATGCCCTTCATGGTTTAACAACAACTTCTTTCAAGACAGAAGCTGTACACCTGCAAATTGTGCTTCCATCTGATCTGGCATGATCAGATGCCCCATTATATTGTAGCAGGTAGATTCTCTTAAGGGTAATATACAGGGCTGAAGTTTTCCATTTAATTATTGTTTTTATTTCAGAAACAATTTTAATTTTTGTTTCAGACTACTAGGTAAAAGGATATTTATTATATTTGCAGGTGCATTTTCCTTCTGCTCTTGTTTGATTTGAATGTCAGATGTAAAATTTAGCCAATTTACATAATCTTTAAGGGAATCCATTAACTCATTACTAGCCTTGGGAAATTACCTCCACCTGCTTCATCCCCTTGCATTACCAACCTGAGCTTTGCTAAATGAGCAGACTGAATATATTTGTATATTTTCTTTTACTAAGGAATTTCCTAGGACTCTTCACAACTAGGAAAAGAAGAAAACACTGGTGCAGTAAATAATCTAAGTTCCTTGTAAACTTCAGGATTATTATTTATGACATGAAAATATACTAATATTTTATTGATATTGTTCATCCTACTAAGTTCAAGCTTACCTGTCCAGATTTTAAGACTAGAATTGGGCCCTACAGTATCAACCCATACCTACTTCCTTTCTGTTTTAAAGTTAAGATATAATTTACATGTAATAAATTTATTCATATCAAAGTATACAATTCAATCAGTTTTTGCAACTATCTATCATCATTAACCACTACCACAATCAGGATATAGAATATTTTTATCATCAAATTATTCCTTTTGGCCTTGCCCAACCAAAAGCACCTACAGGACCCCAGATACAGTATTTCCTGTCCATATACTTTCAGGTTTTCTAGAATTTCATAAACATTGAAACCAACAGTAATACTCTTTTGTATCTGGTGTCATTTATTTAATGTGTTGTGATTCATCCAGCTCATCACATGTATAGCTTGTTCCTTTTTATTTCTAAGTATTCAATGGTATGGATGTAATAGAATATCTTCATTCACCAGTAGGTGGATATATAGGTTGTTTCCAATTATCAGTTATTAAGAAATACATTACTGCAAACATTCTAGTAGATGCCTTTGTGTGGTCATATGTATTTACTTATATGTTTAAATACCTAAGAATAAACCTGCTGAGCTATATGCTGAGAATATGTTTAAATAGCTGAGAACTACTAAGTTGTTTTCCAAAAAATTGTATGTTGCATTCCTATCAGCAATATATGAAAGTTGTAGTTTCTCTAAATCTTCCCTTATGCCTGCTATTGTCAGTCTTTCTAATTTTAGCTATTTTGGTGGGTATGTAGTGATATCTCATTGCAGTTTTAACTTATGTTTCCCTGATGACTAATGACATTCAGAATCTTTTCATGTATTTATCATTCATATGTTTTCTTTGGCATAGTGTCCAAATCTTTTGACCATATCTAAAAAAGGAATTATTTGAATTTTTATTATACAAGAATTCTTTATATATTATGTATACAATCCTATATGAGGTATATGTTTTGAAAATGTGACTTGTCTTTTTATTTTCTTGAAAAATGTTTTTTGAGGAGCAAAGGTTTTTAATTTTTATGAACTTCAATTTGTAATTTTTTATAGCTTGTGATTTTTGTGTGTGTGGGAAAAAAATAAATTCTTATACCACAACAATCGACAGAAGACTTCTATAACCTCTGATCACCAAGAAGTGAGTGGGAACTTTTCTCCACCAACATCCAATCAACCAATTCTGCAGAGGAGTTTTCAGTGAATACCACCTGTGGGTTCTCTGATTCAATTCGGTTCTGCCACTGTCTACCTGGAGATTGCGTCAGATCACACAGGTTGAGGGTTAAGTCCCACAAGACTGCCCCTACTTCTGAGGCCAATCTCAAGACCCATATTGTTTCACCTGTGCCTCTAATGGACAGGCTGTAGATAGGGTTCCCACAGCCTCTTCCTTGGACTCAATTAATTTGAGGAGAGGCTCACAGAACTCAGGGAAACACTTACGTTTACTGCTTGTTATAAAAGGCATTACAAAGGACACAGATGAAGCGATGTGTAAGGCATGGCGTGCGGGAAGGGACGTTGAGCTTTCATGTCCTCTCTGGGGGCACCACCTTCCAGGGACTTCCATGTGTTCCATTATCCAGAAGCTCCTAGAACCCAGTGCTTTTGTGTTTTCATGGAAAGCTCTATGAAGTAGGTAGGATTGATCAAATCATTGGCCATTGGTGATGAGCTTAACCTTCAGACCCTCTCCCCTCCTTGGAGCCTTCTAATTCTGCCTTTGTCTTTCCAGCAACCAGCCCCAGTCTTGAAGCTACCTAGGGGCAGCCAGCCATCAGTTAATGCATTGGCATTCAAAAATATACTTATCAGTCACTTTAGAGAGTCCAAGGACTTTAGGAGTTGTATGCCAGGAAATAGGAAAGGATGAAGACCCCAAGAATACATTTCACATATCACAGTGTGCTGTCTAAGGAATCTTTGCCCACCAAGATTATAAAGTTTTTTTTTTCTTCGGTGTGTTATTTTTGCATATTAGGTGAAATGAGAGTCAAGTTTGATTTTCACATACTTTTTCCAGCCTGAATTATCTTGGCATCTGTATTAGTCTGTTTTCATGCTACTGATAAATACATACTCAAGACTGGCCATTTTACAAATGAAAGAGGTTTAATTGGACTTCCAGTTCCAGGTGGCTGGGGAAGCCTCACAATCATGGTGGAAGGCAAGTAGGAGCAAGTGCCGTCTTACATGGATGGCAGCAGGCAAAGGGAGAATCAGGAAGACTCAAAAGTGGAAACCCCTGATAAACCATCAGATCTCCTGAGACTTATTCACTACCATGAGAACAGTATGGGGAAAACCGCCCCCATGATTCAATTATCTCCCACTGGGTCCCTCTCACAACATGCAGGAATTATGGGAGTACAATTCAAGATGAAATTTGAGTGGTGACACAGAGCCAAACCATATCAGCATCTTTGTTAAAAATTTATTGACCATATATCTGTCACTTTGTTTCTGGACTCTATTATTTTCCAGTGATTATTCACACATACATAAACACACACAGATGGTACCAAACTTATGATGGATAGTTCAACTTATAGTTTTTCAACTTTATAAGAGGTTGTTGGGAGATAACTCCATTGTAAGTTTAGGAGCGCCTTAACCAAACCTAAGATGGTTTGACTTACAATTTTTCAAATTTGTGGCAGGTTTATTGGGACACTGAATACATTTTTGACAAGATTTTTTTTGACTTATTATAGATTTATTAAAATATAAGCTGAGCATCTGTGTGTATATATATATGAATATATACTTACATATTGTGTAAATACACAGATGTATACATATACATACTCCTCAACTTATATTTCAATAAGGAACATATATGCATATGTATATATCTTCACATCACACCATACTCTCTTGATTACTGTAGCTTTATACAAATTTTTGAAATCAGATAGCATAAGTCCTTCAATTTTGTAATTTTTCAAAATTGTTTGGCTATTCTGAGTTCTTTGCATTTATATATATATGTTAGAATCCATATGTCAATTTTTACCAAAAAATTAATGAAAACTCCAGACCAATTTAGGAAGAATTGACGTCTTAACAACATTGAGTCTTCTGATCCATGGCATATCTTTCCATTTTTGAGGTCTTTAAATTCTCTCAACAATGTTTTATAGTTTTACACATTTTTGTTAAATTTGAATCTAAGTATTTTATTTTTAATATTGTAAGTGAAAGAGTAAAAGTGAGCCTCATTGCATCATAGACAATTTCAAAAGTCTGTTTCCACATCCTTAAGCACATGGTCTGTTCTCTGTACTTAATCTATATTGGTAGTTACATCATTACCATATCTATGCATTTTTACATCATTTTCCTACTTAGGTTTCTTTCTCTATTTGTGAAAATACGATCTATGCTAAGATCTTTTAATTGGTTCATATATTTAGTACATAGTATCTGAACACTTATTATTTCTTAGATCCTATGATGGACACTGAAAGTACAGTGATTAATAAGAAATAATTCTTGTCCTCAACAATACAGTGGATAAGAAAATGATGTAAATTAAAAGCTGCAGCTTTATTGACTGGGGAGATGAGTAAAGTAACTTTTACAAATGTTCTGTAGCTTGTTTTTGTATGGTGTTTACACAGGTATATACAATTGTAAAATTTCATGGCAACTTAGCATCTGCAAATTTTTATGTAAGTTATATTTTAATAAAAATATACATCTTTATGTGGCAAATGCTAACACGTATATTTCCATGAAGAGACCAAAAAAGGATAGAAGAAGAGATGAATGCTGAAGGATGATGAGGAAATCCCTGGGCAGAAGAGAAAAAAAAACCCTCCAAGCCGAGATAACAGCACGTGTAGATATATACACAAGCAAAGAACATGGTGTGTTAAAGGAACTTCACATTGTTGTATACACAAGAAGTACAGCTGATGGTTGGGGAGCAATAGGAGAGAGAGACAGAAACAATACAAAGAAACATCTTTATATGAAACCAAGACATTGGCTTGATACTGTAGGTTTTATGGAAGCACTAAAATGTTTCTAGCAGGTTCTGGGGTAACAAAGGCAAATACGTATTGTAGAGATTTTTGGTCCTTTGCAGAAGAAAATGGAAGGGGTTATTTGACCCAGTGGCACTTAATTAATTCTCTAGCCTCTGTCCAGCCAGGCACAGTAAAGATGCTGTGGAAGGTGGCCCATTATTCAGTCACAATATTGAAAAACCTATGGCACACTGTTCACTCCAACTCCATTTATTTTGTATTCCTCTCAAGGTTAATATTTGACTTTTTCCTTTTACAATTCCAGCTATTTGGTTATCCTGAACTCAGGGCTTGATTTGATTCTCCAAACTTCTTCATACAAATCTTCTCATTTGAAATGCCCCAGATAACCCCTCTGTGGGGAGAATCGTGAGTAAACACACAGTCAGCACCTGGCATGGCCTCTCTCCAGACTCCCTGGACTAAATGTGCTGGATATAACTGAAGGAAGTTAGAAGTTCATTACAATCATCAAAATAAGAAAAAAAGAGGGTATGAAACAAGTCAATGGAATAAGTCAGCCAGTGGAAATGGAAATATGATAATGTAATGGCTTGATACTTTGGGGGATGTTGGAATAGGATGAATGGATTTTGCATGTGGGACAATTATGAATTTAGGGAGGCTAGCTAGCCCACTGTCATAGACAGAATAATGAATACCTCTTCCCACCAAAGTTTTCTGCATACTGATCTCTAGAAAATATGAATGCATTTTCTTATGTGGCAAAAGAGATTTTGCAGATGTGATTAAATTAGGGAATTTCAGATGGGAGCTTAATCACAAAGGTCCTTATAAGAGGGTAGCAAGGTTGTTAGAGTCAGAGGAAGGAGGTGTGATGATAGAAGCAGCAATGGTAACAGTGATGTGGTGCCTGAGCCAAGGAATCTGGACCAGCCTCTAGAAGCTGGAGAAGACAAGGAAGTGATTGTCTCTGGAGCCTTGAGGAGGAATGCAGCTTTGCTGACTCATTTTGGATCTCTGAGTTACAGAATGATAAGATAATGAATTTATATTGTTTTAAGCCACTAAGTTTGAGGTAATTTGTTATGGCAGAACTAGGAAACTAATACAAAGCCCACTATTAATTCCTAGTTTTACCACTTCCCAGGCTGATCTTGGAACTTAATAAACTCCATTGATTCCTTTCCCATCTTTTATGTTCCTGTTTTCCCACATTATAATTCAACAAATATTTAAGCTCCCTGGAGATGTTATTATTATGATTGTTTTGAACTGTTAATAAATATTTAGATTAATGTACATATTTTCCTTTTCAATCACTTTTCATTCTTTCTCCTACTTCTGTACTTTTACCTAGGATCATTTACCCTTTGCCCAAAAACCTCTTTAGTATTCACTTTAGTGCACATTTACTGACAACAGATTTCCTAGGTTTTTGTTTGTTTGGAAATCCTTTAATTTTATCTTACCTTTTGAAGAATATTTTTGTGGGATACAGGATTCCAGGTGGAAATTATAGGACTTTTCTTTCAGCATTTAAATAACGCAATTCAATTGTCTTTGGCTTCTATTATTTTTGTTAATGAATCAATTTGCAGTGTTATATCCATATTATTTTAGAAGGTAATATATCTTATTTGCTCTGTATTCCTTAAACATTTCATTTTTCTTTGTTGGTTTTCAAAAATTATTTTGATGCACTGGATTTTATTTCTTTTGATTTAAACTGCTTGGGGTTTATAGAACTTCATGAATATATAATGGGATGCCTTTGAATATGTTAGAAAATTCTTAGGCTTACAATATTACTTTCATACTACTTTTTGTCTTTTACTTTCTTGTGCTCCAGTTACAATTAGACCCTCTTCGCCACATTACATACAATTGGTATCTTCTTTTCTGCATATTTTGTCTCATTTGTTCTCCAGGATTTAGTCTGAATATTTTCTATTGACTTTTCTTTCAGCTTAACAGTCTGTCTTTTCTGTGTCCTGTCTACTGTTAATTAAAGCCATCTTTTAATTTCTCATTCGCAGTTATACCTTTTAGTTCTAAAAGTCATATTTGAATACTTAATTGAAGATTTAAGATTTATAACTACAATCTTGCCATCTACTTTCTTGACCTTATAAAACTGATTTGTCGAACAATAGTTATTTGAATATCCATATTTAATTAATTGAATGCTTGGTTTGCCTATGGATCTATTTTATTATCTGTTTTATTTTCCCTTGGTCCTCTTTCTTGATGTGGAAGGTAAGTTTTGATTGAATGCAGGACATTGTGTATAAAACATTATAGAGTTTCTGGCTGGCATTATCTTCCTCTAAGTATGATTCCCCTTGCTCTCTGGCAGGCAGCTAGGGTAGAGCAGATCTCTCTAATCAGGGCCTGAGCTTGTTAAGGGCTGGACTTCCATTGTTGCCAGGCTCAGACTAGAATGGATCATCCCAGTCCAGATGTACTACTCCTCAGAGGCACCAGTTTAGAGCCTGGATTGTTTATTAGGATCTTCCCCTGCACACAGGAAACTAAATTTTTTCACGTTGGTACCTTGTGACTTGAAAATTCTACTTTCGTTATCCAGCTTTTTTTCTGTTTGTTTTCTTAGCCTCTCACCCTGCACAGTTTAAGAATTTGGCAAATACGGGCCAGGTGCGGTGACTCACGCCTGTAATCCCAGCACTTTGGGAGGCCGAGGCGGGCGGATCACGAGATCAGGAGACCGAGGCCATCCTGGCTAACACGGTGAAACCCCGTCTCTACTAAAAACACAAAAAATTAGCTGTGCGTGGTGCTGGGTGCCTGTAGTCCCAGCTACTCGGGAGGCTGAGGCAGGAGGATGGCGTGAACCCGGGAGTTGGAGCTTGCAGTGAGCCGAGATCGCGCCACTGCACTGCAGCCAGGGCGACCAAGCGAGACTCCACCTCAAAAAAAAAAAAAAAAAAAAAAAAAAAGGCATATACTTTAAGCGTTTAAGCTAGTGGTTTTCAACCAAAGTGGTTTTGCTCCTCAGGGGACATTGGGTCATGTCTGAAGACACTTTTGGTTCCTACAACTTTGGAGGGTGGGGCTGGGGAGTGGGATGCTACCGGCATCTGGTGGATGGAGGCCAGGGATGCTGCTAAACATCTTACAATGCAAGGACTGCCCCCCTCCCCCAATAAAGAACCAAAAGCCTTGGCACATCAAGAATGTGGAGGATGATAAGCTCTGCTCTCAGCCACTGAGCATCAGGTTTACTTCCTTTCATCTCTTTTTTCTCACAGACCTTGGTTTCTCAGGTTCTGACTTCCTTGGCACCTGCAAAACTCCATATATAAAAAAGAAAAACCACTTCAGCCTCATGACGTGTTTAATATCTTTGCGGGTTTTCTGTCTTGTACTGGTGAGGCTCTGCCAAGCATTTCATCTTCACATCTTATGCCAAGAATAGGCAAAGCCCCGAGGGTAGACAAGGCTTCCTGAAAATTGTGCTCACCTGAATGTACCTCATTTTCTTTAGGATGTGGCTTCTCAGGTCCGAGTGGGCCTCATTATATCTCCAGTCTCCAAATAACGTTTTAAAAATGTTTTCTCTAGCTTTTACCATTTTTTCTTGACTAGATTATTGGTCTCGAGTTACTCTCTTATAGCTGGAGACCATAGTCCTCCTAGCTGATGAGAAAGCAAAGAGTGGTAGAGAGAAACTAAGCTCAGAGGAGGAACTGTGAAGAAGAAACTATTCCATATTCAACCAGAGATAGGAGACACGCTCAGGGTCTCCTTCAGAGCCAGGAAGGAAGATTGAAAAAAGTATTTTGCAGAAAATCTGCTGGATCCATGGCTTTAGAGGAAGCTATAGGCCTAAGAACTAAGAGGAAAAAGAAAACAAACAAAAAATGGATGAGCAAGGAAAGGCACCAAGTCTCCTTGTGAATCTGTCATAGTCTCAGAATCACTATGAAACAAAGCCTAGGCCTGCTATTTCAAACTTAGGATGGAAACTAGCATGACACAACCCCAGACTTTCTACACTGAGAAGGTTATGTACAGAGAGAGAGGGTCTCCGCACCTCAAATAAGGCTACAAACACAACTCTAAACAACATGAAGGGGTCAATATGTCAGAAAGGTGAACATAGCTAATCATCCCAATCTCAATCCATTTTTATAAAATTAACCTTATATTATTTTAAATAATTAATATAGGTGTGTTTGGGATGTCAAAAGATAAAAAATGACTAACATCTATTAAAATGAACAAGAATTATGAAGAAAGTAAAACTGAAAAAAATGTTTAAAAAGTCTAATTCAGATCTTGGTTATAATGGTTAGTTTTATGTATCAACTTGGGGTATTTTGTCGATGAGATTAATTTTGTTTGATGAATTTTGGCTAAAGCAGATTGTCCACCTTAGTGTGGGTGGGCCTTATCCAATCAGTTGAAAGCCTGAAGGGAATGAAAATGGACTTCCCCAAGCCAAAGGAAAATTCTCCAGCAGACTGCCCTTGAACTTCATTGCAACCATCGGCTCTCCCAGGTCTCCACTTGCTGACCTTTGGACTGGAACAGTATCACTGGCTCTCTCAGATCTTTGGCCTGCCACCCACTGCAGGTTTTGGATGTCTTAGCTCCATAGTCACATGAGCCAATCCCTTTTAATTCATCTCTTTTAAATCTCTTTCAAAGCCCCCCTCATTGTTCTGTTTCTCGGGAGAACCCTGGCTTATACACTTGGCATTTGTAAAAATCGAAGTTAAAGATCATAATAGATTGGAGGAAATGGACTCCTTAAGTGAATGGAGCACAGACTGACAAGCCACACCATATGTCTAGTAGGAATTGTGGAAGCAAAGATGGACATGCTGGTGGAGAAGCAATATATGAAGACATGGAAGGTGTGATTGATGTTTTCAGAAACTCTGAGTTCTTGGTCAAAAAATCCATGCCATATGCCATCCAGGATAAATAAAAACAAATAAAAATAAATCCACCACTTGACACATAGGAGCAAAATTTTATGTCATTAGAGAAAAAGAGAGAAATGTATAAAGCTAGCAGAGAAAAAAGGCAGATGACCTTCAGATGAATTGTAGTTTAAATGAGGGCAGACATAACTCCCAGAACAGTGTCCAGAAGACAAAGATCAAAAGCTTAAAATCCTGAAGGAAACTCATGGTTAACCTCAACTTTTGACTGAGTTACTTCTTCATTCTTGTGAGATGGTTTTGTATAGCTAATTTTTGGTCACACGAAGACTGCTTATCACTTACAGAATAAGACCATAAGATTTATTACAATGAGCACTTTAGGTAGAGAAGATGGAAGCTCAGAGCATGGCAGAGAGGAAAAAGGTGAATGCATGCTTGCACACACACGGCAATTATGTCTATACACTTAAGAGATTCTTTTGTATTTAAAAGGTAAAACTAAAAATGTAGATGACAATAACATAATGGGAGTGCTAATGCACTTTTAAAGCATGCTAAAATTCTTGACAAGTTTTGGAAGGGAAAAAATCATTGAATAACTTTAGACTTTATTAGAAAACAAGTGTGTAGTTAAATTTCAGTAAAGTATTTGAAGACTAGAAGCATAATTTAAAACTTTACATTATTAGAAAAGATGGATTATAGAAATCTTTATTAGTCCAATAGCAATCAGGCAAAATAAAAAGGAAAGCAAAGAAATGATAAACAAATTGTAAAAGTGATATACACTTTGCCTAAGAGAAGAGAAAAAAAAAAGAGAAAAATCTCTCAACTTATTCTACAAGACATGTAAATTTTGTGACTAAGAAAATTCTGGTACAAGAAGAAATAGGACAGTTTCATTTTTTGATTTTCCATTCAAAGGTAGTAAATACATGCCTGGGAATACAATTCAGCAGTGTGTTAAATAATAACAAACTATGACAAAATAGATTTTTATCTCAATGTGCATGTACCTCAATATTAGGAACTATATTAATGGTAACAATTTTAGGAACTTGACAATATCCAATGTTGGCAAGCAAACACAGAATTTCTCTGAAAAAGAGAACCTTTGTCCTATGACTGAAATAATTGCCACAAATAATTTTTTAAGGGCAGTGCACAGTGCATAGTCAAAAGTAAGCACCAAAGAAACAGCACCATAAGAAGATTATTTTAATAAGGCAAAATTATTTAAATATTACAAAATTAGTCAGTATAATTCATGACATTTAAATAAGTTGGAGACTAAAACTAAGTCAGAAGCAGCATCCTATAAACTGTAACATATACTCAGGATTTTAAAAATAACATAGAAAATTAGGAATAGAATTTAAGAATCAATTGTTAGCTTCCTAGCAATCTACAGGAAACTTGACATTGAATGGTGAAGTGTTGGAAGACTTCCTCTGCCATTGGGAACAAACAGTGGTCAATGGTCACCACTTTTATTCATTATTGTGCAGCAGGATCTAGACAGCATGCCATCATCAGCTCTCACATGGGTGGCTGCAGCATTCTTACGCAGTTCTTGCTGAGAAAAATAATTAAAACATTTGTTGGATTGTGATAGTTATCTGCTGAACTCTCTACGGTGACTCTTCATTTCAAAGTAAGAGTAGAGGACCCTACATATTCTGGCTCTGTTATTTCTCCTCCTACTATTTTTTGCCCCAGTCATGTTGTTTCAAACACCCTGACCTCCTTGGTATCTCCTAAACATACCGAGGCCTTTGCCCTTGGTACGTCTCTGCCTGGAAGACTCTCATTTTAGACATCTAATTGCCTGTACTTTTCATTATTGTTAAGCTTTTCCTCAATAGTCATCGTCTTTAAAGGGTTATCCTGATGCTCCTATTTAATACTGCACCCCTCACCTCCAAAGCACCCTTATCTGATATTCTGTTTCCTGGAATTTGCCACTGCACAACATATTATATAATTTTTGGTATATGTATTATGTATTGTTTATCATCCTCTGGGATAGTATAGGCTTCACCAGGGTTGGGATCATGTCTGTTTTGCATCCCAAATGCCTAGAAATAGTATATTGCACTTAATAGGCATTCAAAACATATTTTTTAAATGATGAAATGAAGAAATTATGTGTGACAGCCAGACACATTTAGAAGTGTGTTTTGAAAAGTGAAAAACAGAAACAGTGATGTCTGATGACTTTGGGCCTTTTGAATTGATTATCTGTATTTTGCAATGATCACTTTTTAGTATATACATTAGTAGCCTCTATTTTACTCATTTTAAATATTCTTTTTGTTCAGTAAGACTGTAAGCTATTTACAAGGAATATTATATCTAACACTCCTTGTATATGTTCCAAAGTGGTGTGAGGGGCCGGTTTTTCAGTGCTATTTTCAACTGGAAGGGCATGTCTGATTGATTTGACATGCCAAGCCTGTAGTTTCAGGGGGTAAAAGCCCAACAAATTATTTACTCTACTAAATGAATATTCTTGACACACATACATGCATGCACATAAATATATAAGCACACAAATGTGTGCATGCATACTATGTGTGTGTATATATATATGTATACATATATAGGAATATGCTTTGTTGACATTCCTGTTGTCTTGGCTAGGGTTCTGGCTCATGTTTACTTGAGAATCTCCTGAGAGCTGTTTCTGTCCCCAGTTTGCTCTTCTTTAAATTTGCTTTACACATATGAATTTACGGAATCCTACCCAACGAGGTAGGTCGTACTCTCGTGTCCATGTTGCAGATGTGAAAAGTGAAACCAAGAAAGGTTGAGTCTTTTTCCCAAGGTCATAGAACTACTAAGTGGTAGGCTGAGATTTGATCCCAAGCACTGGGAGAGCTCTTTACCACATGTATAGATGCTTCCCAAGTCCACCAAAACTAACAGGTTCAAGTAAACACACAAGCAAGAAGGCAAACAGAGACACAATTAATTGGGTGGATTAAATTGTTAAAGTTTACCTAGGTGAGCCCCTTCAACACAAATGAGAAAACTGAAACTCAGAAAGGTTATGACTTATCCTTCATACTGAAGCTACTAAGTGACAGTTATAAGGGTAGATTCCAAATATCTTCAGCAACATAAATAAACTGGTAATTATGTCAGTGACTATATATATGTGTATGTATAGAGGTGTGTATATATAGACTATACATGTATGTATACATATGCATATATACATGTATATATAGGTATATATGTGTGTATATATACATACACATGTATGTGTGTATATATACATATACTTGAGAATATATATACATATACATGAGAATGTGTGTGTGTGTGTGTGTGTGTGTGTGTGTGTATATAGTCACTGACATAATTACCAGTTCATTTATGTTGCTGAAGATATTTGGAATTTACCCTTAGAACTGTCGCTTAGTAGCTTCAGTGTGAAGGATAAGTCATAACCTTTCTGAGTTTCAGTTTTCTCATTTGTGTTGAAGGGGCTCACCTAGGTAAACTTTAACAATTTAATCCACCCAATTAATTGTGTCTGTTTGCCTTCTTGCTTGTGTGTTTATTTGAATCTGTTAGTTTTGGTGGACTTGAGAAGCACCTATACATGTGGTAAAGAGCTCTCCCAGTGCTTAGGATCAAATCTCAGACTACCACTTAATAGTTCTATGACCTTGGGAAAAAGATTCATCCTTTCTTGGTTTCACTTTCCTCATCTGCAACATAGAGATGAGAGTACGACCTACTTAGTTGGGTAGGAGTTCGTAAATTCATATGTGTAAAGCCCTTCAATGTCTGGTACATAGTAAGCATCAGATTAAGTTTTCTTCTTTTTTTCCTCTTGGAGAGTAAAGATGAATGTTGGAAAAAAATGAAAGGGGCTTTGAATGAATTCTCCCACATGCACCTGTTTCTCAGACAAACCCAGTCATTAGTGTCTGCAATACAGCCTGCTATTTCAGGCATCTGAGTCTTCACACACATTGTCCTCCTGCCTGAAAACTCCACATTTGGGTCAAGTTACATCATCCTCCCATGATCACCCCAAGTTTACTCCTCCTGGGCACTCTGCCCTGCCACCTCCTCTGTGATTCTTGTCTTTCTTCCCTTTAAAGTGTTGATAAATTAAACACAAACTGAATATCAAAATTTAACTAATACTGGTTTCTCACTCATTAAGCGTTATGCTAATAACTTGATTTATATCATCTTGTTTAATCCTTCTCAAAAATGATGATATGAAATAGGTGTTATTTCCAGTATTTCCACGTGAGAATGCAGAGATGCAGAGACAAAAGTTGACTTCTCTAAATTCTCAGAAACAGTGAGTGGTGGAATTGGAATTTTACCATTTTATTCTTCAACCCATAGACATTTGTATGCTGAACTGTGATTGTTGATTAAATCGTCTGTCCCTTCAACTAAATTAGAGGCACATTTTGGGAGAAATGTTGTTTAGGCTTCATATACACAGTGCCTAGAACAGCTTCTGGCAAAAGGTAGGTATAGGGTTGATTGAAAGAACAAATGAATGAACAGTGCATGAAGGAGGTAACAAGAGGTTAGGAAACATATGGTAATGTGAAACCAAACTGGAGAGGGTATTCTACAATACGTAGAGGAGTATGGGCTGATAAAGCCCATATTTTGTACAGGATAACTGTACAAAAAGGTGGTATTGATGCATTTGACATTGAAGGATTGCATATCAAGATTTTCAAAAGATACCTATAGCAGGCAAATTTGAAGAAGAACAAACTGAAGACCAAAAGAGCTCACAGGAGATTCTCAAAATAAACGTGAGGCAGAATCCTAGCCAAGAAAACAGGAATGTCAACAAAGCACCACAAACCCACAGCTTAAAACAATTCATGTTCTTTACAGTTTCTCTGTGTCGGGAATCTGGGCATGGCTTAGCTCAGTCCTCTGCTTTGGGTCTCACAACATTCTGCCTGGGCTATGCTCTCATCTGGAGCCTCAGGTCCACTTCTAAACTCATGTGGTTATACTGGTAGAACTGGTATATTGGTATATATCATGGGCATATTGGTAGAATTTATATCCTTGCAGCTGGAGGACTGCTGTCTTGGGGCTGTCACCCTGGGCCTGGCTTATCCTCTCTGAGCTCTAGAGACCACCCGCAGTTCCTTACCACGTGGACTTCTCATAGACTCTCTCATAACATGACAGTTTACTTCTTCAACTCAGTAGGAGAACCTCTCAGTCCAGGCTACCAAGACTAAGTCCTGTACAATATAATATAATCATGGGAAACAATCCCATCACCTTTCATATATTCTATCATCTAGAAACAAGTCTCAGATTACATCTGCTGCCAAGGGGAGGGAACTATACAAGGGTGTTACTCATCACAGCTCACATTAGGGTATGTCTGTGAGAGGATCCATTTTAAAGTCAGACATTGAGATGCAAGAGTTGTGTGTTTCCATCCCAGCAGCAGGGAAGCTGCTGAGTAGCGGAGTTCAGATTTTAGGCTCTAAAGCCAGACCATCTGGATTCTATATAGCCATGGACTGGTAACCTAGTGTGTGTGTGCTTCAGTGTCCTTATATGTAAAGAAGAAAATCAAGCATTGCTGTTAAAAGAGGTGACGCATTAGTAAGAGCTTAGTAAGTGATCACTGTGTGTTCACCAATATTACCATATACTATGATCTGAATTGTGCCCCTCCAAAAATTCATATGTTGAAACCTAATCACCAAAGTGATGGTATCAGAAGGTAGAGCCACTGGGAAGTGATTAGACTTGGAAAGTAATTGGTTCATGGAGGAGGATCCCTCATGAATGAAATTAGTGCCCTTATAAAACAGGCCCCAGGAAACTGCCCTGCCCCCTTTTACCATGTGAGGACACAGCTAGACGGTTGTATCCATGATCCAGAAAGTCAGTCCTTACCAGGTGCTGAATCTGCTGGCACTTTGATTTTGGATTTCCCAGTCTTCAGAACTGTGAAAAATAATCTTTTTCTTGTTTATAAGCTATCTAGTCTATGGTATTTTGTTATAACAACCCAAACAGACTAAGATGCTGATATAGTTTGGCTCATATCAGCATTTTTGTCAAAGCCATTCAACAAGTCTCTAGCGAGTTACAAACTTTCCCACATTTTTCTGTCTTCCTCTGAGCCCTCCAAACTGTTCCAACCTCTGCCTGTTACCCAGTTCCAAAGTTGCTTCCACATTTTTGGGTATCTTTTCAGCAGTGGCCCACTCTACTGTAGCAATTCACTGTAGTAGTCCATTAATACTACTGTAGATAGTCCAAGTAAGCTATCATGTTATGAGAAAGCCTATGAGAAGTCCATAGTCCAAGTAAGCTATCATGTTATGAGAAAGCCTATGAGAAGTCCATAGTCCAAGTAAGCTATCATGTTATGAGAAAGCCTATGAGAAGTCCACGTGGTAAGGAACTGCGGGTGGTCTCTAGAGCTCAGAGAGGATAAGCCAGGCCCAGGGTGACAGCCCCAAGACAGCAGTCCTCCAGCTGCAAGGATATAAATTCTACCAATATGCCCATGATATATACCAATATACCAGTTCTACCAGTATAACCACATGAGTTTAGAAGTGGACCTGAGGCTCCAGATGAGAGCATAGCCCAGGCAGAATGTTGTGAGACCCAAAGCAGAGGACTGAGCTAAGCCATGCCCAGATCTCATCTTGAATTGTAACTCCCACAATTCCCACGTCTCATGGGAGGAACTGGTGGGAAGTAACTGAATCATGGGGGTTGGTCTTTCCCATGCTTTTCTTGTGATAGTCTCATGAGATTTGATGGATTTAAAAACTGGAGTTTCTCTGCACAAGCTTTCTCTCTCTGCCTGCTGCCATCCATGTAAGACGTGACTTGCTCCTCCTTGCGTTCCTCCATGATTGTGAGCCTCCCCAGCCATGTGGAACTGTAAGTCCATTAAACTTCTCTTTCTCCCAAGTCTTGGGTGTGTACTTAGCAGCAGCATGATAATGGACTACTACAGTAAATTGCTACAGTAGAGTGGGGCACTGCTGAGAAGATACCAAAAAATGTGGAATCGACTTTGGAACTGGGTAACAGGCAGAGGTTGGAACAGTGTGGAGGGCTCAGAAGAAGACAGAAAAATGTGGGAGAGTTTGTAACTCACTGAAGACTTGTTGAATGGCTTTGACAAAAATGCTGATAATGATATGGGCAATGCAATCTAGGCTGAGGTGATTTCAGATGGAGATGAAGAACTTGTTGGGAGCTGTAGTAAAGGTGATTCTTGCTATGTTTTAGCAAAGAGATTGGCAGCATTTTGCCCTTGCCCTAGAAATCTGTGGAACTTCAAACTTGAGGGAGATGATCGACAGTATCTGGCAGAAGAAATTTTTAAGCAGCAAAGCATTCAAGATGGAACTTAGGTGCTGTTAAAAGCATTCAGTTTTAAAAGGGAAACAGCATCCAAGTTCAAAAAAGTTGCATCCTATGTGATAGAAAAGAAACACCCATTTTCTGAGGAGAAATGCAAGGTGTCTGCAGAAATTTGCATAAGTAAGGAGGAACCAAATGTTAATCCCCAAGACAATGGGGAAAATGTCTCCAAGGCGTGTCAGGGACCTTTGAGGCAGCCCCTCACATCGCAGGCCTGAAGGCCTAGGAGGAAAAAATGGTTTTGTGGGCTGGGCCCAGGGCCCCGCCGTTGTGTGCAGCTTAGGGACTTTGTACCCTTCATCCCAGCTGCTCTAGATATGGTTAAAAGGGGCCAAGGTACAGCTCAGGCAGTGGCTTCAGAGGATGGAAGCCCCAAGCCTTGGCAGCTTCCATGTGGTGTTGAGCCTTAGAGTGCACAGAAGTCAAGAACTGAGGTTTGGGAACCTCTGCCTAGGTTTTAGAAGATGTATGGAAACACGGGGGTGTCCAGGAAGAAGTTTGCTGCAGGGGCGGGACACTTAGAGAACCACTGCTAGGGCCATGTGGATGGGAAGTGTGAGGTGGAGGCCCCCATAAGGATCCCAACTGGGGCACTGCCTAATGGGGCTATGAGAAGAGGGCCACTGTCCTCCAGATCCCAGAATGTTAGATCCACCAAAAACTTGCACCGTGTGCCTGGAAAAGCTGCAGACCCTCAACACCAGCCTGTGAAAGCAGCCAGGAGGGAGGCTGTACCCTGCAAAGTCACAGGGAAGGAGCTGACCTAGGTCATGGGAACCCACCTCTTATATCAGTGTGACCTGGATGTGAGACATGGAGGCAAAGGAGATAATTTTGGAGCTAAAGATTTGACTGCTCCACTGGATTTCAGATGTGCATGGGGTCTGTAGTCCCTTTTTTGGCCAATTTCTCCCATTTAGAACAGTTATATTTCCTCAATGCCTGTAACCCCATTGTACCTAGGAAGTAACTAACTTCCTTTTGATTTTACAGGCTCATGGACAGAAGGGACTTGCCCTGTCTCAGTGAGACTTTGGATTGTGGACTTTTGAGTTAATGCTGAAATGAGTTAAGACTTTGGGGGACTGTTGGGAAGGCATGATAGGTTTTGAAATGTAAAAAGGATGTGAGATTTGGGAGGGGCCAGGGGTGGAATGATATGATTTGGCTGTGTCTCCACCCAAATTTCATCTTGAATTGTAACTCCCACAATTCCTATGTGTCGTGGGAGGAACCTGGTGGCAGGTAATTGAAACATGGTGGAGTGCAGGTGTTTCCCATGCTGCTCTCATGATGCTGAATAAGTCTCATGAGATCTGATGGTTTTAAAAGCTGGAGTTTCCCTGCACAAGCTCTCTCTTCTTTGCCTGCTGCCATCCATGTTAAGACGTGACTTGCTCCTCTTTGCCTTCCTCCGTGATTATGAGGCCTCCCTAGCCATGTGGAACTGTGAGTCCATTAAACATCTTTTTCTTCCCTGTCTTGGGTATGGGGTATGTCCTTATCAGCAGTGTGAGAACAGATTGATACAGAGAAAGAATGTGGCCTTCACATTCTTTTTAGCATCACTAAACTTTAAATGGCCCCTCACCTCACTTTTCTTAGAGCATTTGCTTTAGAAAGCTTACCATTTATCTGGGAGGTTGTGGAGGGTGGATCACCTGAGGTCATGAGTTAGTGATCAGCCCAGCCAACATGGTGAAATCCCATCTTTACTAAAAAATACAAAAAAATTAGCCAGGCATGGTGGGGGGCGCCTGTAATCCCACCTGCTCAGGAGACTGAGGCAGGAGAATAGCTTGAACTCGCTAGGAGAAGGTTGCAGTGAGCTGAGATGGCACCACTGCACTATAGCCTGGGTGTCAGAATGAGAATCCATCTCAAAAAAAAAAAAAAAAAAAGATAAAAGAAAGAAAGCTTACCATTTGTAAGTTATTTCTAAGCCCCTTTGAGATGTAAATCTTCTCCCAGCCTCTTGCCACTTTCATAGCACTTGAATGTCTTTCTCAAGGACCTGGGAGCTATCTCTTTGAAATATAATCATCAAGAAAGATAGCCCACCCATTTTCTAGCGTTTTTGGTAGGGCAGGAGCCTAGCTTTGATAAGGCATAATTTGCAAACACAGATGGCTTAACCACATTGACCAACCTTCCGGCAAAAGTCCTCTAGTATTTTTCCACTAGCTCATCCCAGTGCTTAGAAACCTCCCACCTTTTCTTTCAGTGGAATTGAGTTCAATCTTTCTCTCCAGTTGCAATCATCTTAAATAAAGTCTTCCTTGCCTATTTAACTCTGTCTGGTACAATTTTTCTTTGACAATATCACAGCAATCCATATGGCAATACTCCTTTTCTAACCTGGCTCATGGGTAGCAGCTTTGGAACATGTCCAATAGGCAAAAACAAAACTCAATGAGTTTTGGCATCCTCCTGCCTCCCCTCTTCGTATCTATTCCCCTGAGTGACCACTGCCCTTGAATATTAAGACTCTTCACTTAGTGCCCAGACTCCAAATCTATTTTTTCTTTCTTCCTGCTTGGTCCATGTAATGACTGCAATATAATAAAGGATGCCAAACAAAAATTTCTTACGGGGATAAATGTCAGATTATGGCTCTTTCATTGTATTATACCTTCCAGGAGAATTTCCATTTTAACAAGATGAATTTTTTCAAAAAAATTTTCTTAAATCAAAAAATTTTATTGCCAGTTTCAACCTGGGAGAAGAGGCATTATTATACACTGGCACTTCCTGGAAAGTTGTAATTAACTAAACAAGCTGCAACACATTTAGCCTACACATAGGCTCTGATTGGTACAAATGAGCAGAACATACATTTATGGGATTAGATACATTTATGGGATTAGATACATTTAGGGATTAGGAGAGAGAGCAGAGCCACTGGGAATTAGAGGGAAATCCAAATCTAAGTCATATGGGCAAAATGGAATACTGACTCATTGTTGTTTTTCTTTTAACTATAGCTTAGAAACACATAAATAAAATGAGATGTATCTTCACTTAAAGTGTCCAAAAGTTTGAAAATAATGTAGCTTATCTAATATCATATAAACATCACAGAAGCTTTATCTTAGGTATAAGCAGAATTCTTACCAGTTTAAAATGCGTGCTTTCAGACAGTTGCTCACTCTCAACGACTAATTGTAATTTCAGAGGACACTGATGGTGAAATAAATACATTTTTTTCTTTCTTTTTCTTTCTTTTTTTTTTTTTTTTGAGACGGAGTTCCACTCTTGTTGCCTAGGTTGGAGTGCAGTGGTGAAATCTCTGCTCACTGTAACCTCCACCTCCCAGGTTCAAGTGATTCTCCTGCCTCAGCCTCCCAAGTAGCTGAGATTACAGGCATGCGCCACCATGCCTGGCTAATTTTGTACTTGTTTTAGTAGAGACGGGGTTTCTCCATGTTGGTCAGGTGGGTCTTGAACTCCCCACCTCAGGTGATCCGCCCTCCTTGGCCTCCCAAAGTGCTGGGAATACAGGTATGAGCTACAGCGCCTGGCCAATAAATTTCTTTAATTGAGGAAACATGTGACTAAACAGCAGAAACCTGTCTTGCATGTGTGTTTGTGCATGTGAGTGTGTGTGTGTGTGTGCATATGTGTATATTGGGGCCAGTGCTCACAGTTCCTGTATTACAGGATAGACCTATACCAGATCTTTCAGACTCAAGAAGGAAGTAAGCAGAACTAGTAGGAGGACATTCTTTTAACTGAGTAGAACATAAATGTTTCAGAATACCGTATCTGCATTTCTGAAGAAAATGTCAATTCTTTGTGACTTTTGATTTTGGAAATATAGTTTGTATGACCCTTGCATTTGTAGAATCCTGATTATTGGTTCTTTTAGCAGAGAAACCTGTTTCTAGGGTCTTGTTTTTACGAAATTAGAAATTCTATTTCTGCAACCAAGAATCAAGTAAAACTAGCTACAGAATCATCAAGATTTTATCCCTGGTTTAATTTTTTTAAATGCTTTTAGACAGCAAAAAAAGTGGTGGGTTGGAAGAATGAAAACAAATTGAAGTAAAAATCCATAATGAGGCACATAAACTCAGTCTTCTTCAAGCTCAAAGAAGTAGTATTTTCTTTTTGTCTTCTTTGTGCTGTTTGAGAATTTCTTGGTCATTCAGGTGACTTGTTCTTACAAAACCAGATTCTATCCAGCTGTTTTTGAGACCTGGGATTTGAAGTGCGAAGACAGGTTATGACCTAACCCTGTGCGTGTCATGCACATTTTAGCACAATAGGACTAAGAGTTCTGAGTAGAGCTTTCCACTTGCTGAAGACTGTGCTGTTCCGTGGAAGACAAGTGCTAGGGAGAGGAGAGTTACGTTTCAGTGGCAGCGTGAGTTAAGTAGCATGTTAGGCACTGTTCCACTAAAGGAGACCTTGTGAGAAAATGCCAACTCCTTAAATCTCCTTGCACTTTCATGCATGAGACGATGTCAGTGATAAATGACGTGGAAACTAAAACACAGTGAAGTACTTCAGACAGTCTCTCTAGAATTAAGCTGGTCACGTATAGATCTAGAAGTCAACCTTTTCAATCTGCAGGGAGCAGCTAGGATCATGACCTACAACCAAAGCAGAAGAGAAGGCTTAACTTGAATAAAAGAAAAAGTGCTATGAGATAGGCAGGCTTTTACTTTATTAAGCAGAGAGGCTGGGGCAGGAAATTAGATTCCAGGTTAGTGTGCACATAGATTTTTGATACGTTTCAAAATACCTGACCTTGACTTTCTGAAATTATCGTGTGCATGCGTGTGTGTGTGTGTATGTGTGTGTGTGTGTGTGTGTGTGGTTCTGGAGTGTGCCTTTAGCAGGCAGGAACCCCCTTTATCCAAGGTTTTGTTTTCCATGGTTTCAGTAACTTGTGGTCATCTGGTCAACTGTGATCCAAAAGTTAAGTGAGTGTAGTACAGTAAGATATTTTGAGAGAAAAAGGCCACACTCATACAACTTTTTTTACAGTATATCATTACAATTGTCCTATTTTATTACTAGTTAGTGTTGTTAATCTTTTACTATACCTAATCTATAAACTAAGCTTTATCATATGAAAAAACATAGCAATTTTTGAGGTTTGGTGCTATCCATGGTTTTGTCAGAGGCATTTGAACCACAGTGACTCCATCTTGAATGGGAGCTGGCTAAAATGGGGATGATACCTGCTGGGCTGCATTCCCAGGAGGTTAGGCATTCTTAGTCACAACATGAGACAGAAGGTCTGCAGGACTGGCAGAGGTCATAAAGACCCTGCTGATAAAATAGGATGCAGTAAAGCAGTTGCCAAAATCCACCAAAACCAAGATGGCGATGAAAGTAACCTCTGGTCATCTTCACTGTTCATTATATGCAATTACAAAAGATATTCCCACCAGCACTATGACAGTTTATAAATATCATGGCAATGGCTGGAAGTTACCCTATATAGTCTAAAAAGGGGAAGAACCCTCAGTTCTAGGAATTGTTTGCCTTTTTCCTGGAAAACTTATGAATAATCCACCCCTTGTTTAGCATATTCAAGAAATAACCTTAAAAATACCCAACCAGCAGCCCTTGGGACTGCTCTGTCTATGGAGTAACAAATCTTTTGTTCCCTTACTTCTCTAACAAACTTGCTTTCGCTTTACTCTGTGGACTCCCCTGGAATTCTTGCACAAGATTCAAGAACCCTCTCTTGGGGTCTGGATTGGGATCTCTTTCCAGTAGTAGTTTCAGGCATCCACTTGGAGCCTATCCCCATGAATACTGCTGGGTTACTGTACCTTTTTTTGAAGGGTCTCCTCAGTGCTGACGGCAGTGTCCTTTGCTTAGGCTGGGCAGAGAATAGCCTGTGGGATGCTTTTTGGCCTCATCAGAGCATCCGTCACCTTTCATTCTCCCTGAAATATGACCCTTTCAAGCAGAGAGCCCTTCCTCCCACTGCTGTCTGTGCTGGGACTCTGCACGAATCAGGTGTCCCACCTGGGTGGTCCTGTGCTGCTGGGGACAAGCAGTGAACAGATGGTAAAGATGGGGGCAGGGATATCTTGGCTGTTGAACAGAATTGTGTAATTTTCTGATTTCCCAAGCGTTTTTCCAAAATCCTGCTCTCTGACACAGGAGTTAAGCCTTTAATTTTGCAGGGAGATCAGGGCTAAAACTGAATCAGCCCAGGAGAAAGCACAGAGACAAACCCTCCTAACTCAAACATGTGAGGCAGGCTGGGAAAGAGTAGGGTGCTTTGGTAAAAGGGACTCCTGGGGGACTTGAAAGAAAATGGGAATTGTGGTAAATGTGCATTCAGGTGAAAGTTTGGGAAGTGCATGGCTGGACTTCTTGCCATGCTCTTGCCACTACTCCAAATGTGGCAAGATACCCATTTCCAATGGTATCTTTCATTCAGTCTTATAACATTATTCATGCCTTGAACCTCAAAATGATGTTATACAAAGTAAAATACGAAGCATGTTTTTCTATAACCTTCAAAGAATCAGCATGTTAGCTGTATATCACTCAAATGCACAAACTGATATTTGCAATCATTGGGATATAAGGACAGTCTGGTTGAGGAGAAATAACACTAGGCTAGGTGTCAAAAGGCATGGTTCAACTTAGGGACCCATCACTCACCCCTGTGTCCCAGTGAGCAAGAGGTTCTTGAATGTTCTGTGCCTCACCTGAAAAGTAGTGTTGAGGAAATCTACAGCATATCTTGCCTCACTTATTCATTGGATAAAACGTATCACTTTTTATCCGATGAATAAGTGAGGCAAGATATGCTTTTTATGCTTACAGGCTGGGCGCGGTGAGTCATGCCTGTAATCCCAGCACTCTGGGAGGCCGAGGTGGGCAGAACACATGAAGTCAGGAGTTTGAGAGCAGCCTGGCCAACATGGTGAAACATGGTCTCTACGAAAATTAGCCGGGTGTGGTGGCATGTACCTGTAATCCTAGCTGCTGCTTAGGAGGCTGAGGCAGGAGAATCGCTTGAACCGGGAGGTGGAGGTTGCAGTAAGCCAAGATTCCACCACTGCACTCCAGCCTGTGTGACAGAGTGAGACTCTGTCTAAATAAATAAATAAGTGAATAAAGAAATAGCATGTAGATACATTCTGTGGGCTAGAGAACAACTGATTACTATCCATGATGATTTTCTTTGTTTGTCTCCCATGTGTCTGTGGAGCAGGGAAATAATGGCAAGAAAAAATAACTGAGTTATCATTGCATGTTCTTCCACAGTATTCCTCCTGGGGGAGTGTCTCCAGTGTATTTTGACATTTAATTTTGATGTTTTACTGTCAAAACAATAGAATATTTATTAAATCTAAAAATACCATTCAGAATCCTGCCACCTTAATGCCAATGTTTAATTTCTGTTATATTAATTTTTGGTTTAAATTTTCTTATATATTCATAGTTTAAATAGGTGCAATCATATTACACTGTACTTTTTTTTAGTTCACAACATATGGTAAACATTTGAAGCATTCTTGCATGTTTCTCCCTAGTCTCTATAATTACTATTTTCCTAGAGTCATGATGGTGCATCAAGTTGACAGATCATACTTAATCAACCCCCTCTTACTGGGTGTTTATATTACTACCACTGCTTGGGCAGTGAAGCCTGTAAAAGAGGTGCTTTTTATCCATCTTCATAAATGTGTCTATGGAGTGTAGCAGCTCAAGAGCCTGCACAGAACGTTGTGGATTCTGGTTCCCCCATTAAGGAGATGCAAGCTGGCCTTCATTACAAGGGCTGCATGACTGAGGTTGGGTAACACAACCCTTGACTATTCCTCTCTGTTCTTTCAGGTCCCTCTCCATGAAAAAACTAAAAAGCAAATCAAATCCCCTGTGCATAGGATGTGAAACCTATGTTTTCCAAAAGAAATCTAATGTGTTTGAATGAAAAATTCTCTGGAGTATCAATTTGATTTAACAAAATGTATTAAGGGGCTGCTATATGGTAAAATTGCCATGGTTAACCTCAAAAGCTCTGACTCAGAGAGACCTGGGGTTATAGTTCTGCTCTGTTCTATAATGATTAAATAGCCACAGCAAGTTCTTTCATCTTTCTCAGACACAGTTTCCTTAGTTGAAAAAACGAGAAGCCCATGATTTAATACATGTAAAGTATTTAGCATGTCCATGGCACACAGTTAGTGTAGGATAAAGCATAGCTATTATTATTATTGTTGTTTTTATTATGTGTCTCCGAGGCTAAGCACCTTAAGCAAGTTATATTACTCACAGAAGCCTCTATTTCCATATCTATAAAATGAAACTCATACTGGTATCTACCTTTTGATCTGTTAGAAAGATTCAAGAAGGCAATGCATGTAAATAGCTCAGAATAGTGCCTAGCACAAAGCAATCCTTCAATAAGTGTGAGTTATTTTAGTTTTGCTTTTAATGATCAGAGCAACCTGGCTAGCCCTGTATTATTCTCAGTCCTTGTACTGGGAAGGTAATGGAACCCCAAAGGGTCTCCATTACCTGTCAGTCATTCATCTATTGGATGTAAATACCAGAGTTGAAACTAGGACCAGCTTGACTTCAAAACCCATGCTCTTCCCATTCTTGCAAACACTGGGCAATTCTATATGAATGAAAAAAATTATTGATTGTCAGAATTCCATAATGTAGTGAGAAGAGCTACTAAGCATGAATATCTAGGATGAGAGATGGGGCACCCTGAGGACAGAGGAAAATGTGGGAGCCAGTGTTGAGGGGACCAGAACAAGACGAGTCCTGCTTGGGGAAAGAGAGGCTGGGGAGGCCCTGTAGAAAAGGCGACCTGTCCTGGGTTTGCCACTGCTCCCTGAACTGGTAGCAATTGTGAATTCCAGGAGAGCAGTAGTCAAAATGAACTTATATTTCTTCAGATGATTAAAGGTGCCCTTAGGGAAGAAAAACTTGGATGGGCTTTGACATTCAATTTCCAAGCACTTCAGCTTCCAAGAGAACTCCAAAGACACCTTCCTCACCTACTTTTCTGCTACATTTCTCATGCTCCCTCTTCCTGCCCCCACCCTTTCCCTGCAGGCTGCTGCTCCTGCCACAGGTCATGGATTTGGGGAAACAGAATTTCTGACCGAGGCTTTTTTTGGTAGGAAGTCCAAAGTGAAGGGTGGAATAGGGGAGAGAAGAGAATAAATGACCAAATGAAAAATTGGACATTCCTGCTTGCCTCTTCATTGGCAGCCAGTTGAATGGAAGGAATTGTATTACATTAAAAACAAAAAAGAAAGATGTTAAACAACAACTAACACCACCCAGTGAAATCCCTGTCATCTGGATGATCATTTTTCTTTGCTGGAGAGTTAAAAAGCATCTCTCCATTTTGTGCTGAATTAGAATTTTGAATGGTCCCTCTTTCGGCACTGGCTGTCCCATTGCATTTGCCTGCAGGGCCTCCTAAGAACATTCCTAAGTGCTGTCTTTTGAGTAAGTTGGGAAGAATTAGGTTGGGGAGGCACTCCACAGACACCATGCTGCTTCATCTCTCGCAGTTTATCGGCTAAAACCAAGGGAAACTTGTTCAAGGTATCAGGGCTCATTTCCAGCCTCATATAGAGGCAGCAGACACATGGGCCAGAGCTTCTCTGCTTGGAGGTATGTGGGCTTGGCCGTTGGATGACCCCAGAAGGTTCAATGGAGCTGGGAATTCAAGTCCACACGTATTTTTCCATATTAGTCCATACTTTTGCCTATGTAATGATAGCAGCTCCATCACACTTGCTCCCTTCTGTATCTGCCTCTCCAGTTGAGCTGTGAGTTCCTTAAGGGAAGATGTACTTTATTTGGCACAGTCACTGGTCCCTGGAAGCAGCTCAGTGCTAACACAGCAAAGTGAGTGGTAACAGCAAGGGTTCTGGGCGGAGGCTGCCTGGATTTTAATGCTGGTTCTGCTCCCCACTCTGTGACTTTGGCCAAATTACTAAACCTTTTAAGCATCAATTTCTTCACCTATAAAATCAGGCAAATGTTTAGTGCTTATCTCAAAGGGCAGGTTCCTGGATTAACTGAGACTATTCCATGCGACACTTGAAACCTTGAACCCCTTCAGTAAGTGGTAGTCATTACTATAGTTACTATAGTTACTTTTATTGTTGCTTTTATGTTAAAAAAAAAAAAAAAAGAACTGTAGAACTGAGAATCGGAACTGCGCATTTGTTACAATGAATGTTCTGTTTTGCTTCATTTTCTTTCCTTCCTGTTCTGAGTTTGTTTGGACATCACAGGCTATGATTTCTTTGGACAGCGGGTTTCTGGATTATCCCATCTGACATTCTGTATATTTACTTGCATATTTGTTTATCACCTGTCTTCCTTTGATAGCAGGCAGGGGTTTTCATTCTGGTTTGTCATCGCATGGTACATGGCACATAGTAGTGAATTAGGGACTCAGTGATGGAAGCCGTCTCTGGGGTTTTACATTTTTCAGTCTCAGACACTAGCAGAGAAAATACCCTGTCAATTCCAAGTTCAAAAATCCCAGGGATGGGGGGTCCTTGGCCTAGTTTGGGTCAAATGCCCACACTGTGTATGAGATGGGACGGGACCACATGGTAATGTGGCCCTGGTGAATGTGTAATGGAGGGAGAGGGGGCAACCCTAGAACCAAAAGGCTGTGATGAGTAGATAAAATAGTAGATGCTGAACAAAAATTATACAGTTCTTTCCTCTAGGGAGTTTACCTATAACAATTTTATCCTTTTCTCTCTAGTTTTGAATTTAGGAAGGGCAAGGCCATCTTGACCCAGAAAAGCCCTTTATGCATTGACCTGAAAGAAGATCACTTCCATCTTATCCTACAATCAGGCAGCAAGTATTTACTGAGTAATGATTGCCTGCCAGCAGCATGCTGTAAGTACCCTGTGATGTAGAGAGATAGACATGCAAAGCAGAGAAATAGATTTGGGAGTCATTTACATCCTGGTGAGAGAGGAAGTGCTGCAAGCAGATGAGCTCTCAGAGTAGACAGGTGGGGAAGGGAAAGAAAACAATTCACAATCTCAGGAGACTTCACAGAAGGAGAGGGGTTGGTGACCATGTGCCAGCTGGAGCTGAGTGAGGACAAACTTTAGGGAACCCTAGTTCTGCAGGGACCTGGGACACAGGAGGGGTCTACCCTCAAAGGAGCCCCTCCCACAAATGCCGCAAAGAGGAGGAGACTGATAAGCCTTTGCTTGTTAGCATCTTGAGGACGCAACTTCTGTTTTGCCCAAATTTGCTTTTTCACTCTCTGACACAAGCTCTGCTTCTTGAATCACCCCAGGCAGTATACGTGTGAATAAAATTTCCAATTCTTAAGGCACCCATTGCAGCCTTTAGTGGTTGTGAAGAAACAATACCCATGTCTCTGCCATCAAAACTGAAAGGACAAATGGTACAGTGTTGTTACCCTTCCTTGTGTGATGGTGGTTACTGTTAGTTATCTTAACAAGCCTCAATGAGGCATCTTTTGTGCTTTTGAGAGACCTATAAACACGATAATTTCAGGAATACATGGTGTCCTTAGGGGTATTCAAGCACACAGAATTCTTGCAGCATCTGAGCTAAATTGATAGACTTTTAAAAATGATTGACAATTACCAATAACTGGAGGTTTTAAAGCTTATTTCATGTACTCCATGAATGCACTGCTTCAACTTCTATTTCTTAGAGGGCTTATGATTTATCTGTTGCAGAAAAAACATTTCAAAAAAAAATTTCAAGGGAAACTCGGTGAACCAAATAAACCACATTTGGTCAGATACTTGTTTGATAACTGAATCACATATTGTTTACTTGGTTCACCTCTGTGAACCACCCTACCATGCCAAAGGCAAAATTGTTCATCCACAGAGCATGGATTAAGCACCATAAGATGGAAAGGACATGTTCTTTGTACTTAGGGAAATTAACAACTAATAAAGGAGGGTAAGACAGCTACATAGATAATTGACAACAAGGTACAAGGCAACAGGTGGTAATTACAAAATGTCTAGCGTATTTCCCAGCATGGTAAAAATTAATATTTTTGAATGAGTAAATAAATGAAGGCATTGACTACAAAAGTATAGGTGATTTCAGAGGAGAGAGAGGGAACCTCATGAAATGATAGCATGTACCTTCCTATTGAGTATGGAATTGGAGAGGAAGGAGAGGGTTTGGTGATACAGAGATGAAGGGAGGAAAGAGTAGCACACATCTGGGAGAATAATGTAGTCAGAAGCATTGAGATGGGAACTGGAGAAACTGGGGAGGCCATGAGGGTACTTTTCAACCAAAGACAGGCAGAATTGCCCAGAGGATATAAAGGATCTTAGGAAGTCATGATATTTATCATGGCTAAACATAGTGTGCTAGGAGACTTGATTTTCATTTATACAATGGATAATGAGCTCTCTCTCTGGACTTAATAAGTCTTACAGCATTCGGACTATCTCTGTACATAAATTATGGTATTGTATGGGGTCTCCAACAAATTTTTGTTTCTTTTACAACCATAAGCTCAAGTAAAGTAGAGACAATTTAGAGCATTTAAAATAACTTGAATAAAGAGGACAACAGTATCTACGACTATGTGTATAGCATTCTTATTGGAAATCCTATAAAAAACATAAATCCTATAAAAAACATAAATTAAACATAAATTACTTTAAACAAAGTGGTGTATGGTGTCTTTTGCACAGTATCATGGAAGCCTTTTGGTGTGAAGGCATAATTTATATTCAAAAAGATTCTATGATTTCAAATTCATCAATTATATGAAAGGAAAATATTCCACATCTGTTCTCTTATCTTTTGTTTTGAACACATTGGATAAAAATTGGCCACCTCTTTCAAGCATAGGCAGTCTGAATATTCCGAGATGGATGCTACCATTGGAGACCTTCAGGGATTTTGCACACCATGTGTCTACATTGTGATTTTCTGTAACCTTCCTCCTTGGTGTGTGATAATTTGCTCAAAGCCTATATATTATTAGCTGTTGGAAGAGGGGAACAGAAGCATAGATGACTGATGGAGATGTTTCATTTGAATAAACCAACAAGTCTAAACAGGCAACCTTATTGGCTTACTGAACTGTAGACCTACCCTGTTCATATTACAGCTTGGGCCATCAGTTGGCTTAATAATATTTAACTACTTTATATTCTATTTGAAATAAACGGGGGTAGAAATAAATAGGTAAATTAATAAATCTCTAAATACAGTGTGTCTGTAATATATCAGTGAGATATTGAACTAGTTTAAGTGAAAGAGGCCATCACTTCTTATCGGAAACAGAGACAGCAATTTATTGTTTGCTAAGTGAAGGAGAACTTTGCTTGTGAGCCAGCTCACTCTGAGCAAAGCAGAGGCCTAATGTGTAGGTGTTCAAGGATCCTGGAGTTGAGGGATTGGCAGAATTTCAAAAGTGAAAGTGTTTAGATATTGGTTGACCTTTAGCTGGGGAAGTGTGGTTACCTAAAAATCACTGTTACTCAATGGCTGATTTTCAGAAATATTAGGCTGTAACTGGTTGGCTTTTAGAAACATGGTGAACCATGCAAAGTTGTTACTAATCAATTAGGGTGGATTTAAAGTTGGTTCTGGTGATTCTTTGCTGCTGTGGCTGAAGAAAAATCACTGCTTTCCTATAAGGTTAGGAATTTCTGTTGTCTCTAGAAACCATTGTTATCATCCTCCATGTCTAAAATTTAAAACTCTTGTCTGACCTTTTTATCCACATTGAGGAATATAGTGAGAAAGGGATAAAATTCTTTTTACAAGATAAAGTATGAAAAAATACCAAATATTAAAATAGGCTGTCAGAAGTGTTGACAAGTGAAGATAACAAGTGATATATGAATTGTTAACTTTTGAATTAAAATTTTCTGTCTCTGGCTATATTATTGTCCTGAAATAGTTTAAGTTTGACTGTGTATTTGCATTGCCTTCTAGATTATATAGAGCACATTCATTCACTTCAGATCTGCTGGAGAAAAATGGACACAATAAATTGAATTAGTTTGACATATTAGTTTGGAAGAAATAAAGGCAGAAAAAAGTGTCAGGTTGAAATAATAATTCTTTTTATTTCCCTTTTGTAAAACTTCTCCCTTGCAAGAATCTTGTATTCAAGGGCTCTGTAATAATGAGGATGGTATGAGGGTCGCTGACTGGTGTGTGGCCCAAAGAACGGTGCGAACAGGAAGAAATAATTTGAGAGTGAGAAAAAGGGTTCTTCAAAATTTTTTTAAAAAGATTTATTTTTATTCTGCAAGCGCCACTCTAGGATGAAGCATTCAGATTTTCTATATGTACTAAGATAAGCACGTTATGTTGTGAGGATCTTCTTGAAGCTTAGCTATTAGTAGCTTTTGAAAGAGGGGGACAGAAACATGAGTGACTGAAGATGTTTTATTGAGTAAGCCAACAAGTCTAAACAGACAACTTCATTGGAGACCAACCTTCTGTATATTGCAGCATGAGCCACTGGTCAGCCTCATCTCATGGTGTCTGATTTTGTACTATTGGAGAAATTTGTCATATAACCCTGAGACCATCCTGAGGACTACTAAAATATCCTTTCATTTTTAGACATCTATGATTGCTAAACACCCACGTGGCCCTCTAAAGACCCCACAGTTTTGTTAACAAGAGAGTAGATGCACGCCTGTCACATTCAAGAAGAAGCAGACTCTGGAAATGCATAGGAAGGGAATGTGGAAGGGGTGAAGAGGGAATCAGCCCAGGGAGGTGGGTATTAGAACAGTCATGAGGGGCGTTTGAAATGAGCCAGTGGAAGGGGATTTCAGGTTGTAACAAGAATGTCAGCTGACAGAGCCGCACAGTGAATGGGAAAAGAACAGGAGATGAACCTGGCAGCTCTGCCTCTGGGGCGGTGCCTGAAGCAGCTTCTTTCTGTCATTCCTAAAAAATGCAGTGAGGAAGAGCTGGAAAGGGTGAAAACGAGACAGAGAAATAGAGGACCCTTTCTTTACAACATTTCCCTCCTGCTGGAGCTACACCTTTGAGCCCTTTAAAGCACTTACAATCATTCTACTTAACGTTTGCTCACTTAATTGCATCTTATCCTGTATTGTTCTCTAATTGTCTCAGGTGTGTCTAAGTCAGGCTTCCTAGAGGGCAAAACTGCACTCTACTCTCTTGGTTCTTCATGGCAGAGCTAAGCACAAGGCTGATAGCATAATTAAGCAAGCTCTCATTTCAGACTTGATTGGCTGACTGATTAAAATGGAAGTAAACAGCTTAGGTAATTATTTTTTCCATTGCTAAGAAAACTGGAAGACATTTATTTCATAACTCTTGCCAGATGAGTCTGAGAAACAGTATGGTTGCCTTGAATCCTTGGGCCTCAGTTTGACAATATGTAAAATTTGGTGATGAGCTTTGGCAACACTAGCATTGCCCCAGAAGG